>NW_012026793.1:957064-964509 GCF_000956235.1 Wasmannia auropunctata | reverse complement strand
ATCAAATTTGCAGGGAAATACGAACACCGTTATTTCTTTCGTAAAAATGTTCCGTCGTTCTATCGGAAGAAATTAAGACGCCTAACATCCGTTATCTAACATTTTTCTACTATTTTTACAATGTCGCTTAACGGAACAGACTTTAATCGACTTTCGATGGGAGATACAATAAGTTGAACGTTTACGGAGACCGCATGATACACTTTTACGTGTATAAAATCATGAATTTCACAATATTAAGAATCTTAAATTGTGAAATAATTGTGATGTAAAGCTGGAAGTAAAAAGTCATACTGTTTATACTGTTGAACAATTTGAAATTGTTTTTAGTGGAGGAAAATGAAAAAACCATTATGTGACAATTTGCAGATCTTGTTTAGAATAAATAAATATTACTTATTTTTATAAAAATTCACGGCTGAAAAAAATCTGTTTATATTGAAAAATTCTTCAAATATGTATTAATATCAGAATAAAAAATTTCTACCATTTTAGCGTTTATTAACTGTATTTAGTAGATATGAAAATTTAATTAATGATGAATCGAGTGGTCTTTCACAAAAGAACATATATTTTAACACGTCTATTAATAGTCTTAGTTTTGTACAGAAATCTTACAGTTTGATTTGAAGCGCAAACACCTTGACTCGACGAGTGATCGGAAAGACGGCGGATGAAGGATTGCTTACTCGTTAGGATCGAATTCGGTTAAATTTCAGAGCCTACGTCATGTAGTTATTTTATGACGTGGATATTTGTTAGCGGTAGTTGTTTACATTAGAAAGGTGTCCGTGAACGCGCTGATGCAAACAGGCGATGACTCGCTTTTCAACGGTACTTGTTTTGCAGAAATTTGGTTTTGACAAACAAGTGGAGGGAGTAGGCTGGCAGCCACGATGGCTTAGGTGATTGGCTGCTGGCGGCTGCAGCCTACCCTCTCTACTTGCAGCCAATGACTGTTAAAGGTTTTCGTGGCATCCGTGCTGCCGCTAAATGCGGCGAGCAGGCGGACCGAAATTTTCCCCTACTTGGAGGAATCTTATTTTGGAGTGTTTTGATTGGTTCGCCATATTTTTCCTAGTAAGGCGAGAGCTTATCGATCCAACCCAAAACAGAAGTTGCGCGGCGATGCACCTGTGCGAAGACTTTCGTTCTTCGCAGAGTTTCTCAGAGTTTCTCAGTTTTTCGCCGAGTGGATCACCTACTGGTTATACTGTGAGTACATACACAAGCAAACACGCGAGTGTATTCATACGTATATCCCTCTCCGTGCGTACCTGCGGGCGCCGCATGGTCTTACCGCCACATTTCTCACATGCAGGTACTCATACGAAAGTCGCGAATGCCTGTCCTCGTCGTCGTCGTCGTTTCGACGCGTCGCATTGACAGAGCGACGCGTCGCTCGCTTGCGCGGGATGCACGTCCGGGTTCACAAGTCGATGATCATATCGAAATCGATGATGATTTTTCGGATCATTTCCCGAGTAGAAATTGTAACTCATATCTGTCCAGTGATATCATGAGATATCATATCATGAGATAGAAAAGTTGTGTCTTACATAGTACGTGTCTAATTTTTTTAGCTACGTATTAGCCAGAAATGTAACGCTCACTTCTCCTAGTGGTAACATAAAATAAATTGGCTAATAGCTAGATATAAAATGTAACAGTCATGAGATGAAAAATTATAGCTAGCTGCTAATAATGTAACGTATATACCCGCCGTATATATGTATACATATATACATAATACATACAATACGTATATATATATACAATACATTAATATTTAAATTTATTATAGATACGAACACAATAACATGGCACAAAATAGGCAACAATATCTCATGTTCTTGAAGAATTATGTGACATAGAACGCTTGATATTTGAAACGGTAATAATAATATACTCGTACACGGAAAGAACGATTTTGTTGGAAAAATTTTTTTTTTAATTTTGCTAAATACAGATCTAGGAAATTGCGCAGCTTGTAAAACATTTTTTTTTTTTGCTTTTTTTAGGCGCTCATAATTGTGGGTCCAATACCATTCGACATGAATGATGACCCAAATGATCCGCCTATTACATGTAGATTGAACCGCATAAAACGTATACTTCATCTGATAGTAAGTATGCGTTTATATGCGCAACTTGTTGGACTCCTTTGAATATTCGTCCTCTCTGCGCATGCATTGATCTTTTTTTTTTTTTACAGCTCGCAATTCTTTGGGGCAGAAGAAATCACCGGAGCCATGCCGCGCAGGAGCGCCGTCGGATTTAATGGACCCTCTCATACAGAACACAGGCATACAAACACGCATATACATAAAATACAAATATTACCGTTCAATGAATGCATATTAGTAATGTAAAATTTTTTTATTAATAAATTTATTCTTCAAATTTATTCTAATTTAAAGTATTGTAATTACACTACCATTATTATTATGCTAAGCTTTTACCGGAAGCGTACGGCGATACGTCAAGCTTAGAAGACGGAGAAGATAAGTTTGTGTTATTATTTGTCACACTTGGTTTTTCAAAATTTATTTTTTTTAATTAAATTAACTGACTTATTTTATTTATTGTTTTATCTAGGTGATTTGAGCACTACTGCAGATAAGCTCTCTGAGAAGTGAGAATGAGTAAACATTATTCATCTTGCAGTTATTTTATATATTAGTTATTAATTATTATATCTGAAATTAGATAGGAAATAGATAATTTTCGAAAGTTTAAACCCCGAGGCAGATAAGAGACCGCGGCGCGTAACGATTTCTAAGAGTATCGAAAAAAAAACTTCAAGATTCGGTATTGCGAAACTTCGGTTGCTCCGTTTGATGATGAAGGAAGGTGAGGAAAAGCTGCCTGTTCTTGGCAAAAGTTACGGCGCCGTCGATACTCTCTGGTAAGCCCCTGGAGAATTGCGATTGTTAGTTGTTGTGCAATATCACGCGCCCGTGTTTAGAAAGAAAGAAACGAAATCACCGTTCTCGAAACTGTCTCCCACAAAATTATTTGGGATTTAATCGATTTTCTCTTGTAGATCAAACGTGAATATTCGAGTCAGGGAGAAATAAACTCAGAGACTCAAATAAACCACGGTCAATTTTAATAAATGATTTTGGGGACGATTCTTAGACATATAATTTCTTAAGCATCTTCAAGATTAACATAATGTTGAAACGAAAACGAACTCGCATTATTCTCACAGTTTCTCGAGCGTGTATTTTTAATTTATAATTTATAATCTCGTCTAGTCATTCCAGCAGCGAGTCAGTTTGTTGGCGTAACGTTCACAACGTTATACGTAAAGTTGTTTGCGAGGAACGTTATTGTCTGCATTCCTCGTGGAAACCTACTTCCGCGGTCGATATACTATACTGTTATCTGCGAGCCGCGTATTGCGGATAAGGAGAGAGAAATTTTTGCCGAAATTCGAGATAGCCGACTGGACGTTTCTTCCATGTGTCTTCTGATGATGGATCGTCACGTGCTGAACGTCAGAATTGTCTGCTGTGAATTAATGGCGTGCACGCCGTTAACTTGTAACTTTATCGAATCTCCTCGAAACTCTCTTCTGTAACATCTTTATCTAACGATATCGCTTCACGGAACAACGAATAATGGGATTTCTCGGTTTATCGCACGAAAATTTGCGTTTGCGCAAATGTGTAAAAGAGATTACAACAGTAAATAAATTAATTTAAAGTACCGCGACTGTCACGTCGTGGCAATTTATTTCGCAATGATATGGACATAATCTCCTTCAATCTTGCCTTGTGTCTATCTTACAATAGAATGGGTGGAACATCGCTAAAATAACAATGTATAAATAATACGAAATGTTCTGTTGCTAATTTATAAAATTAATAATTAATATGTATTTATTAATTTAATGTATTAAAGCAATAAGATAATTTTATTTGGAAGATAAAAAGCCATTTAATTTTGTAAGAAACTTGTACTTCTTCTTGAAAATGGGTGAAATTTGGTTATTATTAATTGGCGTTTCTCACTCATATTGCATTGAATTTTAACAACGAAACACATCACATTAATTGAGACTGACAATATCCTAATTTTATTGCGCTGAACTAAAATCACTTACGTTGTACGAGTCTGAATTCACTGTGGAAATTTGTAGGGATGACTCCGACCAATTTTGAGGGTACGACGCATCTGGTGCGCGTGCCGCGCACGGAGGTTAAGACTGGCGTCGCCAAAATCGACATCGAGGGCATGACCTGCCAGAATAGCGTGACGAACATCACGAACGCTACAGTGTATCCTTTACCGGACGGATAACGTTTCTGTAGGAATAAATTATTTATCTTTTAATAAATCTTGATTATATGGATATTATCGGTAAATGCCAATTTTGTGAAAAAATCTATATTTTTCCAATCACAATGCTGTAATAGCAATGTCTATAAGTGCATTTGATGCATAAGCACATAAAGTGTACGTGTATTTTTTTGTCCGATTTTATGTCATTCAGATACGTCGTCGTCGTCGTCGTCGTCTTCTTCGCAAAATTTTTCAATCTTGTCCCTTTCGTCTATAATTTATAATTTTGCCACCTTTGTTGTCACCGTCTTTTTCTTCGCTAAATTTTTGTAAAATTTCAATGTTGTATAGTCTCTTTAGTCTGCTATATTATCGTCGTCGTCTTCTTCTTCGCAAAATTTCAATCTTGTCCCTTTTTCAATTTTGTCCCTCGTCTCTCTCTTGGCTTTCTCGTTTCTCTCACGACTTTCTCGTCTGTTTCTCTACTCTCTCGTCTCTCTCACAACTCCCTTGTCGTCGTCGTCGAGGAAGTGAGTGTCTATGTGTTTGTCGTCAAGGAACTAAATGTTTAGGTGTCATTTAGGTCTTCGCCGTCGATTAAGTGAGTGTTTACGTGTTCGCCGTCGAGGAACTAAGTGTCTGATGTTTTCTAGATCTTCGCCGTCGGGGAAGTGAGTGTCTAAGTGTTCGCCGTCGAGGAACTAAGTGTTGTCTAGGTCTTTGCTGTCGATGAAGTAAATGTCTAAGAGTTGTCTAGGCCTTCGCTGTCGAGGAAGTGACTATCTACGTATTCGCCGTCGACGAACTAAGTGTCTACGTGTCATCTAGGTCTTCGCCATCGAGGAAGTGAATATCTACGTGGTCGTCATCGAGAAAGTGAGTGTCTACGTGTTCGCCGTCGAGGAACTAAGTGTCTAGGTGTCGTCTAGGTTTTCGCTATCAAGGAAGTGAATATCTACGTGTTCGCCATCGAGGAATTAAGTGTCTAAGTATTGTCTAGATCTTTACCGTCGAGGAAGTGTGACGTCCTGATGAAGCGAACTCATGTTCGTTTCCTGCAGAACGTTGTTTTGTGGGTCCTTTGCTGGCGGTTAAGGAGGTTGAAACCCCAGGATAATGTACTGGACGTCCGAACGATGACGAAGCCTTGGGATTGGTCGGAATGGAGTTACTAAAATAACTTATAAAATCTTGAAGTATTTCAAAATGACTTTATTAAGATTCAGGGCTCGGATCTGAACTTTTCTACTTCCAATCCGCTCTCTGATCTGTGCAAAAGCGATCAGAAAAGGTCCTTTTATAAGCATTTATAATAAGAGAAGGGGTAGTTCTATTCTATCGCTGTGACTCATACTAGCGCAGGCGACCCACATAACCATATACGGAATGAAAGTCGCAAAATGTAACCATATAAGGCAATGTCTATAGCCTAGACTAACGCTTCCATATATGGTCGTGTCCTACCTTCGGACTAGATTCACTCGATGCGTCATTTCGGTCAAGGTTTCTAAATCTACTTTAGAACGCATACGGTAGCTAAGACTTTCTTTTCTGAGTGTGTTTTCCTGAAGAAAAAGCAACTGCTTGCGAGAGTAATACTTTTCTGAATTTTGTAAAACAATTTAGAAGACAATCTCAACTTATTCAAAAAATATTAGTTATTGTTCAGGAATAAAATTATATTATTATTTTCAAAATCTGATTTCTAACCTTTAGGCATACTTTACATGAAATATCATAGGCTAAAGGAGTTTCTTACAATAGAAATCCTAAGTAGCATGTCGAAAGATTTGGAAGTATTGCTCTTTTTGTCTTATTAATGCTATAAGTGCAGTCTTTCTTTCTCTCGTTAACATTGATATTGTCAATAATAATGATTATAATGCCGATAATATAATTACAATGTCTTTTCACTATTCAGAATGAGTTTCTATGAGCAATAGTTGTTAGTTGCAAGCATTTTATGTAATTATTTTGAGATAGAAGTATATATGCTTATGGAATGGAATTGTTATTAATTTTATATTTTGCAAACGGTTGAAGATTCAATAATAGTTTATAAGACAAAAGTTATTACACTTTTATTGAACTATGGTTTTCCATTGAAAAAACATATTGTTAATTGATATTTTATTTACTTGTTATACAGGGTGTTCCATAATAACTGCACCAGACCTCGTGGGCAGGTAGAGCAGATGAAATTGAATAGAAAAGCCCTGTACTATTTTGCAAAATTCGCAATCGTTAAAGAGATATTAATTTTTGAAGATCGGCGAATAAACGCATATCCGTCCGCCATACCTCTGAATGCAGGCGCGTGGCGAGATATGACTGTCCCACCGCTCGTCAACTACTGGCTAGCAATTACCAGCGGTGGGGCGGTCGTATCTCGCCGCGCGCTTGTATTTAGCGGTAGGCGGACGGATACGCGTTTATTCGCCGATCTTCAAAAATTAATATCTCGTTAACGATTGCGAATTTTGCAAAATGATAGAGGACTTTTCTGTTCAGTTTTATCTGCTTTACCTGCCCACAGGGTCCGGTACGGTTGTTATGGGACACCCTGTACATATTTTATAAACAAATTAAAATTTGGAAAAAATGTTACGTTTTTGATTGATATTTTGGCGAGGAATTAATGTATACAAAGTAAACTCATATGTACGTGTTTTAATTTATTTGTTATAAACAATTTGTAAATAAATTAGAAATTTGAAAATTGTTATATATATTTTTTATAGGCATCTTAATAAGGAGTTAATGTATACGGAGTAATTTTATATGTATATGCATTTATCATTATATACACTCTTCGGTCGTTAGTCGCATAAACAAGGGCGAGTATTTCGTTAATTAATTAGGTGTAGCGATTAAATGAAAATTATTTTTTTCGTATGGTAATAAAGAGAAAGATTCAAGCTAGCTATTGGTATAATTGGCATAATTTTAGTTTGTTTGCTTTAGGAAATATAAGCGATCGAATGTGGTAGTAATGGAATATACCTAACGACAAATCTGGAGACGCGGTAGCGGCTCCCGCCAAGTATATGTATTTCGTTTATTATTTCATGATTTATGATGATACTGAAAGTACTGATGATGATTTAAGATACTAAAAGTATTATTACTGATTTTAATGCTAGAGACGCTACAGT
>NW_012026793.1:955502-956122 GCF_000956235.1 Wasmannia auropunctata | reverse complement strand
TAAGAAGCTTTGTATAGAGCGTACACTCGTCGGCGTCGGAAAATGTACTACGGCATTCGTCTTTTCTTCGGATGGATAAATCTTACCGTCTTCCACAACGTATCCTAAATAATTTACTTTCGACTTTAATAATTGGCATTTTTTCCAATTAAATGATAATCCATATTTAGCCGCCGTATCTAATACTAGTTTAAGTCGCAAAAGTCCTTCTTGTACATCGACTGAGGGTACTATCACATCGTCCATATAAATTGCAACAATTCCGCTCGCCATTAAATCACGAAAGACAGCGTTAACGTACTTCTGGAAATACGCCGGCGACGTACAAAGGCCAAACGGCATCTTTAAAAATTCGTAATGTCCGCTGGGAACAACGAAAGCGGTATACTTTCGGCTGGTTTCTTCGATAGACACATGAAAAAACCCGTTCCTTAAATCTAACGTACTGAACAGCTTCGCGCCTTGTAAGAAATCGAGCTGATCTTCGATCAACGGTAGGGGATACCGATTCTTAACTATCTTTTCATTTAGTCTACGATAATCCACACAAATTCTCGTTGCACCATTTTTTTCTTTACTAGTACTATCGGACTTGCGTAATCGGAACATGACGGTCGTAC
>NW_012026793.1:954971-955482 GCF_000956235.1 Wasmannia auropunctata | reverse complement strand
TTGTAATTATAATACAACAAAATATAATTACATAATATAATTATAATGCAACAAAATACTTAATAATAATTATAACAAAAGATCAGGTACTTACTGTATAGCAGACTGTAATAAAAAAAACGCAAGTGAGAAGTCGAAATCGTCGGAATAAATGATAAAATTGTTTGGAGAGTTAAATATTGTAAAGTCGATTTTATAAAGTATTGACTGTCTAGTCAATACAAAACAGCGGCTGCGAACAACATACTAGCAGTATGGTAGAGATATTTTGTAAGTTGGGCTGTTTTTGTAAGAGTCGCACGCTGAGAGTCGACAGATTTTCCCCACATCAAGAACTAAAAAATTTTTTTTCTCGAAAACGAGGCAAAACACGTTCTTGGGGTTTTTTTCTAAGATGTAGGAAAACTGAAAGTATATAAAAAATATTTTTTCAGATTTTTCGACTCTCTCCCCGATTGTTAAAAAAATTGTTGAAAAGTTTATTGTTAAATAAACAATGGAAAACAAAACA
>NW_012026793.1:954421-954951 GCF_000956235.1 Wasmannia auropunctata | reverse complement strand
CAATCACCTTCTCGTCGAGTTTGAGCTCGTAGAATTTGATCTTATTTTCACCGGGGCGCACGTGTAAGAAAGTACAGGGAAATTGAATCTCGCTTAGTGCCACCTCCCACTGGCCATGCAGATGTATAGAATGCGGTAGTTCCGTAATGAAGGAAGAGGTTGTATTATCGGGAAAATGCTTCATACTGCTATTGCTCGGTAGAACTATGAGAAATTGTTCCTTCTCCATCTCGAAGAGAAATTAAATCCGAAGCAGCGATCCAAGAATCGAATTTACTGGGATATCCGCGCCAGCTAACTAGCACTTGTTTATTAGCGCCGCGACCTCTACTCTTTATCACGCGATCGACGATAAATTGTTCTTCCTGCAAGTTTTTCTCAACTCGAGCTAATTCTTGTTCATAAAAAATTCCGTCTACGACTTCTCCTGCTAAATCAGCTAATTCATACACGGGGGGTTTTCGCCAAACGAGAACGCGATGAATCCGAAATATCTCCTCGCTCCACCGTGCTTCGTATCCTTTTTCGAA
>NW_012026793.1:952107-952655 GCF_000956235.1 Wasmannia auropunctata | reverse complement strand
TGGTACTTGATCAAAATCTTGCAAAAAACAGGGTCTACTTTGGAACCTGATAACTCAGCTCCTAGGCAAGCTAGAACAATTTTCTTTATGCCATTTTAAAGGGAATGTTTTCGGCTTCAAAACTAATGTAGTGACGTTTCTCGCCTCGTTGTTGCTTTGCCCATGAAAGGCTGCAATGTCATAACATTTTTAAGACTCAAACACTCTCTGCTTTTGGTTTTTGTGAAAAAAACAGTTTATTGGGACGAAAAATCTCACTTAGGCCATTTTAAAGTAGAGACCTTACCCTTCAAAACGCGCTAAGGAACAATGTCCTGCGATTCCTGGAAGCCGAGATATTGGTTTCTGAAAATCGACAAAATTTGCAGTTTTTAAAGTGCTCCCCTAATTTTTTTGCGTAGTGTATATGTATGTGAAGAGGCAGTTTTCAGGTCATTTTCTAAGCATATGATTTTAATGGATATTAATATAGTGAAACATGTTTGAAAGACGTTGCTAGTATTAAATTTGATTAAAAATTATTATTATTTAAAATATTTAATAATTCA
>NW_012026793.1:947319-949266 GCF_000956235.1 Wasmannia auropunctata | reverse complement strand
AGAAATTATTTTGCGTTAAAAGGCCCTATAATATATGATAAAAAAGAAATTATTAGTTGGGAATATATAAAAAAAGTACACAATAAACAAATTAGTGAGGGCTTGCACTGTGCATGCAAAATACGAGAGAGGCATATTTATTTTCATAACGAGAAAATAAAGGTTTCACTGGCGGCGCAAACATTAAGTTCGAGCGTATCAATTGCATTACATTTCCTTGAATTCGAAGTTAAAAATATAAAATTTGAAAAAGCTTTATCTACTGCAAACTTTTGTAAAACAAAAAGCCATTACCAACGATTTTTTTACCTGAATTAAAAACAAAAATCGATGGATATATTGACTACATTAAAAAATTAGAAATTGATGTGCCTGTTAAGAAAAAAAGAAATAACATTAAGTTAAAAAAACGAAAATTCTGTAGTAGTTAATAATAACCAAATAATACAAAAAAGTGTTCGTAAATCAGTCCTTGAAAACGAATCTGTTAAAAGGGGTTTCTTGGCTTGATTATTTGTTTAAAAAATTTATATAATCTTTGTTCAGATATGATACAAAATTATAACATTCAATTTGTTTTAAGTTACAAACTATCTCAAGATCACGCGTTCAAATGTTTTTTGCGTTAATAAGAAGAATGAATGGTTTCAATAATAATCCAACAACAGCACAATATCAATCTGCTTACATCAAATTATTGGCTAATAATATGAAGGTTTTAGTGTCCGTTTCAGCGAATTGTACTCCACAAGACAATACATTAATAATTTCAGACGTAACTAACATTGCCGAAATAAAACAAACAACAGAGAATAATAAAAATACATCTATCTTAGAAATTAATACAGAAACTCATAATAAGAAAAAAAGAAAACGAATTTCACAACAAAAACAAATTAGTAATTTTTTCGTTTGTGATTATTTGCAAAGTAATCATAGTATATTTGATCATAATTATTGCGGAAGTACAGGCATGGCTGATACGTTACTGGTTATCTTAAAGAAATCATATAAAGCATATAGCTGGTTTAATAGAATTTTCATTAAAAAAAAAAATAATTTGCAAAATTTGTAAAAACATGTTAGAAGGAGGAGATAGTGTTAAATCAAAATTAACAATTTTAAAAAATCGCGGTGGCTTGCATTTCCCCTCCGAAGATGTAATTTTTATCTGCTGAGAAAATAATATGTCAATTTGTTCATTTATTAATTAAAGATATAAATAACAAGCTTATAATAGAAACGCTACAAATGCTTTCTAATACAAGATAGAATTTTAGATAGTACAATAGTAATAATCACATTTTAGATGAAGAACCTTTGTATGATCATCGACATCAATTGATTCTTCTTATTATACAAAAATATATCGATATTCGTTTAACACACAAAAATAAATGTTCCAAAGATGATTCTAAAAGGATTAGAATGCGTTATAATAAGCTAACAATTTTCAATAATCAATAATTATAAACTTAACTGATAGAAAGATAGATAAAAGTTGAATACTTTTTATATATTATTTATATGTTAATATTAATATATATTATATATTAAATTTATAACAAATAAGTTTAAAGACTGAGACAAAGAAATATATAAAATGTTTTATTTGAATATTTTATATTATTATAACATTACAAATTTTTTTATTTATAAACGTTTATGTAAATAAAATCCGTGGAAAAGACATTAAAAATGTAAAAAAACCGCCAAGTATATTTTTTAACGTTTTTACCTCGGAAAAATTGTATTAGATTGAAAAAAATGAGACCTTTGTATTATCTTAAATATATAATACAACTTCGAAAAAAAAACTATTGTTAAATCATAAAAAAAACCTAAGTGACATTATCTTCAATATATAACAATCACGGGAAAATAATTTTGTAATTAATATACCCCGAAAATAACTATTGTATCAAATTAAACAAACAAAATACCAAG
>NW_012026793.1:941980-942915 GCF_000956235.1 Wasmannia auropunctata | reverse complement strand
TATCCCCTGTGTGCCTTGTCGACTCAGTCACTTTTCAATAAATTCAGACATTCAAAAGTTTCTTTTTGAAAAAAATTTACTATCTATTCTAACTAGAATTCAAAAAGATGCTTTCCCGCAAAAAATTGTTTTTGAAATATCTGACAATGACATACATTGAGTCGTTTTCTTCATTAGACATGGATTTCAATGGAAATGATAGCCGCCATTTGAAAATTTCTCTTTCCTTTGAAACTTTTTTCTGTTTTATTCTTCTAACTAAACTTACCGTTATTGTCAACTCCTTTCAAAAGTTTCTTTCACTTCTCAAAAAATTTCTTTTTTGAAATAGTCCAAGTATTAGAACATACTTACCTTGTCTTATTTCATTTTTTCATTTTTATTCCGCACTTTTCAATAACATCAGACATTCAAAAGTTTCTTCTTGAAAAAAATTTACTATCTATTCTAACTAGAATTCAAAGATGCTTTTCCGCAAAAAAAATTTTGAAATAATCTTTTATTATATCTGACAATGACATGCATTGAGTCGCTTTCTTCATTAGGCATGGATTTCAACGGAAATGGTAGTCGCTATTTCGGAAATTTCTCTTTCCTTTTGAAATTTTTTTCTGTTTTATTCTTCTAACTAAACTTACCGTTATTGTCTACTCCTTTCAAAGTTCCTTTCACTTCACAAAAAATTTATTGTATTGAGATATTATATTTTTTTCAAATATCAAAAGGTCGAACATTGTTCGAAAACATGAAATATTACCGATATACATCCTTTGAAAAATTCTTTTCTTAAAAGGAACAGAATCAAATTGTAACTCATAGAATATTTCTAGAATCTTCGATTTAGTCAGGTATTGTTAAATGCGTGCGCAGCTGCATTTTTGTTAACCAAGGTAACTTCGAAGAGCACGTAACGTCGGTGCTTCATTCGAGTCCAA
>NW_012026793.1:940992-941960 GCF_000956235.1 Wasmannia auropunctata | reverse complement strand
GTCGGTAAACAAAGACGCGGAAATAAAGACGCGAAGCGAGACGCGAAACGTTGTTTTAATTGCGGTGAAGTCGATCATTTAAGTGCGGCATGCCCTTCGAAAGATCAAGGTACGAAGTGTTTCGGGTGCAATAAATATGGTCACATAGCGTCGAAATGCCCGGAAAGCGCAAACACGAAAGAAAAGAAAAGTTGTAACGTTGTACAGTCCGATTCCGGAAAATGCCGCAAAGACGTTATTATAAATAATACGAAAATGAGCGCGATAATTGATTCGGGTAGTGACCTTAGCTTAATGTGCGAAGAACAATATAAGAAGATAGGATCGCCAATTTTCGGAAAGCGCACGATGAAATTCCGAGGAGCAGGTTCGGGAGAAAATACGACGGGGATATACACGTTAGGGGATACGTTAGGGGATATACACTTAAAGATTTGTATTGATATGGAAATCTATGATATCGTTGTACACCTCGTTCATGACGGAATGATTCCACCGGGTATATTGATAGGATCTGATTTTCTAAATAACGTCGAAGTAAACATAAGAAAGGGTATTGTAAACATTTCAAGAATCGCGGACAATACTGTCGAATTGCCGGAAGTTTATAAAATTGACGTAATGCAAGAAGATAATATCGTGGATTTATCGCACGTTAAAGACGCATGCATTAAAAAAGAAGTAGAACGTTTAGTAAAAGAGTACAACCCAATGAAGGAGAAAGAAGTAGATATTAAAATGTCTATAATTCTAACCGATGATATACCGATCTCGCAAAACGCGCGTAGATTGTCAGCAACGGAGAAAGCTGAAGTAGATTCGCAGATTCGCACGTGGATTGATGAGGGAATCGTACGACCGTCATGTTCCGATTACGCAAGTCCGATAGTACTAGTAAAGAAAAAAAATGGTGCAACGAGAATTTGTGTGGATTATCGTAGACTAAATGAAAAGATAGTTAAGAATCG
>NW_012026793.1:938590-940091 GCF_000956235.1 Wasmannia auropunctata | reverse complement strand
TGCGAGGAACTCGCGTTCAGACTTATCGTTCTCGTTTTGTAATTCGGCTATCGCCGAGAAAGATTCCGTATATCCCGGCGCCCCGTCTGACTTCGCGTATCGAGATATTCTGTTGCAGGACCGTCGCGCCACGCGCCCGCCGAGCGCCACAGCCAAGTCGCCTCATGTAATTGTGTCGTTCCCGTCCTTGTGCGCGTGTGATAATTCGCGTTTTCGAGAGGGCCTTGTGCCCCAGTTACGGGATTAAGAGAGTTTCCGGGATCACGGGATCCCGCGGGACATATTAGTTCCCGAGTTTCGATTTCGCTGTGTCGATCACGTTGCCCGCGTACGCCGAGCGCTCCGCGCCGGCGTGCCCGCGAATATCACGCCCGCACTGCATGCTTTATGATTTCGCATGTCACGCGGATGGGCATGTAATCTGCGAGTCGTACCGCCGAAAGAGAAACCGCTCTTAAATTTCCGTTTCCGAGACACGATCTTGTCGTACGATCGTGAAAAGCGCGAATTGCGAGTCTGTCACGCCGAGTACGCTGCGTTGTTGCGCGTCTCAAGTATTTCCGTCGGTTACCGTATTCTCGTCTGTATTTCTGAATGTAATATTCGTTCGCTCAATACACTTGTTATTTTCTTATTGTTATTAATTACTGTCGATTCTTTCAGCCTATTCTCGCTCCCCGAACCTTGACCGTTTTCCCTCGAATCACCCCCTTTACCATTATCGTAACTGAGCAACCGGTTATAGCCGTCCTTGTCCGACCGCTGTATCGAATTCGCACCTGATCGCGTGATTAATTTTCTCTTGAGTCATTAGATTTCCGAATAACGAAATTTTTCAGTAGAGAGGCACTCTCTATAACGTGCCTGGCGCCCAACTTTATTCCCGTTTTCGATAGGCGAGATGCCTGAGTCACGGTTAATCGCGCATTAGATTTCTTTATCGTTTTCGCGGAATTACGCGGGTCGGACTAGCGACGAAGTTGCACCACGCTCGTGAGTGCGGTCGCAAATTTGGCGCCCAACGTGGGGCCCTGAGAAAAATTAAAGATTGAAATTTTTGTTACACCCCGTATTATCGGTCTTGGGAGCGAGAATCTTATATTTCTCTGTCTATATTTCTGTGCTTATTTTCTATGTTGCATGTGCTTTTGACATTGTGTGCGAATCTTTGCTAATCTCTTTTCTTTACAGCAGTGTTAATTGTGCGCGTCGCGATTCGCGTGAGATATTTGAGTTTGTTAGTGTGACCTTGGAATTTCGGGGAAAAATTCATTTTGCTTTTTCGGTATTTTTGAGAACTTCGCGAGTGCTGGCCGTTTCAGGGGAGAGATTATTTCAGTTACGTAACGTTTCCGTTTTCTTTCGTTTTCTTTTGTGCGTCCTTCGTTAGGCGGCGAACGGCCGTGTCATTGTTTTCGCATTCCTTTACGCTCCACTGCTCGCGTTCGAGGTATTAAGCCCCGAAAATTATTGCCGCGTATATTCCGTTTCAGTGACCGTG
>NW_012026793.1:936892-937286 GCF_000956235.1 Wasmannia auropunctata | reverse complement strand
TTTTTGTATTCTGTTTAGAAAAGATTACGTGATAAAATTTATGATTACATTATTCTATAAATATTGGATTTATTCAATATAGCACTTCTTATGATAATTTCTTCTTTACTGCTGTTGTAATTTGTTTATTAGAATTGTTGTCAAAAGTTTATTATATTATAGATTTTATTCGGATTATAGTCGTTTAATTAATAATTACTATTGTAACACATTAAGTACAACTTAAATAAGAATAAAAAATCTTTGATAATCAGTCATTCAACTTATTTTATTTATAGTAATATATATTACATTTATTTATATATTTATTTAGAGCCACTATTTATTAT
Organism: Wasmannia auropunctata; assembly: GCF_000956235.1. Classification (NCBI taxonomy): domain Eukaryota; kingdom Metazoa; phylum Arthropoda; class Insecta; order Hymenoptera; family Formicidae; genus Wasmannia; species Wasmannia auropunctata. The sequence goes on along the minus strand of NW_012026793.1, from coordinate 936,957 downwards.
AAAATAAAAATATGGATAATTCAAAAGAAAATTGAAAAAAACACGTAACACAATATAATATTGAA
>NW_012026793.1:936123-936872 GCF_000956235.1 Wasmannia auropunctata | reverse complement strand
TCGTACTGAAACGGCAGCACACTTTATCGTCCGCGGCTCAGAATGTCGCCGCCAAATTGGCCCCAAAATTCCAGGGACCGTTCAAGGTTAGTAGAGTTATCTCGTCGGTTGGGTACGAGCTCGCTAACTTAGATAATACCGCAGCGGGGAGGGTGCATGTAAAGGACCTTAGACCCTATCCCACTCCCTGACTTTTCTTTTGCTTCTTTTCGTTTAACTTTCGTTCTCGCTAACCTCTATGGCCGCTTATTCTTGTTTGGTTGTTGGTGATCTGTCGGTGTGGGATGCGATCCTATCGTTTTTTTTTAGCGGTATTAAGAACTGGCAACTGGCGGGGCGAGGAGAGCGGCGCGGAGCGACGGTGAAAATGGCTGAGGAAAAGCAAGTATGCTATTTTCTATTTCTTTCTTAAAGTTTTTGGAGTTTATGCGTTGGCAGGGCTGCGTCCCCCCCAAAATAAAGATTCTTTGCTTCTCTTGGAAGGGGGGGGGTGGCGTGCGAGTTGCTACAAAAATTTTTTTTTTTGCGTTACCGATTGTTGCTTCGCGTACCTTTACCGTTTTTGCGTGTGCTTTCCTTTGAGCGTATGCCGGATGCTACGGGACCGCGCCGTGTTCGCGAGACCACGCGGGGTACCCCTAATCATCATCCGTTGCTGCGGGACCACGCCGCGACTGCGACGGGACAGATGCCAGGAGGAGAGAACCGTGCCTGTCGAGATCGCGCTGGATACCCTCAGCTATCGTTCA
>NW_012026793.1:935490-936103 GCF_000956235.1 Wasmannia auropunctata | reverse complement strand
TCGGTTTTAATCGGTTCAATCCGTGCCCGGATTAAAAAGTAATCGGTTTTAATTCCGAACAAATTATAATTGGTTTTAATATTACTTTTGCGGATTATTTCCAATCTGAAATCATTATATTCTAATCTATATTGTTGTCAATTCAAATAAATCCGAATAACCGTATGGATATATAATATCCAAAATAATCCGCCTAAACCGTATCTATATTTTTTAACATCTAAATTTGTTTCAGTTACAAAAACACTGATTCAATAAAATCGATTGTAATCCGTCTAAATCCGATTCCGCTAGGAAAGACAACATTAATCTAAATTTTTAATTCGAAATTTAACGATAGCGCGTATGTATAATAATTTCAATCTGCTTTAATAATATCTAATTTTTAGTAATTGAGTTGATTGTAATCCGGTGTAATTCGAAATTCACCGATTTTGAGGATATAAACTATATATATATATACATTCTATAAAGTATCAGGAGACGCGGTAGCGTCTCCCGCCAAGTATATTTTTTCGCTACATAATGGTCAGGAAATATTTTTGTACTTTTTGTACTTACAGAGACGCTACAGTGTATCCTTTACCGGACGGATAACGTTTCTATAGCAATA
>NW_012026793.1:934373-935470 GCF_000956235.1 Wasmannia auropunctata | reverse complement strand
GTGTGCTCTTCCGATCTAATTTCAAAGTATTTAAAAATAGTGGTTGGAGTTCATAGTAGCTAAGGTATTTATCTACAATATTACACCACTAATGTTTAAATTTCATTTGTTGTAAAATTGTTATAAGTAAACAAACACCAAAAAAGGTAGTTTTTGTTGAAAAAAAGCGTTTTCCAGCTTATTTGAGGTTAGATTTTCATGGCAATTTTTACTAATGGGTTTTTATGGTCGCTGATGACGAATCCGGGATCAGATTTCCAAAATTCAAAATGGCGGATTCAAAATGGCCGATTAAACATTTTAAAAATAATATACTTTGATCTGAAAATATTTACTCGGGGGTTTTTTGAGGCGCTGAGTATGAATATATGCAATCAGTTTTCAATTTTTATGCGTCCAAGATGGCGTTCAAAATGGCGGAACAAGAATTTTAAAAATAACGTGTATTTTTGCCTGGAAATGTTTATTCCATTTTGAATTTTGGAAATCTTAGGTCATATACGTAATCAGCGACTCAGAAAACCCCCGAGTACCCACTTTCATCTCGATCAAGCAACTTTTTCCTAATTAGGTCCGCCATCTTGGATCTGCCCTTTTGAATTTTGGAAATCTGAAGTCATATACGTAATCAGTGACTCCGAAAACCCCCGAGTAATAAATTTCAACTGTTTTCCATGTAAAGAAAAATGTGTGCTTCAAAGGGTTAAGAAAACTCATAGAATGGTAATGAGGCCACTTTTGGACTGCAGAATCTGTCTTCCTAGCAGATCCACTGGGCCTTTTTTTTGATTGTACGATTTTGCGATATGTATCATGCAAGGACTTGAATTTTTTTTGCGCTTCTTCTCCACTTATTTTGCCTATAACAAATTTACGTTTTATTGTTATTTTTTATGTTTATTTTTATTGTTTTATTGTTATATTTATTTTTTATATTTGGATATATTTAGTATTATTTTTATATTCACCATTTAATGCCAAAGCTATTTCTGACCATAACTGTTGTTTTATTGTACATACATTTACGTTGCGCCAGGGGTAAAGAGTAATCCCACAATGGTGGTCGTTTTTTCACTTCAAAAATTAAAAATTCTTCA
>NW_012026793.1:932660-934353 GCF_000956235.1 Wasmannia auropunctata | reverse complement strand
TTGCCGGCAAGACAGCCGCGACGCGAACGTGAACATATACGTAGTCTCGACCTTAGTGCTGAAACGGGAACATAGTTATAATATTATCGGGGAACTATTTGTACCCAAAAAGGGGAAATAAAGTTAATTAACCGTAGAACAGTGTCAAGTGACTGTGTCCCAGCTCCTACCCCGCGTATCCTCGTGGGTTCCTACCCTTCAGGCGGACCGATCCCCAAAATTATTCCTTGTTGCACCGAGAGGTACAACATGTGTCTTCGTGATTTTGAACGAGAATTCGACGCGCTATATATCTCTTCATGACCTATGACTGAACGACTGAAAATAAAGATAATTTGTCAAGAAAATAGATAAGAGTAAACTATAAATAAATAGATAAGAGCAACTAATCATTAATTATATGAACTGTCCGATTAAAATTCGCTGCTAAAGCTACAATGAACATTCTATCTCCCTGTTTCGTTCGAGCGACTTCGAATAATTAGTTGTATTTGCAAATATATAACTTTCAAAATAAAACGCTTTTTGTTAATGCATATATAATTTTTGAAATAAACGCTTTCCGCTACTGACTTTCAATTTGTATCAAAATTGCTTATTTCCGGGATTTTGCATAATATGTTTTCGCGGATTGTAACAGTTAAAGGAGTTTACACATTTTAGGCGATTTAGGAAGCACTCAGAAATGATTGGATTCATCTTTTTTTACTCAATTTTACTTGCTGAATCCGAAAATCATAGTTAAAATAATTGTAGCATCGAAGAAATATAATTTTGGAATATATTTTTATACAGAAAAAAACTGCAGTGGTTAATTTTTATCATTTTGTCGAGCCATATATCCATGAATTTCTCTTTATTTTCATCAAAATATGTTTTCATGTTATTTAAGCATTCTTTCTCATCATTGCTTAAAATCTGCAATGGCGAAATTACCTTAAGCTTTTAAGCAATGTATATATTTAGTTATTTACATTTGTACATTTACTTTACATTAATTATATATATGTACGTTATATATATTTTATTATGTATATTTATATATTATATATATATATATATATATATTATATACATAATATATATTACACTAGTACATAACAGGCGCGCGCTTCGCGCGCGCTGCGTATTAGACCCCATACATATTTCAATGACATTTATACCAATTTACATTTTAATTAAACAAATTTTAACAAGTTTAAAAAAAAAAATTTTTCAAAAAAAAATGACGTTTATGATCGGTCATTTTTAAATAAAATCACGATTTTTTTAAAAATAGCCACATTATTCATTTTTAAGATAAGCCTAGAAAGAAGTCGATATCTTAATTTTTCTAAAAGATATGAATTTTTAAACATTGGGGAAAAGAGGCTTCAATGCAGGTAACACGGCAATTTTAAGATAGGAACATTTTATATAATATAATTATCTAATATATATTTATATATTATTTTCTAGATAGATTTGCGATTATTTGAAGAGAGACCGGAATTGTACGTCAAAGCGCACATATTTTGTTTTGTGCTAGTATAAAGGTGCCTTTTCATGCTGACGCTTGATGCTCATTTTTAGCGTCAAAGTAAGTCACGTGATCATAGTTGACGCTGGCTTGCACAAAAAGCGGCAACGTCAAATTTAGCATCAATCGTATTTAAAATGTTCAGAAGAAAATATTATATGTGGTTAAACGAGA
>NW_012026793.1:905717-932640 GCF_000956235.1 Wasmannia auropunctata | reverse complement strand
TGCTAATGGATAAAAATACAAAGTATTTGAATTGACAACATAAGAATTGTATCCTTCTAAACAACCGTGTGATATAATGTTTTCTTTATTTAATATTTCCTCACACATTCCACACGTTTGAACAAATTCATTATCCTAAAAATTATTATTATTATTATTTATTGAATTACAATATTAATTATATGTAATTAACATCTGCATATATTAATAATATATATGTATTAATATATATAATATAATCAATATATATTATTATAATGATTGTTATCTATTGAAAATTATAAAATGTATTATATCTGTATAAAACAAAAATGTAGTATGTCTGATAGACTTTTATACTTCGAGGAATATCATTTTTAATTAATTGCTTGATCAATCCTTTTTGCTTTTATTTTTTTATAATAATGAATAATAACAATTAATTATAATAATAAGATTTTATTTTATTATTTTTGTAGTCTACTCATCACAATATGTAATAATATATATTAAGTTTTATCTAAATGAATGAGATATATTTTGCAATCTCAGTTTCTAAATTTTGCTTTTTATTATAATGATAAAAAATTAATGATTACAATATAAAAGTTTAAATTACTTAAATAACTGATATTTAAATAACTCCTCGAGGTTAGAAAGTCTATCAGACATGCTGCATTTTATTCTATACAGATATAATACAATTTTATAATTTTGAATAAATAAAAATAAATTAAAAATACTTCTCAAGATTAGGAACTGATATTTTACTTACACTTTGATATTCCATTTTGAAATATATATTTTTTCTCTTATTTTTACACAGGCAGACACAACCGCATAAGCATTAGATACATATATATAAACAAGGCACATTCTTTTTTTTCATTTTTATTGTTTTTTTACAAGACACGTTGAATTTGACGCTGAAGCTGAGAAAATTCAGCTTCGTTTTTTTGACGCTAGCGTCAAAGTCGAAGTCACGTGACTACGCGTAACGCTGAAATGAGCGTCTCATGAATTTGCACCTTAACGTTCGCTAGCTCTTTCGTGTACAAAATGTTCATCTGCGAGAAAAATTTTCCCCATATACAAAAAAATATAAAACAAAGAGAAATTTATAAACATAGTTCAATAAAATTAATCATTGCTTTTTGTTAAAATATGTCTCAAAATTATGTTTTCCGCTCAGCAAACGAGAATGGATTAAAATAGATTGAAAATATTCATTTCAACGTTTGCGAATACATACTTCTAAAAATCTGAATCCATTTCAATGCCCAATGCCTTAATTTATGCTTATTCATTTATATAGGAATTGCATGAAGCACATTTTCTATATGCTATTCAATAAAAAAAAAATTCTTTAAAAAGTAAATCATGAATACTAATAGTTAATTCAAAATTCTAAATAGGAAATGCAGTTTTTTTAATCTAATTAAATTCAAAAAAAGTTTTTCCGTGAAAATAGATCATGAATGTTATTCAATTAAAAATTGTGACTAGGAAATGCATTGTTTCAATCTATCTAAATCCAAAAATATTATATTATATTTGTATTATAAAAAAATAAAAATATATTCATTTCCATGGAGGTCAAATCCATTTCAATTTATAAATTCAAAAATTTTAATCCTTTTCCGTTTACTGGGCGGATACTAATTGTATAATTGTAAGGTAATAATTGTAAGGTTATTTTGGTATAATTTTATTAAATTTAGTAAAAAAAATTAAATCCAACGATCTTTGCATGCTTCAAATTGCCTAAAATGCATACACTTCTTTGGCGTATGCCAAAGTATTTCTAAATGCACGTTCTCGCTAATAATTATTATTAATTTATGTAATTGTAAACACAAGTACGAATTTCTTGCAAACACTCAGTTTCATGTATATATTTCTACGAAAATCACACAAAAGTACATACAATAGAACTCTAGCCAAACATAAACCAGAGGATGACAAAACAGTTCGATTCTGATAATTTGGATAATAGATCTTACTTAATTAGTAGTTTCGATAATGGGAGCTGATGTACTTATTAATTCCGATAATAAAAGCTATTATTTTTTAATTCCGATAATAAAAGGTATTATTTTTTTACAAAAAACCAGGGTTGGGTAAGTTAATTTTTTTTAAACTAAGTTAAGTTAAAGTTAACAGCCTAAAAATTTAACTTAGTTAAGTTATAAGTTAATCCATAATAAAATTAATTGAATTAAAAGTTAAGTTAATAAAAAAAAGTAATTGAAAAGTTAAAAGTTAAATTTTTTATTTCTTGATTTCAAGGTTTCAATTTTTATAAATAACATTAATAGTTTTTTACGTTACTCCGCGATTCCATAATCCCTGTAATCAGAGACTAATTGAGACTAATCACTTTGACACACCAAATGTCTTCTGCACAATTTACACCCCAGCGCGATGTTTGTTTGTCGCACGTGACACGCGACAAACCCAATGAACACACAGGGTTGTGACGGTTGCGTTCAGAAATTCACGGTACATTATTTTATTCTTGTTATTCACTGAATGTTAAATAGGAATAAAATATCTAGATGCACCTAGACGAAGTTTCTAAACGCAGCCCAAAAGTCATTACTTGTAGGCAGGTGTGCGGCGTCTTATGACGACCTTATTTATAGTTAACTTCAAAAATGTTATATTATAAGTTAATAGTTATAGATAAAATTTAACTAAGTTAAGTTAAAAGTTAAGAGTCAAAAATGTAACTAAGTTAAGTTAAAATTATTTAACTTTTTAACTTTTTATTAACTCGGTATTACCCAACCCTGCAAAAAACTAAAGTCAAGTACGCGTCGAGCTGTTAGTATCCGAACAGCTCATAATAAAAACTTAACACGTACACATGCCAATGCGAAACGCGGAACATTTCGATTAAGTTCAAGGACGGGACTCAGACGTGATCTAATTGAGAGTCACCCACATCTCATTGAGAGAAACAAATAATTCTCTATCGAGCGGCGGGAAATGATACCCGCTGCGTTGTCATTGCAATTGCAGATTACGTGAATATTCGTTAAACAGAGGTCAATGTTTACGGAATAATCGGATTCGCGCGACAAAGGCGACTGCATAAACACGCGCGCGCGCGGATTAAAAAGCCGCGGTGACCAACGCGCGGCGAGAGAAAGTGCAGCCTTTTTCAAGAGCGAGCGTTATTACGTTACGTTGAAACGTGTGAACTGCGTGCCAGCAGCATATGTCTATATTATACAATATTATCAGGGTCGTGCTTATCAGTAGGCGTTACGTTGGAGGTCCGTTTACTCGTGTGAGATCACTTAGTGAGCGGGGAGATCAATCGTTCTACAGTGCGTTACATTTCTTGCTGCTTAAGTTATTATAGATTTGCCTATTATCCAACGGTAAGTATCTCTCCGCGTGTTTTTTTAATATCCGTTTCACCGTATCTGTCCGAATTCCAAGCGTCGCGCCCGAAGCTGAATGCATCCCTGAGTCATCTGTCATTAACTACTTATATCATTATGGTCCCAACGCGAGCGCGCTTATTCCCCAGTAGACGACAAACGGTCACTCTGTTAAGATCTCTCCAATAAAATGAGGTAATGTTCTCGATTGACGATTTTGCCAAGTTAACGATTAGTGTGTGCTAAAGAATTAATCGGAGTTTTGTTTGGAAAAAAATAAATTTATCGATTAGAACAATAATAACGTTTGCAGCTGTGCTTCTAAATTTTCCAATTACAATCGCTGTTCTATTTACACTATTTTTCTGAATATATTTTACGTAACATTTACAGCTTCTGCAATGCATGGAAAATTTATTGAAATGTAGTTGAACTTCGTTTATCCGCACTTTATACAAAGTTTATGGTCAGTTCAAAATAAATATACGAGTTCATAACTGACAATGAGTTTTTATTATCCGAACTTCGAATAAAAATTCGACTCGATTTCAGTTTTCTGTAAACATCAGCTCCTATTAGCGGAACTAATTAGTGTGTCAGTTCCTACTATAGAAACTATTAAATGAGTCTTTATCATCCGAATCTTGTTCTCCGATATATATATATATATATATATATATATATATAATGTACATATATATGTAGTTCGGATAAATGGAATTCTCCTACTGTATGTGAATACGTTTGTGTGATTTTCTTGTGGAAGAAAGTGTTTATGTAATTGCTAGCTTGTAAAACAAGTTACATTGCGCGAACAGACCTCTGATAAATATACACTATCGCTCGTTGGATTGCGTTATTTCATCGGATTCTTCGAGAATAAAGCTAATGCACCTAAAAAGTTAAATGATACTTTTTCGTTACCGCCTTTGTATTATATGAAATAGATATGTATTTATACGGACAATTCAGTTTGTATATGTAAATACACATGTCATCGAGGTTTTTAATCTCATTCGATAACGTCACAATAAAACGAGATAAATAGTTTGCTGACCGAATGAGTGATGGAATTTCACAATTGAGAAATCTGATTCTTCGAGAAGAGTACGATTAATGGCAATTTGTAGGGAAATAGTCAACAAGTTTTAACGGAAAAAGATATTACATAAGTATAATTTTATAAAATTGTTTCTCTATTGAAACGAATTCATACCCAGACAGCACAGAGAGTTCAAAAAGAATTCATTCGTATATTCAGTTGTATGTCATCACTTCTGAGTTAATTTTCAGTTGCAAAAAGAATTCTTTTTCAAAACTTCTAGAAAAAGAATTCCTTTTGCATCTGAAAATTAACTTAAAACTGACAAGATACGACTGAATTCTTTTTAAATTCTCTGTGTTATTTGAATAATCTGTAATAGAAAAATGGATGATCTGTAATTTGAGCTACAACTCGAATTATGATAACGTATATAGCTATACGCTTCATCAATTCACGAGATCACTAATTTATTTAATTAAATTCGAGAGCGCCTTCTGCGGTCACGGCTGGATTTTGATGCCTAACGAATTCTATATTTCAGACTTGCAACGCAATTAATAGCTGAGGTTGGAGATCTTTTCAGTATTTTAAGATGCTTATAAGCATCGATTTATTAAAAATTAAAAATCAATATGATATCTTTGTTCCAACCACAGCTATTGATTGCGTTGCAAGTCGGAAAATTTATTCGGTGCGCAGTTGAACGGCTGAACATGGAGTTAAGAAATTCATATAGAATTCGTTAGGCACCAAGATCCAGCTACCAGCTATGACCGCAGAAGGCTCTCTCGAATTTAGTTGTGTTATTATTCACATAGTCTAGTTCAAATTATAATTATTGACTAATTTATTTGATAGTTTGTAATTTTTTAAAGTTTTATTTTGGAAACTTCGCTCTTCGAAGTAATCACGACGAGATCATGCATTTGTTTTCGCAGTAACACGCGCAAGAAGATGTCACACTATCGGCCTTGGGGCTCGATAGACAACGGTCAGATAGAGTTCGAGTCCTTGTCGGACGAGACCCTGGAGGGTGCTCTCGAGGTGATACGAAAGACCTTCTTCCTCTATGAATCCGTATCCATAGCCGTGGAAATGAATTCCGAACCGGGAGCATGTGCGGAACTCGAGGAACTCTGTTTATATGCGGCTAAAGACGGCGTGAGTGTGGTGGCTATCGATATCACCACCAACGAGGTTATCGGCGTAGCGTTTAACAAACTCCAAGTGAGTTGTCTTTCCTAAATTATCTTTCCTACAGTAAAATATTCTGTATAATAATCAAGAATTGATTTCTGAGATATTGAGAAAATAGATTATATACTACATATACAATCTATTATACAGTCGCATCTCAAGGGAAGAGAAAAATCCTTCGAGTTATAGAGTTTTCGACTTATCGAAATTCGAATAAAAGATGATTAAAATATGAAAATTTGACTTACGGAGGTTTTATACGTAGAGTTTAAAATTTTTCGATTACAATGGCTTTTAAAGGAAAAAAATCAATATTTGACGGTGAATTATTTAATTATTGCATACATATAATAAATGTAAGTAATCATAAAACAAAACCAGGCTATTACTTATGGTTACACATATATAGCTACAACTTCGAATTATAGAGGCAGCGACAATAGAAATTCGATTTATAGAGATGAACTTTGACTTGTAGAGATCTGGCTACTTTAAATTCGAGTTGCAAAGGTAAAATAATACATCTAAATATCTGATAATAATTCGAATTAATTAGGGTAGATTATATTTCGATTTATAGAAGTTTTCTGCAGTGGAGCGGAACAGGATGAACAAAATTTTCTTCTTATAGAGGTTTTCAAATTGTAGAGGTTCGAGTTATCAAAGTTTGACTGTATAATCTATTTATATACATAATTTGTAATAATGTAATTAGTGTTAAAACTTTTACAACACGCGATTATTGACGTGTTGTCATACCTCAAGTTTTTGACGGCTGCTCTTTAATTTTCCAGGTGTCCACCGACAGCTCCGAGAAAAGCTTCTTCGAGCGCTTCAGCGACAATTGCCGGTACAAATCGTCGAAGGCTCTGATGGACTTCATGATAAACGTGGATTCGCGAATAAATCTCTTCAAGCACTACTACGTCAACTGCATTCTCGAGATCATGTTTCTGGCGACGCTGCCTACCTATGGAAAACGAGGAATAGGCGAAATGCTGATCACCTCGTCGTTGGAACTCGGTAAGGAGCTGAGACACGGGAAAAACGTGAGGATACCCGTTACAATACGCGGCAGCAACGAGTTGACGAACGCCGACGCGGTGCCGACTTTAGCCTCCGCTATTATGACGTCCTTTTACTCATATCGAATCGCGATGAAACTGCACTTCGACAAGCTGTTGGAAGTCTCGTACGACGAGTTCGAGTACAACGGGAAGAAGTTCAGCGAAAAAATAAGTCAGGTACATCGAAATATCTGTGTCTTGGTAGCCAAAAGACTCTCCCCGATTTAGGTAACAATCTTTGCGAGTAACTTTACAGGGACAGAGAACTGTCTCGCTTTGCGGAATTCAATCGGATTTAGGAATAATATAAATTAGGAATAATAATATAGGTCCTGCCTGCACTAAACGTCGCAAGCACGTTACTATAACATACTAACTCGTCACATGTTATGGAGACATCTTTAATCGTTGATCGCGTAACTGCCAAATTTATTAGATAAAAAATAGTAGTTTATTAAAAAAACAAAAAAACTTTAATAAAAAATTTATTTTCGAAACAGGAATCACAATACATGTGTAGAAAATTCGATAAATAGCTGATTAATTAAAACAAATTATTTGATCATTGATACGTTACGTCGTTGCGACATATGAAAGACATGTCATTTTCTGCGATTTTGCGATAAAAATAGCACGTTTCTTTCACATATTGTGCAGGCAGAGGAGTATTATTTTAATGTAATAGATATGCATGTATTTGTACAGCACAGCATATACAGTCATCGAGGTCGTCTTTAATTTTTCTCGACAACATTCAAAACGCGATAAACAGCCTGCTGTTCCGAATGAGCAATTGAGAAATTTAATTATTCAAGAAAAGTGTAACTGCAATTTTTAGAAAAATAGACAAGTTTTAATACAAGAAGAATTACAAAAGTTTAATCTAAAAGTGCTCAAAACAAACCGGTAATCTGAAGAAGAAAAATAGTCTGCGCTCTTCAAACTGTAACTCAAGTTATGAGTGAATAACGTAGTTGTACGCACGAGATCATTATTTAATACTTTGTAATTATTAAAAGTTTCGTTTTAGGTTCCGCTCTTTGAAATAATTTCAGAATCGCATAGTGTGAGAAATAATGTATTATTATTTATTAATATACAGGGTGTCCGGTACTCAATGCCTAGTAAACGAGAAAGAATTTTAATATAAATTAAAATTTTTTAATTCGTGGATTAAAATGGATTATTATATTATAATTAATTGTGAATAGGACAAAAATTGTGACTAGGAAATGCATTGTTTCAATCCATCTAAATCTAAAAAATATTTTTATTGGATTTAAATGAATAATATTCATGGTCCATTTTCACGAACAACTTTTTTTGAATGTAATTAGATTGAAAAAACAGCATTTCTTATCTAGAATTTTGAATTAACCAGTATTCACGATTTACTTTTTATTGAATTTTTTTGGATTGACTAGCATAGTACATGTGATTCATGTAATTTTTATAAATGAATACAAAAACATTGGACATTAAAATGGATTCAGATTTTCAGAAGTATGCATTTGCGAACATTGAAATGAATTTTTTAAAATTTATTTCATTCTTGTTTACTGGGTGGTAAAGCGCTCGTGGGCAGATAGAGTGAATCGAAAAGTGCTCTACTATTTTGCGATCTTCGCAATAGTTATCGAGATATTAATCATTTTAAAAAAAAGTTTACGCCAAAAGTATCGTACATTACATATTTCCTAAACCAAAAATATTATTTTAACAAATAAAAGTTGTCCAAAAACCAATATGAGATCACATACAAGTTGCCAAGTATTTGATTAGACATAGATACAAAATTATTTTATTTCAAACCAAAAATATTTTTTTAATAAATTGTTTAAATTATTCAAAAGTATATACTGCAAAAGTTTAATGTCATTGTCATTCCCAATAATTTTAAATTTCATAAAACAGATTTAAATTGACTAAAATGACCAATGGTTTAAGAAAGATGTAATGTACGATACTTCTTTATACATTTGGTGTAACTTTTTTTTAATGATTAATATCTCGATAACTATTGCGAAGATCGCAAAATGATAGAGAATTTTTCGATTCAGTTTACTCCACTTTACCTACCCATGAGCACTTTACCATTGAGTACCGGACACCCTAACATCTGTTATTATTTCTAAATATCAAAGATTTGTAAGATTGTTTGATGTTTATTTCTGTACTAAAGCGTTCTTAATCTTAAATATATACACATCAAGGTCTCCAGGACTAGCGCAACTTGTTGAATGAGATTTTCTCACGTTTTTGGACTTTCTCTTTTTTTAAAACTCGTATATCACGAAGTTTCTTAATTTTATCGACTTTTATAAATTATGAGTCTGTTTCTCAATTCTTGATTGAAAAAAAATTAATTAAAATATGTCCATTTTTGCTAGAGTTATGATAACAAATGGACCCCAGTGTGTATATATACTTTACATAGACAAAAAAGGAATGTGTATATCATGGGTTAATTTTTCTTATCAGCTTGTTCACGATAACATTTTTTGTAAGTAAAAATTTCAAGATAAAGAACATATGCTGCATAGTTGTTTTTTATCGATGCGTCAATATAAATGCATCACAACGGAAGGAAATTGTTACTGCGTTCTTGAAGTAATATGTGAATAAAATTATAATAATATAAACACAGGATGATACACAGACATGTGTTACGTTATGACATAGAAAAACGTAAGTCAAATGTGGAAGAATATACCGGAAATTTCATTCACATGTGATAGTAATGATATAAAATTGGTCGTATCCTATAATATTATATAATGTAAGTATTATATAAAGTACATATTTTATAGTTTCATGCTTGTTGAAGTCACGTAACGTCATGTTTATGAAGTTGCACAATGTTACTTGCCGTAATAAATATTGTTGATTCAGCATATTTTACGAACAATCGGATATTTGACTCAAATATGCGAATACGCTGAATAAAGGTGCAAATTCATGAGACGCTCGTTTAATTAGCGTTAAAGCCACGGCACACAGAAAAGCTTAATCAAAACTCAGTAAGACGTAAAGAAATCAACATGTTGAATTTTTGGTAATCATGTGTGACTTCGACTTTGACGCTAGCGTCAAAAAAAGAAGCTGGATTTTCTCAGCTTTATAGCGTCAAAGGCTGTTGTTATTTTGTTCGGAACATTTTAGATATACGAATTATACGATTGACGTTAAACTTGATATTGCCGCTTTTCGTGCAAGCCAACTATGATCACGTAATTTTGACGCCAAAAATGAGCGTCGAGCGTCAGCATGAAAAGGCACCTTAATTCTTTTAGAATAATTCTCTTAATAATCTTTGTACAGTCTTTGTCTTCTTCCTGTTGATTTAAACAATTGCTAATCGACCAACAATTAGTTACTTATGTATTTAATAAATCAATGTTAATATATTAAATATTATTGTTAAGATATTTGTTTAAAATTCATTTATATATAATTCTATAATTTGCAACACTTTAAAATATAATTCTATATTTTATGTATAATAATACAAAAAAAAATCATCAGAAGAGTCAGAATATAATAATATGCATGTAAAAAGTATATATTAAAATATGTCGAAATACGCGTGGCATATAAATTATATATAGAAAAAATTCTATTTCTCTCGATGTCTAATGTGAATTATAGATCTAAAGCGAACTTTACTTTACACCTGTTAAAATATATTGCGCAAATGCTGCAAGATTGTAGTTGTTAGTGTAATGCACCGTTTTAAACAATGTATTGTATGCAATTATTAAGCAGAATAAAAATCAGACTACCTATTTCACTGCAGAAGTTTAATAAATCAGATCTGTAATCAGACTCGCGCATCTCGTCTCCGTTTCTCGTGGAAATCAGATCTATCGGCGATAAGGCGCTAAATTTTCCTACGTATCTACTGTATAGTAAAGCGATAACGATAACGAGGAAGTCGGTGCGACGCTTTCCAACGGTATACGAATAGTCCGGCGTACGCGCGACTGGCGATTTATTATTAATCTCGCTGCGTTGTCGCGCTTACGATAGTGTGCCCGTAATCAAACGGAACGTGCACAATGGGGAGTGACTCGCGATGCAGTTTTTATCTTCCCGGCGTAACCCTTGCGTCCCGTCTCGACGACAGACACCGTTCGCGAATCTCGACGTGGTAAGATCGCTCTCGTCCGGTGCTTCAAAATGAAGTTTCGCCTTGCTTTACGTTCCCTCGCTCCTCGGCCCTCATCAATGAAACTTTTCTCCGTAGATTCAGAATTAATGTAAAAAAAATTTGTACGTCATATCAGATACAAGGAACGCGCGTGTATTTTAACAGTTGCAAACACCTGCCGCGAGTTGAAATAGTTCATATACAAAATATGACGGGGCAGCGAAATACTCAATTCGCAGATATTTTTTCTATAACTATCTTTTCGAATATATTGTTCTTACTTTCTCTCACTTGCAACTAGCATTTAAAATATTCCGGATCTAGCTCAGAAAACACCAAGTTACATGTAACGTATTTGTTAGTTGTAATTTCCAATTCAACAATATAACTATAATATAACATGTTATATTATGTTATAATATAACTATAATATAACATGTGTTATATTAGGTGTTGTATTATAACTATGTGTTATAATGTAACTATAACATAACATGTGTTATATTAAGTGTTATAATATAACTTAATATAACATGCGCTATATTATGTGTTATAACTATGTGTTATATTATAACACATAGTTATAACACATAATATATAACGAGGGAACGATATAATATAACTATAATATAATATGTGTTATATTATAGTAATATAACATGGTTTATATTATGTGTTATATTACAGTTATGTTGTTGAATGGGAAATTACAACTAACAAGTACGTTACGTGTAACTTGGTGTTTGTTGGGACGACTTCGTACTCGATTTTGTGATCACGCTTTGATAAAACGTTCACACTTTAAGAATCCATCTCCTTCTTGAGAACACATGAGGAAACAACCGTCTTAAGGATCTCCCTCTCTTCCTTTCCTATTGGACTCGATACGACGCTTGATGAGGAAAAAAGAATAGGAACGGGATGCGCAAGACGAGCGTGATAAACTTGCGCGTGTATCGATCAGCTATAGTGATGCCGCGGCTATTCTTCCAGACAAATCCCCAGAACGCACCATGCCCGTCTGTCTTGGCACCGATCGCACCGGCGCCATCGAGTTCCGGATGCTCAGCGAGGACCGAGTCGAGGATGCCCTGGTCGTGCAGCAGCTTTCCATGCGGCAGGAGTGCATCGCGATCGGTATGGGCATGTACGAGGATCCCGGCGCTCCCGAAGAGATGCAACTGGTCTTCAGAGAGGTCATCAAGGACGGGTGTACGGTGATCGCGGTCGATCGATCGGACCGGATTGTCGCCGTGGCGTTCAACAAGTTACACGCAAGTATAGAAAGCGCGCGCGCGCGGTCTTAAATAATCGGCATAAATAAATCGATGTAAATACGACTTTATTTATACCGATGGCATATCGCAGATTTTATCTGTCACCGCCTGATGATAAAAATAATTCGTCGCGGCTCGTACCGCTTTCGCGATTAACGATTCGCGATCGACTAATTTACTAGATTGATACTTCCTTCAATTATCACAAACGATGATCACAATATCATAAGTATCGGTACGAGACGATTTTTTAAATGATTAGATAAAAAAGATTGCATGTTCTATCATTTTGTGATCACGGCGGTATCAAAATAAAGACAATTTGTATCAAACTGGAAGGAAAATCAATTGTTTTATTTCTTATTTCGCCGATCTTTGAAAAATGCCCATTTATGTCTTTAGACACCTCCCCAGCCGGAAGACACGGATCCCTTCGCATTTTTTGTAGAAAATAACATCAAGCATCGCTCGTGCCGGGATCTGATTGAGTTCATCGACGACGTAAGTTTGTGATTTATATCATTTTATACGCTGTAATCAACAATGTCAACACGAGTGCTCCAGTTTCCTTTTAGATCTTAAAATTCTTTCGCAAATAACGATAAGCTTTCTGTAGCTATCGCGATTGCTTCTGCGCGTACTATTAATTAATCTTCGGAAGGCCGTTTGCACGCAATACCACCTCGTTCAAAGAATTTCTTGTTTACGCGTCATAATTTCCAGCGCCTTAGTGACTTTCATATCTTTATCAATCAAATCTAGCATTATCAATTGCACTTGAAATAAGATTTAAAATCTTTATTGTTTTTCATATCCAAATACACCAAACATCAAAATATTTTGATTTTACATTACAAAAGAAAATGTAAAAAAGATTCCGTCGAAATTTTTTTGTGAGATATTATATAATTAATGTAGAAAAAGCGCATTGATTGAATTTACAAATAAATTGACAAAGTCGCATTCTTTTCCTCTAATAGTCAAAATCAAAGTCACTTTCAATAGTCACTCTCAATAGTCACTTTCTAATCTAATCTAAGTAAGTTCCTAGTCTCTACGTATAAATCTCAGAAATGTGTGCAGCGTATTCCAATAAGTTTATCGCTTGCCAGGAGTGCTGAATCACGATACTCTCGTTATCAGGTCGAATCGCGAGTGGACATCTTCGAGAAGTACAACGCGCGGGGCGCTATGGAAATCTTCTATATAGGCACAAATCCGAAGTGTCAGGAGCAAGGTATCGGCTGGCAGATCACGGAGAAGAGCCTCGAGGTGGCGCGGGGCTTGCGCGCCCGGAAGCTGAAGCAGATCTGCGTAGCCGACGAGATCGTCAACGAGCACGTGCGACCGGAGGTGGTTTTCGCCGTCGCCGCCTCGTTGTTCAGCCAACGAATCATGGAGAAGCTGAACTTCGAGACGCTCGCCGAGGCGCGATACGAAGATTACGTACGCGCCGGCAAGAAGATGTCCGACAGGATAGGTCACGTGCACAAGACGGCCAAATTGACTGCCCGTAAGCTATGATGACGTAGGGCTCTCATCCTTAAGTTAAAATAGAAGTATTACTAGTATTAGTAGAAGTATTACTAGTTTTACGAAAGAATAATTTGCAGCATGCTGTAATGCCATTAATAGAATGTATTAATAGAATGTATTATTTATACAAAATAATACAAATAGTAATGTTAGTTATGAGCGCGTTAATCAATTTAAAATTATAAACATATTGAAGTTAAAATGTACAAAAACTGTTGAGAGATTAATATTATGAATTATATAAAATATTTATATCTATATACACAAAGAAATCGGCGAAAATAAAGCTTGTGTTACGTACTCATTACTTTGTAAATTATTAAAATTTATAAATTACTGAAAATATATTGCAAATTATTTTTGTTAGTCAGCTCCTGAACAGCAGTTTCGAAAACTTTATCCCATCCATTGGTTCATTTTTTCAACATTGTAAAAAAAATTTGTAAAATTGCACAACAAAGTGCACAAATTATTATTGCATACATTTTTATTATAAATTATATTATTATTAATTTTTACACTTATATGTAATTTTACACTATTTTTATAGTGCGCTAATTATAACGCGAACAAAGAAAGATTTCATTAACCAATTTATTCTGACTGACGTTGACAAAATTAATCATAACTGATGAATTATTTGGATAGGAGAAAAGATATACAACAATGACTTTTTATATAAGTATATATATGTATATTAGCACATTTATATATCATATACCGACGACCGTTAGAAAATGCTCACAACGGCGATTCCGCGGAAACGGCATCATAATTCTGAGCGAAGCTTCTGCCCAACACACATAGATTATAACTGCAATATTGCAGCAAAATTGTAATATTCCAGCTATTTTGCAAAAATATTACAATGTTGCCGCAATATTGTAGTTATAATCTGTGTTTACTGGGTGGTTTCTGTGTATTATCTTCCACAAAATTTACGTGAGACGAGTGATACGACGTGCGTTGTCAACAAATTCCAAACGAAATATCGGACGACAAGTGGGATATATTATCCTCGATAATTCACAATCGGTCGGACTGCCGCGGTCACGTCTACAAGTGTTCAACAAAGTCGCAGAAGACGATAACAGTTACATACGAATAATACAATGTTAACTTTCGCACGTATTCCGCGGATATTTAACACGTTCACAACAGCTGACGACGGAATCATTGTGTTTATAGAAATGATTAAGTCTATTGCTTACGATATTTGTCTCCGTGTTTTGAGAAACTGTCAAGTTTAATTACCATTAACGGCCACATCTTTTTCCTAAAACTGATACGTGTGTCGTTTTCCCTGAAGGCTTTACAATCGGAACTTTGCACGATGCTTTTTATCGGGAAGACACCCAGTGTATATAATAAGATTACTAATAAAATCGCGTTAAAGCGTCGAGATCTGAAGAGAATGCCGTACGAGACACGACGTACGTCTACTATCATTCTGACATCGTCGGACGAAAAACTTGCTATTCCATTTTTTACTTCTTATTTAATAACGCTTTGTCTAACATTTTTATAGTATTTATCGTGAAAATCCTTGTGTCATGTCGAAAACGTTAATAATTTAGTAAAAATAATATAATAAATAAAAAATAATACATTGCTATATACAATACATCAGTGCTATAAAAATTGTTGATGAATATTTCGTTATTTGCTTTATGATAAATATCTAAATTTTTTGTCTTTCTGGGAAGGAGTGATTTTTTTGTCTTTCATTTTCGTCGTATAAGGAAATTAAAAATATGACACAAGAATTTTCGTAGCTTATAGAAATTGGCAACGGATATTAATTGGAAGCATTACAATTTACGTGCAAAAAATGCAGGTACGCATCGAAGAGATCAACAATCCCGATTTGCAAAATGATTTACAATCGTTTCTAACTTCTTTTATGTCTAGGCAATTTTACTCAACACGACATACATCGAGGAGACGGAGACGAAACTGACGCGAAACTTTGCATCACAATGGAATGTAATAATAAGTATATCAAAATCGAAAATAACACTTGTTGCAAAATCGATTGAGTGTTCGGAGTCGCGACGAGAGGAAGTTAATATGACTAAATTATTGCATCTCAATGTGTAGCTATGTGAAGAGTCAAATGTGTAACGCGAATTTTGCATCTCCGTTTCAGTCTCGTTACCGGAATCGAATAAAAATGAACGAAGGGTTGAGTCTAGCAATTTTTCAAATTGCGCTTCAATTCCTTCATCTGAACTCTTGTATGTGTATAGCTAGAGTATATTAATTGTGCGACGTACATATTGGCATCTATAAATAAATTGTATATTTATATGCTACGCGCCGCATTTTCGTTCAAGAATTAACAAATATATATACAAGGTGAATACTATTGATACTAAGTAATGTAAAAGAAAAGAAAGATTTAAGGGATGAATCCTCACACAAATTCAAGACGAAAACTTCATATGCTCGAAACGACTTAGTTTTAAAGATACAAGATATCAAAGTTGAAGAAAAAATTTCACTTTTTTCAAACATTTTGAAAACTTGATTATTTTGATAAAGCTTGCTGTATGGAGTTTTATCAATGTAACTTGAATTCTTTCGACAGTTGAAGAAAAATTTCGTTTTTTTCAAATATTTCGAAAACCACTAATTTGATGAAACTTGAAACATACACAAAGCTTTATCAAAATAATATAAATGGTTTTCAAAATTTTGGGGAAAAAACGAAATTTTTCCTTCAACTTTGACACCCTGTATCTTTAAAACTAAACTGTTTTGAATATACGGTCATATATAATTTTTTTTTTAATTCGTGTGAGGAATTACCCCTTAAATCTTTTACATTACTTAGTATCCACCCTATATGTGTATTGGATCATTCAAAAAGTTCTACGATTTTCACGGGGACAGGTTCAAGTGATACTGTCATGTACGGTACTTTTTGTAATTTTTAATTTCTTTACCAATTTTTATACTTTAACGTTTAACGAGGATTTTCGGCGATAGCTGTTTCAATAGATCATCATCCACACAGTGCAGAGACGCCCAGATCGCGTTTCATCTATGCGAAATTATCTTGTTGAAATTTCAAAAACTATCTCTGAACTGTATCATCAAAAACAGTACCTTGTCCGTAAACTTTACAAATTTTACGCGCTGTCTCGCGTGTGTTCTAGCCCTTTCTGAAGTAGAAAAGCATATAATATTGCAAAAATAGTTGTTTCTGATTCTCCATCTTTAGAGCACTGCACTTTAAAGTACTATATGGTAAAATCAGGCGCGGATTTACGTATTTTGCCGCTTGGGGCTGAAAAGTAGCTGCCGCCTCTTGTACAGGTAGTGAAAATTAAAATTTTTATAAAAAATGCATAACGCGATCTGAACCTCAGCCGTACGCCGCCGCTGAAACGCGGTCCTGCGGCACGAAGCGCCGCGACAGGCGGCAGAATCGGCCGGGGCGCGTCATGTCTCCATATTTTGCCGCCCCTAGATTTTGCCGCCCTGGGCTATAGCCCGTTAAGCCCCTATAGTAAATCCATCCCTGGGTAAAATCAACTGAATCGAATGACTGAACATACGTCATTATGAATGGATGCATTAATCGTTTAAACAAAAAACTGCTCCTTCTTACCAACCTGAAGTTTGGGCTTCCTCATTTGGAGTATTAGCGCAAAATTCAAACTGCGGGTATCCGCGCAAACGTGGAAAAATCGCAGAACTTTCCGGACGATCCAATACATACGCAGAAACTTGTTCTCGTTTATGTTTAAAATTGAGGACCTTGGCACAGTAAAGAATTGTTTTAAGTTTCGCGAAAACCACTCTCTGAATTTTGGAAAATTCACAGATGTTGTGAGAAATGAAGCGAAAACTTTGTTGAAAGTTAAAAATAAAGAGATGCTAAAGTTTCCTTTCTGCTGAAGAAAGCTCGTAAACCGATCTCGCCGATCTTCGGTTTCTTTTTTTCTTTTTTCCTGCGCCAAAGCCTTTCGATTAATTATATTTACGTTGGACACAGCATGAGAGAGTATATTCAACTTCATTACGTTGGCTACTACTATATGACATTCAGCGGTAGTCGATTTATCGACGAAGCTACTGACTGCAACAAGGAGAGAGTGGCGTGCTAACTTTATTATCGTTGCACTCAGTCAGCGCCGTTTAGTTAGTCACTTACTTTCCCTTAAAACGCCTCGCCATTACTACTACTGTAAAAAATGTGGACGTATAGCTGGTTTTTCCTTCCCCCGTATAGAATACGATATTGACACACTTCCAACAAAGTTAATAATCTTCCTCTGGACTTACGGTCTACTTAACTTTACAGCCTGAATTCAATAATCGCTGTCAACGAGCTACGCCGCGTGTCGCGATCCGACACACCTGACATTAAATAACGACATTTACACGTTATTACTATTGTTATTATCTTATCATCGTTATTATTATTATTATTATTATTATTTCGAAATAGTAATGCGAGCACTATGCAAACGCGTGGAATACTTAGCTTAAGTCGAGTCGCACGAGACTCGAGTGAGTTTTTGGCACGAATATCCCTTTTTCTTTTTTTCATTCCTCCGTGAGATCGCTCTGAGCCACTTTTGAACTTTTGATTTTTCTTTTTGTTCTTTCGGAGAAATTTGATTATTTAGTAATTTCACTCCGGGGAGAAGGAGGAGTTATAGGATGATAGGAAGTAAAGTTAGGAAGACAGGAAGTAAAGAATTAGTTCCGTAAAAATTTAGGATAGCCGTCAGATGTTTTACGGTTAAAAGAAATAAAAGTATAAAAACGTGAAAAAAGTAAAAAAAAAATTATAAAAATAATTTTTGTTAGATTTAATAATTTGAATATTTTATTAAATTAAATTAATTAATTAATTTAATTTTAATTCTTTTATTTGATAAAATTTTAAAAAATTATGAGAATAATTTCTTAATAAAATAAAAATTATATCAGGTTGTAAGTAAAACATTTATAGGATGGATACTAATCATGCATTTCGAGAAAAACGTTAATATTAAATATATTATCAATGTTTTTACAATTTGTAAAAGACGAGAATGTAGGAAGCGGCAGAAAATTTGAAATACTGAATGAGACCGCGCGTAACGTTAAAACAAAAATCGATATTTATTATGATCCAATAGAGAAATAAGAACGTGACGAGTTTACGAACGTTCGATAAACATAATTTTATAACGAAAAGATCACACATAGAAAACTTTCCAAACTAACTCTTTTCATTGTAAAATATGTACTTACGCAATTTCAATTATACTTATAAACGAAAGACGTGCCCCACGTGTCTTCGTGGACATCGACGGGAAGAACGCGGTCACGCGTAATTGGCACTCTGATTAGCGAAGAGAAAGAGACACGCCTTGGTGGGGAATTTTTGCTAACGACTCGTAAACGGGCCGGTTAACGTTATTTGGAAACTTCCGTGGACGAGTTTTACAGGTTGATAGCAGGGGCGAACGCAAGTTAACCGCGCGCGGCCAGGACCCAACTATAGTTTCGTAACAGTTTGTGCGCTCAAGTTACTGGACAGAGTAACGTGTTCTAAACGTTAGCGGAAACGTAGCAGGAGGGAAAAAGTACACACACGCATACGCACACACGCACGCGTACGCGCGTCGCTCTCGCTCTTATCACTTTATTATTCTATTTCCAACGTGGAAGCTGCAAACTCCGCGACTGGCAACCATAATTGGACGGCTCTATCGCGAGTCTTTCTACCGTTGGCTGAATTGCAGCGTGTCGTCTACGTCCGTGTGCACAGGGTTGCGAATATTGCTCGATGCGCGAATCGAAGCTAAGGCTCACGATCCGACTCGATTTTCTCAAGATTCAACTTTGTCAAGGGAGTCTCCGTATCTGCTTTCCTACTTGACGATACATCAGTATTAGCAAATTCCCGTGAGACGTTTAACAGAGATTAACTATCTGACTGGCACTGGAGAGAGAAAGAGCGGAAAATTGTCATTAACTAACTTAAATTAGTATCTCTGATTTAGGTAAATAATTACGATGTAATAAATTTACATGTACAGATTGTAATGAGATCTTCTTTGAAAGTCATTTCCCAGCCAACACAGATTATAACTACAATGTTGCAGCAACATTGTAACATTCCAGCTATATTGCAGAAATATTACAATGTTGCTGCAATATTGTAGTTATAATCTGTGTTTGTTGGGATTATTATTTGCAAGTGTTGTAGTTCATTTCTAGAGAAATGAAACAATATATTTTTGGCACCTAGGAAGAAATGCTCGTAATGACTTTTAAAAGAGTTGATTAAAATGTACCGGTTTATTAATCGGTATCATCTCGAAATTGGTCGCCGTATATTTCACTTTCGGCATTTATTTCGAAAATGTTCGAGTTTAAGAATAACGACGTTGAAGAAGAAAGTCAAGTATTACATAAGATTGGAAAGCCCGTAACTCCTGTGCACACAGGTTCGCTAGCTAGAAACATACTTTTTCGGGCCCTTATGCCTCGCTATCTCTCTCTCTCTATCCCGATTCTCAACACGTGTAATTTAAACTTCTCTTCGAAAATATAATATAAAACATCTCGTTATCAAAATAAAATATAAATCGGCTATAACGTTGTCTCGCGCGCGCGTGACGGCGCGGACGTTCGCGTTTGGCAAATATACGTAGGAAGCATCGATCGCTTTCTTTCTCCTTCCTTCCCCGCGCAACCCTTCTTTTTTTCGCGTAGGGGTAGTTACCAATATTGCCGCTTTTTCTTATCACAAATGTGCGCGCGCGCGCGCACGGCGCTTTTTTCGCAATCGGAAAATGAATTTTGCGGGCGGGCGCGCGCGCGCGCAAATTGCATTTAAAACAATAAACATCGCCCAAAAATCTTGGACTGATTTTCTTTTTACAATGTCAACTAATTCTGGCACTACTTTGATTTTTGCGATGAAAATTTTAATCTCAACTAAATTAATTGATTTCAAATTTATGTCTATAATAAATATTATTTAATATAATAAAATAAAAAATGCTGTAAAAAATTATTCTAAAATAAATTAATTATCTTCTTTATAATATACATATATACATGATCTATCCCAAAAGTAAGGAGACTATTTTTGGCGGCAAATTAGAATTGTTGAAAGGCGAATCCATTAGACGGGATCTTTGGTGCGGGATGTCAGATATACAATCTGACCCTTCTCAGTTGCTTCCAAATCTTTCTAGCAGTCGATACTGTCAGCAAAGTGCGTTGTAATTCTTGTCACGGGAAAAAATGCAGCACAGTCTTGAGCAGCGTTACGCGATCAAATTCTGAAGATAAAGCAGCGTCTTCATAAGCTATTCTTAACATATATCTCCAACGTTTTGGAATCAGATTTTCCCAGTTTCACGCAGAATTTGATGGTTACGATCGAACTGTGCTGAATTTTCGCTTGTGACAAGACACAAAAGTTACAATGCACTTTGCTGTTGGTATCGACTGCTAGAAAGGCTCGGAGGCAACTGAGAAGAGTCAGACTGCATCCCACACCAAAAGTACAATGGATCCACCCTCCGACAATTCTGATTGGGCCGCCAAAAATAGTCTCATTACTTTTGAGACAGACCATGTATATACATATATTTTTTTTGTATTTATATTCTTTTATAGAATTAAATTAATTTTTTAATATTATTTTATTTCTTAAAAGAAAAAGCGAATTGCGTTACGGCCAGAATTAACTGACAAATGTCAACAGCCGTTTGTCGATGCATATGTACTCTTGCACATAAATCGACGTAAAACGTATCGACGAACGCGTCCGAATCGAAGATCTCATTTTACCTTAGTGACCTCGCGAACGAAGGAAGAGCATCGGTGCAATTTGGGAACAATTGACAAAATATATCTGTCAAGTGTACAACAATAACATTATTCCGGCTCGGTGTTTGTCTCGTTTACCTCGTTCCGTCCCGATCGATTCGACGTGAGAGCAACGGCTTATCATCGGCACCCGTCGAATCGATCAGAATTTATTTCCGTGAATCACCGCACGTGATGCCGACCTCGTCACGAGGCCAGGCTAGGTGCTACAGAGAGATTCATCTGTGACAGGCCTCGTGCGGCTGGATGTCGGGCGGCTGGATGGTCTGGTAGGGAAGCTGGGTGTCTCTGAAGTGCGATCTGACCAGCAGGCCCAGACCGAGCAGCACGACAGGAAGACCGAGCAAGGCGCAGATCAGCTCGCCCGTCACTCCCGGCGACCAAGTAATGGAACCTGTTTCAACGGTTTCCTCAGAACTTCGGCTTTTGCAATTACGTGCTCGCAAACAATCGCTCTTCGAAGAGCATTATATAGCGAGGTCTGTGACAAAGTGACACGCGCGACACACATGCCACGGGGAATTCATAAATGAATTTGTAACAAAATTTATAAGAATTAGAGGAGTGACGTTACTCTTTGAAAATTTAAAATTCAGACATCTAGTTTATGTGAATAAAACTCCGATTTCGAATAATAACTTGTAAGAGGAACAAATTAAAATAAATTAATAGAAATTTATCTCTGCTGAATTATAAGCATCCGATTTTCGGAGATTATTCGTAACTCCAGAAAATACATTTTCATGAACCACGCTTGATTCGTTTATCTCTCTACGGGGCTGATTTCTCCTTTAATATTTATGTCGCACAAAGTTTCGCGAGGCAAATCGCGCTGGAAAATTGAAGCTAAAGCTACAACATCTCATTGCACTGCACGTATTTACCTCCGATATCCATCCTGAAAATGCTCCACCAAATACCGGACAGCGGAAGAGAAACGGTCGCGGTGGCCACGCTGAACACCGCGCTCTCGCATAACGACAGGAAGTTGAGGATCGAAATCGCAAAGACGACGTAAGCGAATAGGAAAGTCCATCCATGGCTGGAAACGTTCGCGCACAGATTACCGCCTTTGAAGTGACACATCAGTCCACGTTCGACAGTACGATAGAGTTCAACGGGTGACAGACCCTGGAACGCCATTTAAAAAAATATGTTTTAAACGAAGCATTTGTTTCATTAAAGCTCTCCATAGGAAATATAGGAAGATAGAAAGATATTTACTTGTTTCTATAAGTTTTAAAATTCTACAATTATTATAATAATGGTTATAATGGATTTGCACCCAAAAAAAAATAATTTTAATATCAGTGGAATCCGCTAAATTTTAGAGGATTTTATTCTTGTATATAGCCTCAAGAGGAATCCTCTGAAATTAAGAGGAAAATATTCTGTGCACAATATTCTGATAGTTAGAATAATTTCGTCTTGCATTTACAATACAAATCTTGTACTGTAAATCTATATTTATAATGCACATTATTTGTACTGTAGTTTTTTAGTATGTACGATGAATAACGGAACGCAGTCTTACTGCGTCTGTTTTTGCAAATGCAGCGCAACACTTCAATCAATTGTTGCAAAACGCAGCGATACACATTGCTTTTCCTGTTACTCGTATCGCATGTAAGAGAGCATTTTGCTTGAAAAAAATATATTCCTCTTAATACAAGAGGAAAACCAAAAAATAATATCTAATAGATTTTAGATGAACAGTTCACTTTATTGGAACAGGAATACTCTTTCTATAAAAGTTTTTGTTTAAAATATGGGATTAGAGGAAATTTCACTTTATAACTAGAATATTTTTTTTTGGGTGTGGCTTTCCATCAACTTTGAGAAAATGAGTTAACATTAAAAATTCCAAATTATAAAATTTAAAATAAGGTGCAGCGGGGTAATTTGAACAGTGAGGAAATTTGGATAATAGTAAGTATTTGCAAGAATTTTAGAAAAATAAGAGATTTTAAGATACATTTCATTATATCAGACATTAAGTATTACAAAAAAAAATGCTCGATTGAATTGGAGTAAAAAGAGCATGAAACAAGCTGTTATAGTTATTATTGATGGTGTGATCTCGGTTTTAAAGGCTGCATAACTATTTCATGTTCCATACAGAAAAATACAATCTAAACAAAACCAAATATGATGAAAATAAAGTTCCTAGAACTTCTATTGGGCATCCCGCTGTATTTAGTAGCGTTTTAGACAACTTAAGAAAGAGTTAAATATCTCGAAGCCAGAGGTTCTCTTACTAATTTTTGTTTAATTTTGTTTGAAAAGTGCAATTTAATATTTAAAACACAATAGATAAATATAATATTTTACTTTTATTATAATATCAGTGTTAAAAAGTTTATTTATGTTTGTACTTAAAATATTGGGACTAACATGATCATTTTATGTTTTTCTAATTTGTGTTTAATTTGATCTGGAAAATATAATAAAATGTTTAAAAAAACATTTGAATATAAAATTTAGTTTTTATTATAATTTTAATGTTCATTTTCAATGTTATTCAAATTATCCCTCAAAATTGACTTTCGTTAAAATTGTAGGGGTAAATCGGATAATGAGTTGCGTCTCAAAATTTAAATCATAATTTCTCATATATTGGGTAAATATTCTTTAAACATGTGAGTTTTGAGTTTTCTGCTACATATTCAATTTAAGGATAAAATTATTACTTTTTGAAAAATTGTTGAAACAGTTTAAAATTACTCAAATTATCCCGCTGTACCCTACAATAAAAACACATTGAATCAGTTCCATATAAAAAATGGTTTTTCTCTGGTATAGATTCAATTGCAAATTTAAGATACTTGATGTAGACTATATAGAAAACTGACGATTTTTATACTGTTAAAGCTTTTCAAGAGTAAAAAAAATTCTCCAAAAATTGACTAGTCGTCGATAATGGTATAATAGATAAATGATATGTCTTCCTTTTTCTGCCACTCACCCTGCCTACGCCGGGCAAAGTGTCAAGCCAGCAGAGCGTCAGAATGGCGAAGAAAGCGATGACGTGTATGTAAAAAAGAGTTTGCATCACCGGCGGCTTGGGATAGCTTTTCGGTTTTATCGTGGGATCCGGATCGGTCACGTGCAGCAATCGACCGCCCTCCTCCTCGGAGCCGCGACGACGGATGTCGCGAGAGGACACCAGACGGGACACCGTGTATAGGAAAGAGCTGTGCTGCGTTGTCAACATCTGGCATACGTTCTGCTGCTGAAAGCGAGAGAGATCACGGACGTCACTCGCTCCACCGAAAACCAGTCGTTCGGAAGACGTGAACGAAAATCTGACGACCGAAAAACTAATTCGTCAGACGAAAAACCGACTTGTCCGCAAATATCCGAGAAAAAAAAAGACATTTCTGGGTCGTCCGTTACGCAGAAACGATCTGCGACAAATGGCGCTTCTTTCCATAAATATTACATAATTGGCGAATGAGTGAAAAATCTCGAGGTATTTTTCTTCCTCTTCTTTTACTTAATAAAAATCCCGTTTCTTCGACCTTCGCTGACAAGGGTTGAAATTAGAAATTCTCCCGAGATTGATTTTAATAAAAATTGCGCCGGTATATATCATCGGAGAGGCCACAGTCGTCCACAAATAAACCGCGATTTGCGCGAGAGAATCGTCGATGATAAATTACCTCGGTGGTGTAATGGCGTTCGAGCATGGTGAAGAACATGGCGAAGGCAGCAAGAGCGCCCACGTAAACGAACGTCCAAACCACCCGGGCGCCCCAGGATCCCCTCATGGCGCCAGCCGTGTGCGAAGAAACCTCCCTTCCCCGACAACGGAACTCGTCGCAGAGACCGTAATCGACGCTTATGAATAGACCCACTATTATGGTCGTGCTCGAGAATATTCGCTGCAGGCTCATCACTGAAAACATTCAAGGGGAAGAATACGCTCGGCATTCCGTAAATCTGCATACAACGGAGGGAAAGAAAATTACATCTCGGAAAGTAATAAGAAACACTATCTCCCAAAAATATTCTCAGAATAATTTAAAAAAAAATTAATTTCAAAAATAGTTTCTCTCATTATTCTAAGACTAACATACCGAGGAATTATCTTAAGGAGTTACAGCATCCTTGAGGCTTCAAAATGATATCTAAGTTTAGGATTTTTTTGTGGGTAAATAGATAAACTCTATTTGAAAGCCGTTTAGAAGACATTGTTGTGCATATATAAGATACAAAATGTGCATATATAAGATGCAAAACTAAAAAAATATTTGTTTATTTTTTTATGTACAAAATTGTAGCACACTAACCTACTTGCGAAATCCCTTTTTTCTGTTTTTTTTTTTTTAATCGTACAGGTACACGGTTTGACCTTTTATAAAACACAAAAAATTTTCATTATCTACATATTAAAGACTATAGAAGTACTATACGTAGGGATTTTTTAAAATATTGATTTTTTTCGAAATAGCAGCTATTTTTACGAAAAGTTTGTATTTTTGTCAATACAAGTCTTTCGTAAAATATGCCATTTTGAGAAAAATCAATATTTTGAAAAATTCCTACGTAAGAAAAGAGGGGGGGCAAATAGTGTCACTTTAAATTTCTCCTGTTTTCCGCGTCTATTTTATCACTACTCGTTAATAAAAAGAGTTCTCAAGCATCTAATCATCTTCTGAAAAAGCCGTAAAAATCAAAAACCAAATAGAGCTAGCGGAGAAGTTTAAAATTTTGCATTCGTGAAAATAAGGTAAAACCTTTCTTTTCTGATATTTGAAGTTATATTTCCTTATTAATTGCTGAATCGTTGAATGAGATCTGACCTATTCTATGTCCTACCTATTCATACGGTACATTTTTCCTCTATTTTGATATAATTCCTATGTTTGTATATTAATTTTATTTTTCTCAGTAAAGTTTTAAAGAAAAAAGTAGCTCCTGGAGCAAATAATGACAATTTTTAGTTAGATAAATAATGACAAGTCAAAAAGCTTTTTTAATATTTGAATATCATTTTTTTCATTTATTTGGGATTATATACGATTAATCACAAGGCAAGATCCAGAATAAATGTGATTTTCAATAAGAAATACTAGCAAATAATGTTATTACTATTATTTATCAATAAATAAAAATTTACATATGGCAAAGTATAGAAATTAATATAAATTACCTAATCAAAATGTCAAAAGAAAGTTTGATTAGGAGTTAAAAATTATGTATTTTGTAATTGTCCCATAGGGTGTCACTATTACTCATAGGTTGAGGCAAATAGTGACAAATATAGGTTTCAGTTTTTATAAAAATCTAGCCCGTATACATGACTTATGGAAACTCTAATTAAGTTTTTTGTATATTTGAAAGTGGAAAGTACTCTTTTAGTGAAAAATCATATCTTGTATACTTGAAATTAGCTTGTAGGAAAGAGAAGAAAAAATCCGTCACTA
>NW_012026793.1:874776-905647 GCF_000956235.1 Wasmannia auropunctata | reverse complement strand
CTATTTGCCCCCCCCCCCTTCCCTTATTTCTCTAGACTTTAATATGTAGATAATGAACATTTTTTGTGTTTTGTTCAAGATCAAACCGTGTGGAATCTTATACACCGACAGAAAAAAAGGGATTCCGAAAGTGTTGGCCAGTGCGCCATCATTTTGGACATAAGAAAAATAAAAAAATATTTTTTTGGTTTCTTGTATATGACGTACAACAATGTCCTCTAAGCAGATTTTAAATAAAGTTACTCACAAAAAATTCCCAAACTTAAGGTATCATTTTCAAATCTCAGAGGTGGTGAGACCCCTTAATAAATTCTAAATCTTTTTAAATTACTATTTTCTGTACAAGTACATATCGAAATATGTACACTGAGAAAAAAATTGATTGTACGGACTAAATTTATATAGTTGTTTGATCCAATCGATTCAACAATTATTTAGTTGCACAAAAAAATATAGTTCATTCATGTCAACCATCAAAATATTTTAATCAAAAATTAACTAAACTCAATTAAAACATTTTGTTTGAAATACTAGTAGTATTTATTTGTGTTTACATGCTATAATTTAATTATCCAAATAATATATTTGTTTAAATGCCAAGTATCAAACTGACTAAAAAATGCTGGGGATAATAAATAGTGTGTATTTTTAATCGGACGGTTGAGTTAAATACAATAAATTTTTGTTGAAACAAAATAGTTTAGTAAAAAAAAATAGTATTTTAATTATAATAATGATAAATTATTTTATGCCATCGTTGCAAAATATTTAGTTAAACGTTTCGGACTAAATATTTTGGCAAGATGAAACAAATTTTGCATTAAAAAAAAAAATTTTTTTCC
Source organism: Wasmannia auropunctata (assembly GCF_000956235.1). NCBI lineage: Eukaryota > Metazoa > Arthropoda > Insecta > Hymenoptera > Formicidae > Wasmannia > Wasmannia auropunctata. Next base: position 904,805 of record NW_012026793.1, on the reverse strand, counting down.
TCAGTGAAACAATAATATATATTGGTATATCTATATTTAGTCTGAAATGTTTTGCATCTGTTTAGTACACGTTTCATCGTAAAGAATTGCGATTACACGAACGCCAGGTTATTTTGTTCATTATGATAAGTTAAAGTGCTGATAACACATACAACACGACATGCTACATTCAATTCTGAGGCACTCACTTTTCCGACAAAAGAAGAAGTAGTAGACGAGGGAGAAGACGAGGGTGATGCCCTTTATCGGATCCTGCAAATGGCACAGCACCCTGTTCCGATCGAGGGACAGAGTGATTAGGATACCCGAGAGGGCGTACAGAGTGCTTATTTTGATCAGGCCGCAGCGGGGTATCTTGATCCGCATGCTGTTCGGTATTAACGGCGGCGGCGGTGACACCCTGTCCACGGCAAAGTAGACCAATCCCAAAATGCAGGCGGAGCACAGGGCAGTGAAGAGGAGTCCTGCGAGAGTCACAGAGGAGCGATTGGGAAACATATTAAATTGCCGCGAATGAAGCGGAAAGGTCAAAACGACATCGTCACTAAATTAATTGAACAGTCAATATTAATGAATTTACCGTGTAATTGGAGTAACGTCCAATTTTGGCCCCGTTTCGTTCAAATAAATATTTTCATTCTCGTGTTTTAGTCGATAACGTTAAAAAATAAAAGAGTCAACTGTTAATAAATCCACAAGTAAAATTAACAAAAATAAAAAAAGATATATAGTCTAATTTGAATGATGAGTTTTTTTTGCAGCTTTTGTGTCGCGAGTTTCTTTTAAAAAAATCAGATCTTTGCTATTACAGTGCTTTACGTAACTCGGTTGTTCCTGTTCGTGAGATGTACCCGCATCATACTAGCCAGCGCTAGGATATAATTTTGGAAATGACGAGAACCCGAGAGCTATATGCCGCGCGTACATCTCACGGCGTATGGGCGAACGTTCACGGATATAAATAAATTGTTTGCAGTAATTGCGATCCCCGAGAAATTGATCCCCGAGATGTCTAATCCCGAAATCCCGGAATTGCGAGATCCGCCGCGCCGCGCCGCGCCGCCGGTCGGGCTTGGCCGTTCAATTTGGCGTTACACATTAATTTAGATATTACGTGTACGTCCCATACTGGTGCAATCCATAAAGGCTATATCGTGTGTGTGTGTTCGCGCGCTCGTTTAGGTGCATACATGTTCTGTCTGTCTACCTGTGTAAGCGCTGGAGACAGAGGCAACGCTCTCGAGATAAAGCGGATAGCTGATAACGAGGACGGTAACTGATACCGCGACGGACACGAGGGTGGCCAGGAAACGGAGCTTCTGCCAATTTTCGCGATCGGTCGTATCGAACAGCTTATCGCCGCCGGCCTGATAAGCGACATATGGCGACTCCTCGGTGTCGGTGTACTCCTCAATCTCGACGTCGCTGCCGGTGCAACGGAGCTCCTCCTGCTCCTCGTCGTCCATCATCGTCGACACGCAGCTCGTTAGGCTCGCCAGCTTGGCGGCTCTTCTCGTTACTCTATCGAAAACAAGAACGCCATGGCTTCTTCATTTCGCCTCACAATGACGTGAATTTGCAATACATCTAAAGATACACCAGATACATGAAAAGAACGATTTTGTTGAAAGATCTAAAAATTTTGCTAAATACAAATCTGAAAATAATTTTTTGTTAAATCATCAAAATACCTTCTTGAAATGTTAAAACTGATAAGCATTGCCATAAAAGTTTTAATATTCTAGCAAATTTTGACTTTTGCACAAAATTATTTTAATTATTGAACAAAAATTATTTTTAGATCTGGATTCAGCAAAATTGTTCTCTCCGTGTAGCAATTAAAATATACTCTCTCTCACACACAGACACACGCTGGATGCCACCTCGTTTATTTTATCATTTGTATTTTTAACAATCTCTATTTTTCCGTTTGTAATTGTATATTTATGTCACGTGAATTGTGCAAATTTAAAAACATCTGCTATGATTTAAGACGCTTATATTTTTACCAATAAATAAAGATAATTTTTTTTAGATTTTAAGACCAACATTATGAATTGTTAAATTTTAATTTGTCTACATTATAAACTTAAATTAAATTCAAATAAATATCTTGAAATATAAAAAATGATTATTAATAACTATTCAGAATAAATCTAATAATTCCACTTATTATGTGAACATTTGATATTTACATTGGAATTATATCTGAATTACAAAATGAGAATTAAATGGTCGCATTTAAGTCTAGCTGTATTCATGTGGCATTTGAATACGAAATTCTGCCTTACTAGTTCGAAATATATGGCCGGGACCATTGAAAACGAATAATGTATGATGTATGTAAGTGAATGGATTAATTCGCGCAATTCTAAGAGAAACGCTCAGATTGGATATCAAGCACAGGAATAATATAGATCTATTTCTTAACTGTAAACTAAATATCCAATAAGTATGTACTTAAAACGTTATCTATAATATTTATCTGTATTTTTACTTTCAAATCTCAGAATATTTGTCGGAAAGTACGATTATTATTTTCAATAGAAATTATTATTATTATTCATTTATAAATTAATATTGCACATTTGTATTATTTTATTAAAATTGCCCTTTGATAATTTGCGTCAGATTTCAGAATAGAATTCCGTTTATAATGCCGCACATCGTGTATTTCGATATTTGTATGTAATTTAATATTTAATATTTCATGTGTGAATATATATATATATATATATATATATATTTCTGATTCTTTACAAATGTTTTTTGGCACATAAAATTACAAGCAAAATTCTATCCTACATTCTGAGGACACGAAAAACAGATCGTCTAAAATGGGCTCAAAGTGAAACTTTCATGCTCGCTGGAATTAATTTCAGGCTATACTATCCTGGAGCGCAGCGTTCGCGAACCTCGCCCTTTTCGCGGGCTACAAAGCGGTCCAGATGCGTACGGGAGTGGAACGAGCAAAATTGCGGATTAGATTGCGTGCTGCTCACTATCGTGCGTAAGTAAACCGTGAGGCTTAGGGAACGCAAGTAAAAAGTTTCTCTCTACATTTAAAATTATATTCTCGACGCATCACATTCTATAATATAAAAGGAATAGCATTCGCGTCAAAAATGTATTTTGTAAAAAAAATATTTATTTCAATTAAGTTACTGTAGAAGTATAAATTTATCAGAATTTTTACTTGAATGATTATTATATTCTTTTTAAAGTCAATTTTATATTCTTAGAGCTTAAGAGAGAATTCTATTTATAATTTTATGCGCCTTTTATAAAATGTATATAAAAAAGCATCAGCAGGAGTACACAATTATAAAAAATATATATGAATATAAAGCTACGGATAGAATTCTATCCTGAAATTCGATGTAAATTATAGACCGTCTAAAATGGGCTAAAGAACTAAAATATTAAAACGTTACTATCTTAATATAAACCGTAAAACGTTCAAAAGCAACTAAAAGCGGAATATACAACATTATTATTAAGCATAAAATTTATTATTAGGCAAGATCCCGCGCGGCGACCGAAAATGTTATTATTAATTTTGTGCTACCTACACATCGATCACTAATTATTTAATACCTTATCGTTTTTTTATTTATTAAAATAAACGATAAAGTATTAGTGTGTCCGGCATCATTTAAATTAAATAATGCGAACCATAAAATATTAATTTTATCAAAGATTAATTTTTTAATCATAGATATTAAGCGCAAGAAATATGCCAATCTAATGTTGACCACACCATACCGATAAACAAGTAGCGAGTGTCGATTTAGTAACAGACAACACGTAAAGCAAATAAATCCAATCTTACATACGATTATTTCATATCTAATGTTATCTGATTCACTTGAAACTAATTAATAAAAAATTCGAGGGTTCTTATGACAATCAGAAAAAAATTCAGATTTTTTAAAAATAAATTTTCCCGATGCTTATAGACCGTCACTTGTACTGAGACTTGTACCTTCAGAGAGAAAGAAAAAGATGCAAAAGGTAAGACAAAGAGCGCAGACTGCTCCGGGAAAAGCGCAACGTAAACAAAGCAATGCCTGTCGTCGAAAGAGACGTAGAATCCGCAAAACGTCGCATCGCTCAATGCTGATTAAACTGCTGGATATCCATAATTGTTTGTACATTGTCTCTAATTACTGAATTATTCAGCGAGAACGTGAGAATAATTGATCGGACGAAGACGCGAATTAATTTTAGATGAAATTCGGCCCTTATACGGTCCAAAATTGTCAGACTCACCCTTGGACGGGAACCTAACCTGACACCGCCCACCCTCGGGGAAAGCGTTTAACACCCCGGGTGTCCCCTGTGTGTACCGTCGTGTCGCTGACGCGTCCGCGATGCGGCCGACGGCGGCGATGACAGCGGCGGCGGCGGCGGCGGCGGCGATGACGATGACGCACGGCGCGCCTTAATCGCGAGTACTGCGAGTCGCGCGATAAGCCAAGCGAAACAGCGAAACCGCGACTTCATCCCATCGTGGGTGACGGCGAGAGGTGCCTCTTCGTGTCGCGGCCTCCGCCACCAACCTGCCTCGTCAGGACCGTACCCGACCGCGGCGGCTTGATAAGCGAAGTCGAAACGCCCACGCGCGGGACTCAGTATTGAGTTATTAACGAACGATATCGAATCGATTGTTAATAATTCAATACGGAAAATCTCAATACGGATAGGAAATCGATATATGGAAACGAGAAAAGTGATGCTGCTGGATGCCTCCGTGTACTCGGGGTGGACCTCCTGCAACAGTTTGCTGCATTTATTTCCGTATTATGCGCCTTGAGAGGATTAAATTTTTAACAATAAAATTAAAGTTAAATTTTCCTTAAGTGTAGATTTCTGTGATTAATTTAATTAAAATACACACAAATATAATTAAAAAAATTTTAGATTAAATGATCGAGATCGAGAGAGATCTGCTTTGAATATGTAATAAAGTTCAGAAGGATCGTTTTCTCCTGCATGCTTTTGGAATTAATTTGAAAAATTGATTACCCAAAGAAATTTATCGAAATTTTTCCAAAGTATTTGTGTTCTCAGAAAAATAAATTTGTAAGAATGCCAGATTTTTCTTGCAGATAACAAAGAATAATAAGAGGATAGCGACGTCGGTGAATGAGACGAAAAACGATTTCGAAACGATGGTGCCTTTTGCGACGTGTACGCTCTTGATTTGGCGCATGAGCGCAAGATATGCGCGACGCAAGTCACGCTTTGTGCGCGCCGCTCGAGGATTAATTCCAAAAATTCTGAATTATTCGTCGCGCGGAATATTGAGAATAACGTGAGATGTCAGGAACAGAGCACGTTACATCATTTTCCTAATCCGGTCCTAATGGACCTCGCACGTGGAAGCATTAATCATCATTAGCCAGGGCGGAACATACGCGACGAATTATCTACGCCATCTACGGTAACTGAAAATTGCGAACTACAACATAAGATCATATATGACTAATCCTTTTTACGATAGGAAGGTCTTTACAAGTTTAGAATTATTTTATGTGAACTTCAACAAAGTGTGAAATAAAAAAACACATACCTATATTTTTACTTGTTTATCTCCAAAGTAGCACACCTTTTATAAACACGGTAGAATATAATTTAAATTTCAAAATATGTACATAGCTATCTAATTTAATTACAAGTTAATTTTATAGTATTTATTTGGCAGTAAAATTTTAGAACTAAAATTGAAACATTAATAATTGAAAAGCTTTTTAATAATTTTAATCTTTTAAACGAGATACATGGATATTTTTTTTATTGCTTCCAGGCGATCGCAGCGCTACAATTTCAAAACGTCCAAACTATATATTGGCTCTATTTTAAGTTTTAACAATTATTTACCTTAAAATCTTGCAACTTTTATTTTACTGAAATTTATAGTTATAAATATTAAATATTTTGTGTAGTAAATCGCAACTTAAAATAATAAAATAAATTTTATTTAAAACCAAATAAAATTTTATTTATTATGATAGAACTTTTTGGAAAATTTTTTTATTTTTAGAAAGAATTTATCATAGTATCAATAAAAAATTAAACGTGAGAGCACAATAAGTTACAAAATATATGAACATTTTTTATATATTTTACTTTCTGCATTAAAAAAGTCGTCAAATCGAGCAACTTTAATTATTGTTAAGGTTTTACAATTACAAGTATTAAATACTTTGGGATGCAAATTATTCCGTTTGATCTTATTTTTGCATAACAAATGCAAACAGTTATTTCCAACGTATTTTTGCCTGCTGAACGCGAATCCTTTGCAAAAGTTGACTATCACGTCATTTTCAGAAAAATTGTGAAAATGGCTTTAAAGAGATCAAAAACAATAATTTTGAGAATTTTCAAGACGTTGTAACAAATTTTTTTGCTTAATTTTGTTAATGCCACATAAAAGCAATTTTTACCTTTAAAATGCATTTTAATCCATTACGATTTCTTGTTTTTGAGATATAGCAATTTGAATATTAATTGTTTTTCTCATTTAACACTATTCGACAAAATTTAATTATTTCTTTCATCATAAGTGTGAATAGTTATTTTCGACGTATTTATGCCTGTTGATAAAAGTTGGCTGCATGTCACAATTTTCAGAAAAATAAAATCGTCGTTTTCCTCTTGATGCATTTTTTTTCAAAATTATGACGTGATAGCCAACTTTTGCCAACGGATTTTTATGTTCAGCGGGCGAAAATATGTTGAAAATGACACTTGATGAAAGAAAAAATTAAATTTTGTCGGATAGTGTTACATGAGAAAAAATATTATATGTACTCAAATTGCTATATTTCAGAAACAAGAAATCGTAATGAATCAAAATGCATTTAAAGCTAAAAATTAATACTTTCATGTGGCATTAACGAAATTAAGCAAAAAGATTGCTGCAACATCTTGAAAACTCACAAAATCGTTGTTTTTGGTCTCTTTGAGATCATTTTTCTTAAAATTGTGATGTAATAGTCAACGGATTCGTGTTCAGCAGGCAAAAATACATGGGAAATAAATATTCGCACTTGTAATGCAAAAATAGGGTCAAATTTTGTCGAACAGTGTTATAATTTCAACTTGTAATAAATATGTTTGAGCGTACATAAAACTTTTTTTAAATAGATAGTACCAAGAACTTAGTACGCAGTTTTTTATTTAAAAAAAAACATTACGTCACAATGATTATAAAGTCAACAGAATTAAAACATGAAAACACAATAGATTGCTAAACCGATGTTAATTTTCACGCTACCTGCTGAGTGTATTTAAAAGGCCATCAAGTCTGTCACATCAAGGTGTAACAAGCGGCATTATGCGCGTGCTACTCACGAACGATTGATACAAATGCAAAACTGAACTTACCGGCTAACTGGCCGAGTTAACGAGCCTCGCCAGGCTCTGAAAACTCGTTAGGAAATGTCCGTTAGGAAATTGCGGCGAGATCGGAGTCGAGTGATCGTGGGAGCTGTGTGTTTCAGTCATCCAACACGGAAACGGAAAGGCCAGGGATCTGCATGCAATAGACGTACCGCGTTCGAATCACGTATCGCGTGCAAACACTCGACTTCTGATTTTCGGTCACGACCGAAATCAGCATTCACGTCTGAGAGGTGTTAATCGCGAGGAAACATTGGCAATTTTAGATTCGCGTCTCTACAAACAAATTTGAATGTTTCACACAGCAACTTTGTAATAATGCAGAGATTTGTGCAAAATTATCAATAAAGTAGTTTCCGATTATATACAGTCACCAAACTAATTATCCGGACAATGCGTTAATATATCGACAATTTCTAAAAATTCAAGATAGAGCAACTTTATCAAAAATTATCGTAACGAAATTTTTAAAAAAGCATTTTACAACTCTGAAATCTTCAGTTTTCAAGTTGATACTTTAGAAAACGATTAACTGACTTTCTTCAGAGTTGCATTTATACAAATGGAAATATGACAAATCGCAAAATTTTTTCTTAACTTTGCAAAGTTCCACGGCCCGAAATAAAAACCGCACTAAAAAGGAGGTGTACAGTTTTCGAAAGAATAAATCTTTTTCTTTAATTTGCTTTTTTATTGAACGTTGCACGATTTTTTTTTTACCGAGTTATTCAACTTTGAAGCAAAAATGACCTTTTTTGCTTTGATGTGATTTTATTTATTTTATTGATTAAATCTGTATATTTAAATGTATAATAAATTTTACTAATACTTTTGATGAAAATATATTACTAGGAATAGTTTTCATTTCTAAATACTATTATCTTTATAAAATTACAATATTTGATAAAGTTATAGCAAAAAATAAATTCCCAATACCTGTATTCGGATTATTTCGTGACTGTAACTCGATAAAAAAAATTTTAAGATAGAGCAACTTCGTCAAAAATGATCGTAACGAGATTTTTAAAAAAGCATTTTACAGCTGGAAATCTTCACTTTTCAAATTAATACTTTAGAAAACGACTAACTGAGTTTTTTCGGAGCCGCATAGATATAAGTGGAGGTATGACAAATCGCAAAATTTTTCCCAAAATTTTGGAACTTTGCAAAAAACTTTCCAAAGTTCCATGACTCGAAATAAATATCGCACAAAAACGAGGTGTATAGTTTCCGAAAGAATGAATTTTTTTCTTTAATTTGCTTTTTTGAATTGAGTGTTGTACGATTTTTTTTCACCGAGTTATTCAACATCGAAGCAAAAAAAGGTCATTTTTGTTTCAAAGTTAAGCAACTCGATGAAAAAAAATCGTACAACGCTCAACAAAAAAGCAAATTAAATAATAGATTCATTCTTTCGAAAACTATGGACCTCGTTTTAGTGCGATTTTTATTTTGGACCGTGGAACTTTACAAAGTTAGGAAAAAATTTTGCGATTTATCATATTTCCATTTGTATCAATGCTTCGACGAAAGTCAGTTAATCATTTTCTAAAGTATCAAACTTGAAAAATGGAGATTTCAAACTGTAAAATGATTTTCTAAATATCTTGTTATAATAATTTTTGACAAAGTTGTTTGAATTTTTAGAAATTATCGATATATTAATGCATTGTCCGAACAATTAGTTTAATGACTGTATGTGTGTGTATATATGTATATTGCCTATGATAAATTTTTTTAGTCACTCAACATTGCGAATCTGATTTTTTGATCCATCGATATCTCTATTATGTAATTACAGTCGAACCTCGATAACTCGAACCTCTACAACTTGAAAACCTCTATAAGACGACAATTTTATTTATTTCCTTCCACTGCGAAAAACCTCTATATAAATCGAAATGAAACCTACCTTAACTCGAATTATTTATCAGATATTTAGATTATGTATTATTTTACCTCTGCAACTTGAATTTAAAATAGCCAGACCTATACAAGTCGAAGTTCATTTCTATAAGTCGAACTTCTATTGTCGCTGCCTCTGTAATTTGAAGTTGTAGCTATGTGTAACCGTGAATAATAGCCTGGTATTTTGTTTTATGATTACATTTATTATATATATGCAATAAATAATTCACTGTCAAATATTGATTTTTTTTCTTTAAAAGCCATTATAATCGGAAAATTATAAACTTTCGTACAAAGTCTCCGTAAGTCGAATTTTCATATGTACAAACTCTCTTTTACTCGAATTTCGATAAGTCGAAAACTATAATTTAAAGTGTTTTTCTGTTCCCTTGAGACTCGAAGTTCGACTATAGAAACTTTTAAATGAAATCAAACCAATTATGAAATTATAAATATATATAAAAATATTCTATTTATAATATATTAATTAGAGTAAACTCGGTATATACGCCGCGCGAGGATTTATGCCGCAGAAATCAGAAAAAATAGGAGAAGTGAAACTAATTTTCTCGCAACCACTCTGTTACATGCCTTTATGTTATATTAGTATTATGTTGTGATTTCAGTTTTTTACTGTTAATATTTATAAAGTTATTGTAAGTTAAATCGATTTATCACTGTAATAAGTAGCGCAATCATAAGTTATAATCTACATAAAATGATTATTGTAGGAAATGTAAAAGGATTCGTGGTTATTTCGTGGTAAATAAGTGTAGAGAAATTGTAAAGGATAGAGTATAACAAAATACAAGTGCTTAGCTCTTGTATTCTTTAGTTTATTGTCTCCTATCTGTTTGGGATATACGGCATTTTTAGCGCGTGGGATTTATGCCGTAGCACAGACGCTATATTATTTATTTATAAATATAAAAGTAAACAATAATACAATAATACGCCCTTTACAATACATTAATTATAACATTCATGTATGTATAATATATACTTATGTATGTACTTATTCATAATCTGTATAAATAATACGTTCTTTATTTATTAATTAATGAGTAAATGCAAATTACGTTGTCAATTCACGAGTTATTCACTATTATTATTTAGATTATTTGTGTATTTTTCGAGTTATTTATTCCACTCATGAGTAGCCGTGTAACTCACCCCTATTTTTATAAGGCAAAAATGCAAGGGTTTAAAGAAATTTCTTTTTTAATATAAAAAATAAATAATTTGGATTCGTAATATTTTTTTATAATAGTAAAACAGTATAAAGTTTTTACTGGCATAGTTCATTTAACTTAAACTTAATAAATAATACCTGACAAATTAAGTTTTTAATAGGTGCGACGTATATACCGGGTTTACTCTATTATATTAATATATATACTGTATTATATATATAATAATTTGTATAATATATGTATATATTATATTTCTACACTGCTTAAAAAATTAGTTAAGTTCTTCTCTTTAAAATTTGCCAGTTATTGTCGCGTTAATTTTATTATCGGATTTAATTTTTGCATGGGAAGATCAATGCGTTTGTGCATGAAACCGTTGATGGAAATAATTAATAGATACTATATCGCATACGGATTACGGTTTGGTCCATCACGATGTCGATTACACCAGAATGTGTTCCACATACCGACGAGATTATTGCATCCGCTATACGGGATGAAAACCGGACTTAATCAATTCTACATTGTACGGTGTCGATCTCATTATGAAACTCGGACGATCTGCAGCGTCGGGATTCCAATGATTGCAAATCTGCGTAGCCGATCTCACGTAGCCGATCACAGGCTGAATTTTCCGCGGGAGTCGAGCATCGCTCTTCATATGTATACCTATACCTACCGCGGTCGATCCCATAACTTTCGTCAGACGGAAGTCTGCCCAAAGCAGTTTCGTTTCTTTTTCTTTTTTTGTTCCGTGTTGTACATATCCGATATGGAGCTCGGCAAGAAAAACAGTTCGAACAAAGGGAACGAAAAGCGCAAAGTTAGTCGGACTCACGCGAAAGTTTATAAAAGCAGAAGCCTGCTTCGCGGTAATTACCGTTATAATGTTATAAATCTAGCTATTATCCCATTACGCGGTTCATGTACACGCATACTTCCGGATTCAGAAACTTTACCTCTATAATGACCTGCATGTTGGCGTAAGTAAACTACGTAACACCATAATAATTCTTTGTCAAAGCAAGCCTCACGTCGATATATCGTAAACTTGATATATTTTTTTTTCTTGCACTTCGGAGGCGGAATCTCCAGAAGTTGTTACTGTAAAGAAAAGCTTAAATAAAGCACGATAAATTCTATTTCTAATTTTTATTTGTGCACGCGCGCGCACAAAAGCTGCCCTACAATTCGAAACCTTAATTTTATTTACAGACTCCATCTTCGAGGAAATTTTTTCTCGAAATAGGAAACTTTTCTCGATCCAAGTTCCTGGCTATCGCAATTAAATCGAGGAAATTTTTTTTAACATCGCTTCGTTAAAGAATCGAATTATTTCATTATAATTTCAAATTGCTGTATTTACTTAATTTTAAATATACAATATTCACAATTAATATTTATATTTATATTGTAAAAAGATCCAATAAGCAACGGACTAATTAAAATGGCGATATTTTCGACGCAAGATTATCTTCATTAATGCAATATATTTTGATGAAATTTAAAATCTTTCGAACACAGAGATACACATATATTCGATTTAATACTTAATTGCAGCAACAATCGTCCGAAATCGCGCAAAACAATTCCTGCATCTCATTTAAGAGTTTATAGTCGCTCGATTCGCGTTTCTTACCGTGCAGAGAGCTCGAGAGAGATACTTGTTTTATTTCTCAGCAGGATCAAGCTGAAAGAAAGGGCGTCTCCCAATATTGGAATCGTCGGTGAAATGGATCTCCTAACAAAGAGTTAGCAGATACCGCCCTGTACATTACTCGCTATACCCCGTATTTACTCCGCCGCCCTTTTTAATTAAAACGTAGCCTGTATAGTCAACTGTGTGTCTCGACTTTTGCTCTCTCCCACTTAATTCGCCATATCCGTGGCGTCTTTGTGATCCACTTTGCGGTTCGCTCGCGCAATCGTCGTCTGTCGCCGCCGTTTAATATGAGATATACCGGACATTATATCGAGGTCGATTGATAGGCTTCCGTTATTTGCCAGCCCGGGCTTCGATTATCCACCGGACTGTCGGCTCAATCAGCCAATTCCGTTGGCCGCAAACAATAGCGATACGTAACGAATCGTGTACACCTATCATCAGCTATTGTATCGTACGTGTCATACAGTATTACAATATCTATTACTTCTCATCAGATTCTCGAATATACCATGCCAATATATATATATATATATATTTTTTTCACTGTATATGTACAGTCAAACCTCGATAACTCGAACCTCTACAACTTGAAAACCTCTATAAGACGAAAATTTTGTTCATTCCCTTCCGCTCTACTGCGGAAAATCTCTATAAATCGAAATAAAACCTAACTTAACTCGAATTATTTCAATTTTTTTGTCAGATATTTAGATTATGTATTTGCCTGACAAATAATTCGAGTTAAGGTAGGTTTTATTTCGATTTATAGAGGTTTTTCGCAGCGGAGCGGAAGGGAATAAACAAAATTTTCGTCTTATAAAGGTTATCGAGTTATCGAAGTGCGACTGTATTTAGATGTATTATTTTACCTCTGCAACTCGAATTTAAAGTATCCAGATCTCTATAAGTCGAACTTCTATTTTTACTTCGAAGTTGTAGCTACGTGTAATCATGAGTAATAGTCTGGTATTTGTTTTACGATTACATTTATTACATATATGCAATAAATAATTCACTGTCAAATATTGATTTTTTTTCCTCTAAAAGCCATTATAATCGGAAAATGATAAATTCACGTACAAAGCCTCCGCAAGTCGAATTTTCATATGTTAAATACTTTTTTACTCGAATTTCGATAAGTCGAAAACTTTATAATTCGAAGTGTTTTTCTGTTCCCTTAGGATTCGACTCATCAAGGTTCGACTGTATAATTATTTTTAAACATAGATATTCACGGCGTTTTGTTATTATTTGCACACTAACTTCTCGACTGTATTTCGATCGACTCTGTACACTGAGAAAAAAAATTGATTGTACGAACTAAATTTATATATTATAGTTGTTCAATCCAATAGTTAATTCAACATTTCTTTAGTTGCACAAAAAAAAGTATAGTTCATTCATGTCAACTATCAAAAATTTTTAATTTAAAATTAACTAAACCAACTCAATTAAATTATTTTGTTTGAAATACTAGTAGTATTTATTTGTGTTTGTATGATATTTAGTTATTCAAGTAATATATTAGTTTAAATTCCAAGTATTGAACTGACTAAACGATGCTGATGGGGATAATAAATAGTGTGTATTTTTAATAGAACGGTTGAGTTGAATACGATAAACTTTTGTTGAAACAAAATAGTTTAGTTAAAAAATAATATTTTGTTTATAATACTAACAAATTATTTGGTGTCACCGTAGTAACGTTTAGTCGAACGTATCGGACTAAATATTTTGGTAAAATGAAACAAATTTTGCGTTTTTCAACAAATTTTTGTTCTCAATGTATGTATTTACTCCGTATATGCAAGATTTATTTTCTCCCCTTTGGATCTATACCGACACTGTCCCAATTTCCAATGATTAAACTTCCGAAACTCCGAAATAATAGTTTCCTCGGAATAATAATTCTTATTTTTCCCGCTTCTTTCTTTCCTGCACTCCCGCTCCGACTATTCTTTTAATATCGCATTTCTTCTCCATTCAGGACTCCTAAACTCGATTCTCATAAGATCCGGGCTTAAATTGCGCTATTGAAAAACGCATAACGCGGTTGTTATGGGCGGAAATAAAACCAGCTTTCTTCACAATCCTTTTTCAATCTCAGTGCCTATTTGTCTTTGGCCTACTTCTTACTATGTCAATTTTTAGCAATTCGTACAATTAGACGTAAACACAAATGAAGGAAAAAGCAATTTTCTCGTTTCTCTTTCCATCAAGATCGTCGTTAGACGCATCATGCAGGCAAAATTTTTATTTCTATCTTGCGAGATCCATTTCGAAAGATATCCGCGCGTGTAAACTTCTCCACTCGCCTTAAGTAGACACACCCCCTTGAACGCGACTCATCCTACCTTCTGACAGTTATAACGTCCGAAGGTCTGTCAATACTTAAACATCGACAATAAATATGTATATCGATCTGACTTTCCTCGAGGTCGGCGAGCGTGAGAGGGCCGTCTTGTGCGCGTCGCGGCGCGCCGCGACGTCGACGGAGCAGCCGCGTCACGTGACGACGGAAATCGGCGTGAAACACGCCGCGCGGGCGGGCATCGTCGTCAGTCAACCTCAGTTGGCGCGCGGCATCCGTGTGAGGCGTATCGCGCACGTTTCTACACCGGAAGGCCGGTCGATCGAACCGGTCGACGAACTCTCTTAACACGAACGCTCCGCGAAATCGCGCTTACTCCGTCATTCCGAGAAGGCCGAAGGCCTGAGTGATCTCATCCTCGTTCCGCCGGTCCTCGAAGCGGAAGAGCCGAACAGGATCAGCTGATCGTCAATCGAACAAAGTGCGAAATCCGCTCCTCTCGGATCGAAGTGCATCGTTCTGCTATGATAAGAGTGCGTCGCCAATATATTCGCGAGAATCGCGACGAGTGATCGGCTCCGGTAAGAGTCCTCCTGAAGGAAGCATCTTGCGCGCGAGAGGCCGATAAGGGTCGATCAGTTCGATCTCTATCGGACGCGGGAATTCGTTCGGAAGTAACCGTTTCAAATCTCGATTAACGTCGAGTTCGATCAACCGTCGGATCGGAGAAGGAAAGTGGAAAGGAATATACGGACTGAGAAAAGTGAAGAGAAATAGAGAGAGAGAGAGAGAGAGAGAGAGAGAGAGAGGAGAGGGAGAGAGAAACATCTCGATCAGCCGTAATCTCTCGATTCCACGTTCGGGACGCTCAGGACGATAATCGTCATACAGTGGCACGCATATCCGTGACTACGCGTGTTAGGAACATTAAGGGAACGCATGTTGCGAGCATTAAGAGCCGTGCATCGAGAACACTTCGCGCGGGAGGGAATCGAGCACCGATAATTCGGATCGATCTCGCGTCGATTAAATTCAAAATCGAGCCAAAGGGAACGCGCCCAGAGCGAAGCTCGAGGAGCTGCGTCGAATTGCACGCGAGTTTCAAATTGCCGCGCGATGCAGCTCTGAAAAATGGTATGAAAGAATAACGGGATAATAGAAGAAAAATTGTAGGACGCAGCGTCTCGCGCGGATATATATACAAGAAGCAACGCTGCGAGCGTTCTCCTCCTTTCATTCGCTTAATGTAAAGTGAATGAAAATTTCCGAGACACGAAATCCCGATATCCGCAAATAACGTAAATTTCAGAGACGAGCCGAGAATTTCGAGTGCGTGAGAATATATAAGGAAAGAAAAGCGGAAGAGAACCGCGAGGTGTTACACGGAGAGATTAAACGATCTCGCGCGGAAATTAAAATCCCCGGTTACGTGTTAGACGTTATTTAATTACATGAAAGGAAAAAAAAACAGATGGAAGCTGCAGCAAAATCCTGAATACAACTGATAATTTCGAGGGTACTCGAGACAATACGGACGAGGCAATATCCCCGCGGAGTTTCGCACATGTGGAACCGTTGTATTCCTCCGCACGCGGTATCCCGAGGTTCCCTCGACGGAGGGTATAATCTCTCTTCTTACGCGCTGGAGAAACTTGTCATAACAATACTCGCGGGATAGAAGAGCGAGGCGCACCTCCCACCGTATCCCCTCGCCGCTCTCGTGGGATAAAGAAAAACGCTAAATGTACTGGTAATAAGCGAAAAGATAATAATACATTTAATCCCGGCCGCAGGAGAAGCGCACTCCGGGAAGAAAATAATTTCCTCTCCTGATATCGCGCACGCTCGGAGTTCGCTGCGGTCTCGCTGGATCGCGGACCGGATGTGGATCTCCGTCCGATAAGGGCGATCCGAACGGGCACCGAATTCGCGGAATCACTTCGAGACGCTGCGAGACTTATAATTCCGACGCCCTTAAATGCCACCGTTTCGACGCGTGCATTTCGTCGTTGCATCCGAGTTCCGTCTGTCCGAGGCACTTGTGGCACGCGACGCTCGTACACACGAGGGACAAGGACGGCGATCTTCGCGCGCGGCCACGCGTTCGCTGCGGATTCGAGGGAGCCCGCTGTATGTCGTGTCCGTGTTTGAAAGGGCTCGACGCGCCTCGTGAAAAGCCGACTCGCCGCGCGACAATCCGTGGGATGTTGCCGAGAGGATCAGTCTGAAGAGCGAGAGGGAAAGAGAGATAGAAAAGAAGAGAAGCCCATAATGATGGAAGATGTTCTGAGGTCCGGCATGACGCGAGGTGAGCACCCCTTCACGTTTTTCATATCGGAATTATTGGGATTATCAGGGAACAGAAAAATTTTTGCAGAAAATTTTTTTTTCAAATATAACGTAAAAAAAAGGATAAAAAAATTTCTAAAACAACGCGAGCATGAAAGGATATAAAGAGTAATACGTAATATATATGTACAATAAAAAATGTATGGAAAATATATGTTATATACGCTTGTACGAGTT
Organism: Wasmannia auropunctata; assembly: GCF_000956235.1. NCBI lineage: Eukaryota > Metazoa > Arthropoda > Insecta > Hymenoptera > Formicidae > Wasmannia > Wasmannia auropunctata. Next base: position 887,794 of record NW_012026793.1, on the reverse strand, counting down.
TCGGAGTTGATTTCGGTTTCAGCGAAATTCCAATCTGTCGTTTTCGCTTCTCGGAGTCGAATAATCGGAGTATTAATATTACATTGAGTAATACTTCGTATCAAAATTATTGAGATTTCATGGAGAATAGAGTGATTTAAATCTGAAGAAATCGGGGGGTTAAAAATGTGTTATGCACGAAGGAGGGTAACATCATTGAATTTCTCGCCTTGAATTTTTCGTTACGCAACGATGGTTTTCAATTATTTTTACGCGACCCGCCGATCCTGACGAGAGTTAGCGGACATTTGTCACTTTATCGTGAAGGCAAAGGCGCGCGCGAGAACGGCAGTGTGCTGAATTCCATTAAAGTTTCCATTACTTTGGAACTTACGACGGGAATGAAAACTGCGTTTCTCACCCCCGGGGATAACCGATAGACAGAGTCCGCGCTTGCATTATAAAGTATTTAATGACCCGATATTCGTATACCCTACATCGCAAGTGCTACATGCGCTATTCGCTCAAAAGTATCAAAGAGAATGGAAAAATGTTGTAGAAAGTGCCATTCAATTAGGAAATAATTAAAAGACTAATTCCATATCCCGATATAAATCGATATGTAAAACTGCAGATATAATCCAACGATTCGCGAATAAATTTATTCAATTATTTGAGCATAAAAATTGCTCTATTTCTAGCCCTCGATCTTCTATTATTTCTGGTTTTGTTCCATTATTTCTCGCCCTTTGAATTTTCGAACCCTCGCAGAATCGATAAGATATTTTCTTATTTATGTCAAATTAACGGGAACCAAACGGATTAATAGTGGAAACTGTGACATATAAAAACAAACGCGTCGAGATCGAACGTCCAGGTGAAATAAGACTGCGCGAGTTTTACCATCAATTAGTGCACCAAGCTCGCTAATCGCGTTCGCGTAGATACACGAAAGTCCATGAACGCGCGGTGACGAACGGCGGCAGTAAAACGATTTCTCGCTGATAGTCTCACAAAGAAACAATTTATCCTGCGATAATCGGACTGTTTATCCTATTTGCAACACAGCAGTTGTGTTTGAAGTTGCTTTTCTTGAGTCGAGAGTAAAGACGTACTGTTGCAGCTTTTAAACCGTATTGATTATTTCAGGTCTCGACGTATTATAATTTCATTTCGCGTTAATTTGACTTTATCAAGTAATATCGTACCTGTTATAAATCGGATTGCAGCATTAGATATTTATATTTGGATTTGAACTTCTATTTCTCGCCGAAATATTTCATTAGCGCGCACAATAAAAAAGTTCAGTTTAATTTAATATTAATATTAATACTAAAAACAATTGAAATTTCCACATCTGAAATTTCTTTCAGTAAAAAAATTCGTGGTGTTTACCTTACATTTCTAATCGTGAAAAAAATATGAGAACAAAACGCATACGGAAAGAACAATTTTACTGGATTCAGATCTGAAAATAATTTTTGTTTAATAATTTTGTGTACAAGTCAAAATGATTGCTAGAATATCAAAACCGAGGGGTTAACCACTAGTAAAAAAATGTACAGTGATTATGGCAATACACGCACTTTATTGCTAGTATTGCTATTGTATTGCTTTTGTATTGTCAGTAATATTGCCATCTATTATCTCATGTACTGCCATCTATTGCACAATATTGCCAAATATTGCTAATGTATTGTTAGGTATTGCTCGAGATATAGTTATGTATAGATAACGTATTGCTAGTATTGTATTGCCGCAATACGATACTAGCAATATATTCCCAAAGAAATGTACACTGATTTTTATAGTGGTTGATTCCTCGATCAAAACGTTTTATAGCAATGCTTATCAGTTTAGTATTCCAACACGGAAAAAATTGTTGTGGATGTTACAACAATATTTTCTATGTTTGGAAAAGAAATGCATGTGAATTTAAGTTATACTGATGTTACGTGGCATTCATCTGTTAAGGTATGTTCATTAGTACGGTTGTCACAACCGTAGTGCTTAGGATAAATAATATTTGGTTAGAATATCTTCATATATGTGGTTGCCTCAACCGAAGCATTATTGTTATCTCTCTAGTATGGTCTATACAACAAATATCTACTTGTAGTATGATTGAGAGATATACAGGGCTGGGCAAAATACATCATTAAAGTATTTAAAATACAAAATATTGACAATCTTAGTATTTGGATTACAAAATATAAAATACTTTCAATCTTTTGATTTGAAATACAAAATACAAAATACTTTCAATCTTTCGATTTGAAATACAAAATACAAAATACTTTTAAGTTTTTATTTGAAATACAAAATACTTTGTAATTTAATCTTTCAATTACAATATTATTAAATTCCTCCCCTTTTAACAGTCCCATTGTCCTGTATTAACCGCACAAGAAATCTATTTATTAATGTGAGATTATGAAATTTGACTCTGATTACTTGATATTGCTTGAAACTTGACGAAAATAATTAGTATCGCTAATTGTCATGAGAAAAATTTAAGTTATTATTAATTGTTTTCAAGAATTTTTATCAATAATTTCTTTAGTATTTCAAATACAAAATAGATTGAAATTTGAAATACAAAATTGTATTTGTTGTATTTGAAATACAAAATACATTGAATAATTCGTTTGAAATACAAAATACTTTTATGTGCTCCGCTGAAATATAAAATACAAAATACAAAAATTGTATTTCAAATACTGTATTTTAAATACAAGTATTTGAAATATGCCCAGCCCTGGAGATATATATGATATAGTTGCACGTCACAACATTGAGGCTGAAAGTTCAGTTAACTATATAAGTCACTTCTAAAGTATTTTAATTTCTATAATCCTTCTAAATTGATGGGCAAAAATTATCACAATTATTAGGTTGTGGCAACAGTATTTTTTTTCTCCGTGAACAAATTATTTTGATGATTAAATAAAAAATTATTTTCAGATCTGTTTTCAGTAAACTTTTTAGACCTTTCAACAAAATTGTTCTTTCCGTGGCCGGCTGCGCAAAATTTCTGTACAAAATCAAACCGGTTATCGCATATTATAATACCCTCGTCGCTTGTAATTTAATTGTTACGCTTACATTTTCCGAGGACCTCGGTTTCATTATAGGTCTCGTCGCAAAACTCGCAAAAATTCAATTTCCTGTCGAATCGAGAAAATCGAGTTATCCTGTACGTAGGGACGACGCGCCTCTACGCGCGGGGAAACGAAATATCGGCCGACTACGTTAGCAATCGAAACTTTTCCTCGGACGCGCGACACGGAATTTCGACGTCGTGAAACCGAGGACGCGACGACGCGACGGTCGAAAAGCCATGTCGGAAGTGTGCCCTCGTCGCCGCGTCGCTAACTTCCGCCCGTATATCGCGTGTATCGTGCCACCCTGGCTCCTGTCGCCGGGGCGTCACTTCTTCGAGGCGGAATATCGAGTTGGGGCTTGTCGCGCGGAACTGATCTCTCCTAGCTCTCCCGGTCTCTCGGGCCAATTGCGGCCTCGACATACCAGCGAATAGTTACGGTAGTGCCTTGAAACGCGTTAAATTGCATTGCAGTGAATTCGGATCGGCCCTCTTTACGCGGTCGAAATTCAACAGCGGTGAAAAAGTTTCGAGAGCAATAATTTCGCGACGAACGCTACTGTTTCGAACTGTATAATCGCTTTCAGCGCGGTCGAGCCGAAGGCCCTTATCGCCCTTATATAAGAAACAAAATGATCTCGGCCTTGCATGAATATTTATTGGATGTTTGCGCGGACCTGACTTTACCGTACAACGCGCCGTCGGGAGCCTTTCGCCCGATTACACGCAATCCGAACCGCGCGTGTGTAATTAATTAATATTAATTGCAACACCGGAACACCCGCGGTGCAGCGCCGGCCGGAGCGCGGAGATTCGTTCGGATTTATTCTAACGTATCGGTCGCCTATGCATGCGACCGCACTCTCGCGCTATACGTTTCACCGCGCTGCTGTGTATCTCCTCTCTCCGTGAAGCAGATTACATTACCGCTAACCGAATTCCGGCGTTACGAGAGCACACAATTCGGAATGGGGCTCGGGGATTGAGTGCGGGACTCCATCTTGGTCATTTTCGCCTTCTACAATTGCCATGCACGTGCTTTGCGCGCGAGTGATTTAATGCCCCGTTTCGTTGCCGCCGGCCGCCTTCTCAGTTACACTTCCTGGCTTCTTCTGTCCGATATTTGTTCCCGTAACGTTCTCCCGCGCGCACCAAATTTATTTAATTCGCACGCACAAACGCGTTTATACTGGCGCGCGCACGAACACACACACACACACACACGCACACGCACACGCACACGCAGTCGCACACGCACACGCCACGCACACGCACACGCACACGCACACGCACACGCTCACGCACACGCACACGCACACGCTCACGCACACGCACACGCACACGCACACGCACACGCACACGCACACGCACACACACACGCACACACACACACACACACACACACACGCACACACACACACACACACACACACACACCGAGAGAGAAAAATATAGTTGAAATAATCATAATTTAACTATAATTTATAGTGAATTTCGGGAACAATTATAAAATTGTAATTAATTTAACCATGCAAATTATAGCTGCTTTAACAATACATTATGGTTACACATTATGATTGATATTATTTTTTTTTATTTGTACTTATTTTTAATTATTATTACAATATAAATAGTAAGCAAATGTTAAGAAAATATAGTTATATTTACTATAATTGCAGTTGCATTTACTACATAAAAATATTTATTTTATTTGTCTCATATAAATCTTGATATTTTACTATATTAACATTTGAAATTATTATAATTTATAGCAAAATTTTTTCATATGCGATAGAATTATACATATAAGGTTATTATTGCTAACATTGTAGTAATAATAACTATAAAAATAGTGCTCCTAACCATAATTTTTTTACCATACATTTATAGCCACAAATACAAAATATTTTCCTGTCAGTGTGCGCGCGCGCGCGCGCACACACACACGCATACACCACACACGAGACGCCAGTAATGTTATTACACACGTTTTGTTTTACACGCCTCGAACATTGTACGGGCATTATTGATAACCTTCATGCGAAAATGCAGTTTTAATCACCGTCCCTAATTAAATCAATCCTGGTTTGTTATTACAGGCAGACTCTGTAAGATAATAATACACGCGGGCGCGGGTTGGAAGTTTCCTCTTCGCAATAATTCGAGCTCCGGGCATCCGTTAGCTGTATCGTTATTACGCATGTATCACGGAGCTATCATCGTTACACGTATTATTGCATTTATTGTAACACGCGCTATTATCATTCCATGCGCAGACTATTATTGTAACTGAATTTATTATCGCGCTCAGATCTTTGTTCTAGAATTGTGACGCCGTAACAATTTCGTTCGCGTATAATTATCGCAAGTGTACATACGCGGAAAACTCCAATGCAAGTTTCCCATAAACAATCAAGATTTAATTATAAAATACTGCACAAAGTAGGTCGCGCGTACGTGGCCGGAAGTCTGAAATTGATTATTATCCTTTACGCGACGGACTATTTAGTTTCTTGCAGTAACAACTTAACGTAACGAGGGGGGGGGGGAGGGGGATGAGCCCAGCCTAGTTAAGTTTTAATTGGGGAGAGTCTACATTGTCGTTAATTGAATTCATTGAATATAAAGGAGCGACGTAATTATATATAAATATTGATTACCAACCAAAATCAACATCAATCTGTTGCAATATATGTACAATTTTATCGCGAATCAGATCCCAATTAATCATACTTCGCTGGCGTGATTAAAAATCTAGAATAATATAGAATAAAAAAAAGAGGAATTACATGTGTAAAAATCAATGGATAAGTTAATTCGAAGTTGTATGAGCCTTTTGTCAATAATGTAAAAACGTCACAACTCGATCGTCAGCTTGCCCGATGAAATCTCGCGCCTCTGGTACAGATATAATAGCTCCTCGTGAATTATGCAATAACTCACTGTCTGATAACTCGCTCCTGTAATTATAACGCAAGTGTCGATAACGCGCACGTGGTTTTTCCGCGATAAATAACATACATTGTGAATTTGTCAGTAGTATAGTCAGGCCTTGATCGGACGAGGTTACGCGCGCGCGGCGCGGCGCGGCGCGACGTGGCCATGAGGGTACCTGCTTTCACGATCGCCGTGCCGTGCGTCGGGTGATTTAAGTGCGGAGAGCAAAGGAGGCATTAAAAATCGAATCGATGGCGGAAGAGAACGACGACCTCGTCGTTCGTGACTCGTCGAATCGAGGCTGAAGGAGAGACGTCCCGTGTAACGCGATCGTATCAATATTCGATATCGCATCGACACAATACAGATGCAAGCTCGTTTCTAATATCGAGACGCAAATTACTTGTTCAATAATACATCGCGGGACGACGATGGGCGTATCGAATACCGTCGACGACATCACACGTCGTGTGTGTGTGCGTGTGTATGTGTTTGTTTGTGTGTGTGTGCACATCGAAAGTCTGCAAATCGCGGTAGAAACGAATTCTCGACGTTGCAGGCTATTGCCAAAATATATTACCTTCTCCCCTCGACGCGAAACAACGTCAAACATATATAACCTGTGTTTTGTTTCAAAAGAAAAAACAGAAATGTCCGCTCCAATTTTTACTCGATATAGTGTGATTTTTTACTCGACGCTTTGCGCGCGCGGGATGTCACTTGATACGCGAAATCCCGTTAGGTGAATTTATATAATATTATGACATAATATTTCAGAGTTTGAAAAAAAAATCATACATATGCGCTATTGATGTAGCATTTTAATTGGAGAAGAAAAGAAAATCGTTCGAAAAGCGATAACAAATGGAGCGACACAGATCGACGATTCTCTCCTCTGTTTTATGAAGCGGCAAATTAACGTTCGAATACTGCGCGATATATTTCAGCGCGAGCCAGCGGCAGAACGCCACTTAATTGAATAACACAAATTGCTAATTATTCCGTCGCTTTGACGACGCGCGTAATGCGCGGAAGTTATGACACTTCATTGGCGTATCGGCATTTTCTCCGCGATTTTCGCCCGTTTCAACGACGTGCAAAAATAGCGCCAATTCTACCACGATGAGTTACACGTCCGTGCAGCGTAGCGCACACCGCGAGGGAAAATCGCGACGTGCCGCAAACGTTAATTAATCGTTGTTTCGCCCGATTGAATTTCGCATCGAGATATAAATATCACCGCCGTAATGCGGGATGGTATTATCCCTTACGCATTACGTTAATTGAGCTTGCGTTACGCGCGTTCGCCAAACGCGAAGATGGGTATATATCTATTCTTGCGCAGTAAACCTGCGACGTACCGCGTCGATTGATCCCCCTCGCGAATTTCGTTTCGGCAAAATCTACATAACGCATTATAACGATCTGTGTATAGCGCATTCCGCCCGTCCGCCCCTCCCCTTGTTACTAAACGGGGCGTAAAACGCTGGCGTTAAGCAACTTCGCGATCGAAAACGCGCGATAACGGCTTGAAGCTGGCTCGTTAATCTTCCTTAGAGCGGACAACCTTATCGCGTATCGACTTCCGCGTTTTAAAGAATAGTCACGTCTACCTAAACGAGGGATGGAAGTGTGCGCGATGGAGGCATACTGCACGCGCTATTTGACAGCCATCGAGATTCCCGCATGCAGATACCAGCGTCCGGCCGCGCTGCGTGTTTGCACTACGTGTGTGATTTCAGATCGGAACACCACAATTAATCCTAGAATACGTAATGTATGTCAAACCTGCTATATTTACTTTATATTGTTTAGTATCCTCTGCATATCCAATCTAATGAGGTTGAATTTTTAATTGGAATTGTTGATTAAAATCAACGTAATTGCAATGCATAAATACGTCAACAAAAAATTTATAATTCTTCTAAAACTGTCACTTTCAGGCAAAGAGTGACTCAAAAAAGAGTGATTTTTTCGCCCATTCTTTTTGGGACTGGACTGTGTGCCAAATGGTACCTTATAATTAGGGCTGAGCATATTTCAAATATACTTGTATTTGAAATACAATTTGTATTTTGTATTTCAAAAAAGTTATTTTGTATAAATATATGTGTTGTATTTCGAATACATGTTCAATCTATTTTGTATTTGAAATACCTATATATAGTAGTGAAATAGTATTTTAAAATCCTTGACAACAATTAAGAGTAACTTAAATTTTTTTTATAAGGCAATTAGCGATACTAAATATTTTCGTCAAGTTTCAAGCAATGTCAAGTCATCAGAGTCAAATTTCATAATCTCACATTAATAAATAGATTTCTCGTGCGGTTGATACAGAACAATAGGACTGTTAAAGAGTGTAAGAAAGTAAAGCAACTATTTTTCCTCTTTCTCTAAAAATGGAGAGGGGACTGTTGGAGGGGGGAGTTTAACGTTATATATTATCGTTGAAATTGAAAGATTAAATTGAAAAGTATTTTATATTTCAAATAAAAACTTAAAAGTATTTTGTATTTTGTATTTAAAATCGAAAGATTGAAAGTATTTTATATTTTGTAATTCAAAATACTAACAATAAGATTGCCAGTATTTTGTCTTTCAAATATTTTAATGATATATTTTGCCCTGCAGCCTTGCTTATAATGAAATATTAATCACAGAGAAGTTTTAGGTTGAGATGACAATTGTTATCAGAGCTGGAGGAGGGGGGGAGGGATAAAATCAAAGTTTGTTATGGAATTATCACAGGTCTGCGAAGTCCAGTATTTTAAGAAGGTTGATCGCAGTTTTACGTAAATAACGCTCATTTTGAATGTAAAAAATCGAGTTTTCGCGTAAAAAGACCTAATAAGTGACCCCCCTCCAGCTGTGACAATTGTCACCTCAACTTGAAACTTCTCTGTGATTAATATCTCATTATAAGGTACCATTTGGCACACAGTCCAGTATCAAAATCGAGAGACCAGCAAAACGAGCGAAAAAAACCACTTTTTTTTCAACAAATATTTTAGGCGAATATTTTCTGTGAAGAGGCAAAATCAAAGTTATTGTAAGTAGTTATATAACAAGAGAGAAAATTTTACTGAAATTCACAATATAATAATAACAATAATTACGCGGACCATAGTTTGCCGAAAATATTCGGATTAAAATTGTCCGAATGTTTATTTTCGTTCTGGATTTCGTTCCCCTTTCACCCAGACTAATGCATTACGGGGATCGAATCTTTCGAATAGTGATTTTAGTTTTCTCTCCAATTTCTTTCTTCCTCGAAGAAATTAATTTCCACGTCCACGAGGAGTGGTTGCGTTTCCACCCTCCGGAGACTCGTTCAATAAAACAGGAACGGGGAGACAAACACGAGTCGAGGCAGGAAGATCACGCATGTTGTGCCATCCTGCGCGCACGTTATCGCGCGCCAGACGGAACCCTCGTCGGACCCGTACATATCGGCAAACAAGTAAACAGAGCATGCCGGCGTAATAATTCTCTTATCGCGCGATTGTCGCATAATCGTTCTCGCGTGACTCGTTCGAATCGCTTAATCCGACTCCGTCCCGCGAGCGTCGCGTACCTACGCACCAGCGGCTCTTTCGTTTCCGGAAACGAATTTCTCCTCGTCGCGAATGACTGGATGCGCGATTACAGCGCGACATAATAATGCATATAATGCAAAAGACAATGTACGCGCTCGAGATTAAAAACAAAGCGAGCAAACAGCGAGGCACAAAGTTTATTAGGCGAGCGAGTCGAAATTAGTAGCGCTAAGCAACCAACTTCTGCGCTTCATTAAACCTAAAGTTTTAAGGAGGTTCCAGCGTTTGATGAAATATAAGACAAGTCCATAATACACATATAATACGAAAGTTAATTATATTCACAATATCTAGAAAAATTCAACAATTCGAATGTAATAGGTTAGCAATAAATAATATCTAGAAAAAATTTTATTAATTTTTACCGTACCGTTTTGAAGATATTTAATTCTAAATGTATAACATTTTACGTTACAAGATATGCATTAACCTTATTTTGTAGGTATTTTCTGTTAATTTGAAACATTTGCATATAAAACAGAAATTTAAAAATTGTTATACTTACAAAGTTAACATTTTTTTTGTTTTGATAAAATTTTATTTGAATTGACCGTCTAGTTTGAAAGAAATTTATATTTATTGATAACGAAAAACAAAAATATTTGTTAACTAGACATGTTAAGTTATCAAATTTAACACAAACTATAAAACGATATATTTGATGCATAAGTAAAAATACAACAAATTTATGATAAAAAATGTTAATTTATACATTTTTTATTTAAATTATATTTTATTTATTATTTTTTAATATATAATATAGCAAATAAATGTCATATTCATATTTCATTTCCTGCTATTGGTACTTAGGTCAAATGAGAGTCTTATAACTTCTATTTTGTCATTTTAAAAATAATTATATATTATACATATAAAATTAATAATGATTGTGTATATGACATTAGTAAATTAGATATTGTTGATAATGTTTTAATATTATTATTTTAATTGTTTTACACAATTTTAAGAATAAATTGTTTATTGACTAGAGAATTGTGCTGGAACCTCTCTTAAGTAAATAACTGATATTTGTCATTCAAAAAGATATTTTATTTTTTACTAACAAGGAAAAGGCCAGATCAGTGCATCACGGATTCTGACCCCAATTTTTTTGGTGAAACTACAGGCAAAATAAAGATATAATGTCAGAGCGTTTGATTGAATGGGCCTTAGTTTTCGAGTAAGAATTTTCGAAAAATAAATTTTTAGATAATAATATGTAATATTTAATAATAAAAATCGATATATTTCTTTCATTCAACATCGGTTATAATAATGCTTGGGAAAAAATACAAATTTTTATGTAAAAAAGTTGTACATTTACAATGTCAGTAATAAAAAAATAAAAAAAAAATAAATTTTTTTAATGCGTGTTTTTATTTCTTTTCATTTTTTATTACTGATATTGTAATATACGACTTTTTTACTTTTTCAATAAAAATTTGTATTTTTCCCCAAGCATTATTATAACCGATGTTGAATGAAAGTAATATATCGCTTTTTATTATTAAATATTGAATATTATTATTTAAAAATTTATTTTTCGAAAATTCTTACTCGAAAACTAAAGGCCCATTCAATCAAACGCTCGAACACTATATCTTTATACTGCCTCTGGTTTCACCAAAAAAATTCGAATCAGGATCCGTGATGCACTGACCTGGCCTTCCCCTTGTAAGCTGTAAAGCGTGTTGTGGAACTCGCGTTTAATTATCAAATTATTTTCATTAAATTTTCACGTTGCACATGCTAATCGAATGTTAAAATGTTATAAAACTATTACGCGAGCGACTAATAATTAACAGATCATCCCATTAATTCACGTTATTTTCTGCGAAATATGACAACTGAAAACGGATCGCACTTCAATCGCATTCGTGTCAATTAAATACAAAATTATGCGAAGGCACGAATGACATTATTTCGCGCATCAATCTCCAATGGACCTCGTCGCGCAATTTTCGTACGCGGGGCGTGCAATGCGATTGCAAATCACGATCCGACCTTCCGCGTCAATTAATTACGTAATTATGATGTGGAGATCGAGACTTTAATTAGCATTATACAATGCCGCAATCAAGTGCGCGTAAAACAATATATATGCGACACGTAATACACGTAATGTATATCGCCCGATAAATCACCGTGTCGTAAAACCGATGACGCCCGGTGGATCGCGTAAAACGATGCTCCAGTCTTGCATCCTGTTGCATTTCATCGTTAATTTATTTACCGTCGTAAAAATAGAAAATATTTTTTCGATGCAGCCATCCGTTTATCGGCGTCCACCATCAAATTTCCATTATAAAAATGCGCCGTGCAGCGCAGTAAATTGCGTTTATATTTGTTACATGCCTATCTCATCGCTTTGAGTTTTATTAATCCGCGACTACCGTTTTCCTATCCCTTTTTAGTCGGCATTCAACAATTCCCTTTGTGCGAAGGCTTCTGACAAACAAAATAGGAAACTCGAAATGCTTGAAATTTACATTGATCAACTCAAAGTCCTCGAAATTTGCGTTAATTTGCTTTTTATTGAACTCGATTATTGTCTCAATCTATTGATATTTAATTTAAAGTGAGTTAATTGTTAATTTTTCGTTTCAAAAGTAGGTTCTCCTTTCGTGACGCTGATTCATAAAAATTTTACGGAAATCGATATCGAATTTAGAAGTTTACGAACCGCGATAAATACTGGTGACATTATAACGTCACTGATGGTGAACACAAATGCATCCACTGACTTGTCCCCTAAGTTCGTCTTTGCCAAGACGAATATATACGGGATTTAGAATAAAAGTAATTGAATTTTCAGGATATTTTAGCAAAAGTAGGTCGCGCTGCCACCTCTTCGTATCTAAATCTCCTTTTAGATTTTGTAATATTCATTTTTCTGTTACCTTTTCCCCTGTAAACTATTCGGTTATCTGCACGGTCGCACAGCTACGGCGAATGTGCACAATACAGCACGGTAAATGAAAATAAATAAAAGAATAAGATTTTCCCCAGCCGTGCGTCCTCTCTCACATCTCTTCTCTCGCTCGCACGAGGCGGGCGTCCTGAATAAAGGTGCCCCGAGAGCCATAAAGCCATTATGTCATTATTTATTATGCTAAGCGCAGAGTTACGGAATAAATCATGAGTATATATACACAGTCGTGAGAAATAATTACGGAATTCTGTAATAGGCGAAACTTATTGTCCTCGACCGACGCGACGGCGCGGACCTTGCCTTGGCGTTAATCACCGCGCTTGTCTTGGCCATCGCGATTTCCCCATCGATCGCGAAAAATGAGCGCTATCGGAGCGACGGCCCCATTAAAATCCATTGCAGCCTTGTTCTTTTTTTTCCCTCCCCCCCCCCCTTCGTCCCACCCTTTTTTCTCTAAAGCCGCGCCGC
>NW_012026793.1:872034-874756 GCF_000956235.1 Wasmannia auropunctata | reverse complement strand
TATACATATGAGCTACAGAACTTTTATACCAATGAAATGTTTACGTCAGGTGATAGGTTACGATAGCTGTACGACCCGAAAAAAGGTAATTTTTTAATTTTTTTTTCGTTTTTACTACAAAAAAATAGCTCGCCCTCTTACATTTTATGTCTATTTCAATCCTGTAAAAGCGATTTTAATTCCGTTCAATATTTTCGAACTTATCGTTCCAACTGCAAATGTCGGTATTCCAACATCGCCTTAAACCTCTTTTACTCGAATTTCGATAAGTCGAAAACTCTATAACTCGAAGAGTTTTTCTCTTCCTTTTGAGATTCGAGTTATCGAGGTTCGACTGTATTTTACACACAGATTTCAATATAGATCGCTAACATGCTATAGTTTGGTATCCATGCAGTTGAGTTGAAGCCATATTTACCCGGTGACCACATACGGTGCTTTATGGAGTAGTGTTAGTGTACATTTAATGATATTGGTTAAAATTTTGACGTTTTGAATGAAACCCATTACTGGATAAAGATGGCTACTACCCCCTCTCCTGAGGTTCTTGGCTTCACTTCATTTCTCGGAGCTAGCGATCTGTGGTATAAATCTGTTCACACCTTCGCACCGTTATTATGTCTTTGCGCCCTGACGAATTCGCGATGCGACAATGAACTCCCTTGTCAACGGTAGGACCAGGCATTCAAGTCGCTTAGGCTACGAAAGAAGATCGATTCGAGGCGCATACACACGGCATTTATTTATAACTCCGGATACACTTGGTCTCTCCCGGCCGAGGGTCGTTCACTCGTAAGTGTGTTATCGACTATGTGCGAAAGTTCAGATTGTTCATTTAAAGCCCGTCCGAACTTTCGTCCCCGCCCAGTATAATTACCCTCACGACAAGCTGCAAAGCCCTAAATGAAACTTAATCGAAGACATTAGACTACTCCGATTAAGTTCGGGAGTTAATTAGTCGATACGTTGAAATTTGCGAGAATAATGCGAAGTAATTGAAGAACATTATTTATGTTTTTTCTATGATAATGTAACATATCAGAAAACATAAATCTCTCAAACGTAATAAATCTTTAAAGACAGAGAGGGAAGGAGATCAATGATACGATGCGCATCAGAAAAGAGTGATGACAAAAAACCGCCCATTTTTTGGGTCCTCAAGTTTGAGACTGAACTGTGTGCCAAATGATACCTTATAATAAGACATTAATTATAGAGAAATTTCAAGTTGAGGTAACAATTGTTATCAGAGCTGAAGGAGAAGGGGGGGATAAAATCAAAGTTCATTATGGAATTATCACAAGTCTGCGATAATTCTGCGATAATGTCCGATATTTTAAGAAGGTTGATCGCAATTTTACGTAAATGACGCTCGTTTTGGATGTAAAAAAATCGAGTTTTCGCGTAAAGAGACGTAATAAGTGACCCCCCTTCAACTGTGATAACAATTGTCATCTTAACCTAAAACTCTTCTTTATTATTAATATCTCATTATAATTAGGTACCATTTGGCACACAGTCCTATCCCAAAATCGAGGGGTCAAAAAAAACGGACGAAAAAAAACCATCTTTTTTGGGTCATTTTTTATTTTACTAATATGTGCACTGAGATAAAAAAAAACAAAAAAATTATTTCTTGATTCAACTATACGGCGGTCACAGACTGACAAACAATTATTTGTTATTTTAACAAAATACAGTCGAATCTTGATAACTCAAATCTCAAGGGACCAGAAAAGCTATTCGAGTAATAAAGTTTTCGACTTTCGAAATTCGAGTAAAAGAGGGCTAATATATGAAAATTCGATTTACGGAGGTTTTGTACGAGAGTTTATAATTTTCTGATTATAATGGTTTTTAGAGGAAAAAAAATCAATATTTAACAGTGAATTATTTATTACATATGTATATACAAGGTGTCCCCATATAAGTGGTCACCCCTTTTTATCTCGTAAACTAACAGAGATAGACCTAATAAATATAATATCAAATTAAACAGCTCTGACTAAACATTATTGTAAGCACATTGATCACTTAGAAACATTATCTATGTTAGAGAGAAACATGCGTAATTTTGCAATGTAAAATGGCAACTTTAATATAGATAAAAGTTGTAGCGTTTTTTTTAACAAGTACAATGATGTGTGATATAATGAAATTATTTTACGAATTATAAGAGTTATTTTGATTTAAAATTTTGCGAGCAGCTACTACCTTTTCAATTTCGGCCCTGCGATGTGGCCAACTTCTGATTTTCGCGTTAATAATTGACGTGTAATGTTTTTATCTGATCATAGTAGGTACTCTTGTTAGTGCGAGAGTTGGAAGTTGGCCATATTACAGGGCCGAAATTGAAAAGGTAGTAATTTGATATTATATTTATTAGGTCTATCTCCGTTAGTTTACAAGATAAAAAGGGGTGGCCACTTACACGGGGACACCCTGTATAATAAATGTAACCGTAAAACAAAATACCAAGCTATTACTCACGGTTACACATAGCTATACGATTTCGAATTATAGAGGTAGCGACAATGGAAATTCGATTTATGGAGGTGAACTTCGACTTGTAGAGGTTTGGCTACTTTAAATTCGAGTTACAGAGGTAAAATATATATCTAAATGCCTGACAAATAATTCTTTTTAAGGAAGGTTTTATTTCGATTTATAAAAGTTTCCCGCAGCGGAGCGGAAGGGGAACAAAATTTTCGTCTTATAGAGG
>NW_012026793.1:865960-872014 GCF_000956235.1 Wasmannia auropunctata | reverse complement strand
TATCCCCTGTGTGCCTTGTCGACTCACGTCTCCCCCCCCCCCTTCGTCCCACCCTTTTTTCTCTAAAGCCGCGCCGCCGCCGTTGCGGAACGGATCGAGTGATATTCGCGCGCGCAATCAGGCGGAACGAGTGATTTCTGCGGGCCGCGCGATTGCCGATTTATCGGCCAACAAATCACACGTCGACGCAATTACGGGCTTCGCGAGCGCGAGGCTGAAATTTTTGCAAGTCGGTCGGTCGGTCGACTTTGCAATGGCAAAAAGCGGGATTAAAAATAGCGTCGCGTGAGAGCAACCCGCGGGCGTCGGAAAGACGGCAAAGCCCCGGGGCTCGGTTTCAGTTAATTTTCCACGTAGATAATTCGTCTGTTGCATGTCCCGAGTGCAGCCGCGTGCCCACACCGTTATGCAAACTGCTGCAAATTTCGATTGTAGATTATTATTTAAATTATTACGTAACAACGTTTCGGTTTATTTCACCGAAAGATAAAGGGCCCCACTTGGAAAGTTCTTGGGTCTCTCGTTAAGAAAAGCAGTCAATCAAAAATCTCTTCGAATTGTTCGATGACGACTATTACTGTGCCACGTTCGACAGAAAATGGAGAAAAAATATAATAATATTTTTTGTAAAATAATTTCTACTGACAACCGTTATATATGCAAGCTGCACAAATTTCGATTATACATTATTATTTAAATTATTACGTCACAACTTTTTGGCTTATTTCACCGAAAGATAAGGGGCCCCACTTGGAAAGTTCTTGGCTCTCTCTCGTTGAGAAAAGCAATCAATCAAAAATCTCTTCGAATCGTTCGTTCGACAAATGGAAAAGGAAAAAAAACATAATTATATTTTTTGTAAAATAATTTTTACTGACGATGAGAAAAACTATTATGCAAGCTGCAAATTTCGATTGTAGATTAGCATTTAAATTATTACGTAACATCGTTACGGCTTATTTTACCGAAAGACAAAGGGCTCTACTTGGAAAGTTCTTGGGTCTCACGCTGAGACAAGCAATCAATCAAAAATCTCTTTGAACCATTCAATGACAATTATTATTTTAACATCTATTTAATGGAAAAGAAAAAAACATAATGATATTTTTTGTAAAATAATTTCTACTGATTGTGAGAAAAAGTCAATCGTTAATTCCACTCGATAAATTGAATGTGTACTGTGTATAAGCGTTCCCCTTTTTGTAATATTAATGATTATTTTCCACGGAACGTTCCATTTGAAAATGAATTTAATTAACACACGCACACGCCGCGCCGCGCCGCCGATACAATCGCTGGGAACACAACGGGAACGATCGTTTCGATTAATCAAGCTCCAATTATTAATAACGCCTCATCCGGCGTGGTTCTCTCGCGCCGGTTTGATCCCGAATAAGGTCACGAGAACGGAATACGAAATAAAGAGCCCTCTTCTCTCTTTATTATCCGATTCTCTCTCTGTGTGCGTGTTTGCGCGCGCGCGTCCGCGTGTAGGTGTACGTGTTGCGCGCGATAAGCTCGCTCACTCTCGATCGGCCGATTACTTCGTGGTCTCGCATGTGCAATGGGCCTTAAACTCGCGATCTCGTGTACGACAAAAGCGTATCGCGGGCTCTCTCGACCGCGTCGACCGCGCGCTAGAAAAGCGAGAACCCGTATCTTCGGGTCGCATTTAGCGGCGCGCTAAGTGCAATGCTCTCCGCGGCGAATTCTAAAACCCCGAGAATCCCGAGTTGAACAACCTTCCCTGTATTTCAGACAATAGCTTTTAATTTCCGTAGTTTCTATTTTTTCCACTTCGTTAAATTAAAGCTCGCTTTCGACGATCTTTCGATGATAATTCAGAAATAGGGATAGAATTTTATTTATATAGTTTTAGATGCCGCGTAATATAAATATAGACTGTTACTCGGTATGTAAAATTATGGACACAGAATATTAATTCTATTATAACCATATTATTTATTTCAATCCTATTAAATATGGAATATTATTAGATGGTTCCATAAGTTCTCGGGATTTTTTAGATAACTTTCTTTATTTACAATAATTAAACGGAACTTCTTACCTCTTTGTGGGGCTAGTTGTTACCGCATTGGGGTAAGTTGTTACTAAGAAATATAAATTTAATAAAATATTTTATTTTTTAATAATCTAGTATCACAGATGCGCGCTTCGCACGCGCTATTTAATATTTTTACTATACTTGCCGTTACGCTAAGCCTCAATACATACAAATGTCAAAATGCAATGACAGCCGCTTACACGAAATAAGCGCAGCGAGATAACCAATCGCGCTCTTTCGAGAGAGAACTTTGTGCTCTCTTATTCAGAACACACGTAAAAATCAGATGTTTCGCAGGTTTATCATGTATCGTTGCATTATGTAACAAATTCTCAAGTTACAATTCCTATATTCCAATAAAGGAAAAAAATTTTTCCTTTATTTAAAGTCGCTCTTTAAGTCTTTTATTTAATTAAACAAAAAATTCCTTAACTTCAATCATTTATGATAAAATTATTTGTGCTTTAAAATAATCTTTTTGTGCTTAAATGCAAATTTCATAAAAAAAGATCAAAACGTTAATTTTTAAATAAAATGATTAAAGGAGAAAGTATAAAAATGACCAAAATTGGCCTCGAGCCAAAAGCTAAAAAACTAATTCCACAGTGTTTCTTGGTGTATATAAAAGAGAAAAGTAACATTTATAATGCCGGGAAGTGCTGGGAAAATTACTGATAACATTAAAACGTCATACAAAATACGTATTACATACGTGACATTATGTTTAATTTTCTTTAGTTCTATACAATCAGATTTATATATGTATTTTAATATTTATATATTTCTGCTTATTTTTAGATGCATTTTGCATACAGATTTATACGCGCACAACAGTCATTTTTAATTAAAAAATCAAAATTTTTAAAATCACTCTTTGTCTAATCCAGGACGAGAACGTGGTGATTATTGGCCTCATTTTTGTTTTTTGTGTTTTGCTTTTCTATTTTTTTTTGTATTTAAAACAATTTTTTATTTTATTTATTATAATATATTATATTTTTGTTTTATTCATCAAAATGTATGAAAAGCAATATTTATTTTCAGAAGAAGCGTCATAAAAATAATTATTAAACAATACACGGTTATAGTTGTTGTCGCTTGAATTGTCGCTTGATAGCGAGCGTATCTAAAATACCAGTATTTTGGATTTCTCATTATAATGAAAGTTATACGCACAATATGAAATTATAGACAAATAGCCGAAGATATAATTGTCGTGCGATATACTTTTGGCCGAAATTTCGCTGTAAGAAATATGCGTTTTGAATGAATTATCAGTACACGCGAATACAGAATCGAATTCGAATATACAGTTATGCGTTAGTTAAATATAGCAATAAGCGAGAAATGCAAGTTTAATATAGATTAAATTTCAATTACCATTTCGATCGAAATGCTATTCGTCACGGAGTTAATCCTCTCGTGTCTGGTGGTGCACCAATAATGACGCGCCAAAAGTGATTCGGAGCGCGAGTGCTCGGTAGTACGAAATCACCGCCGCTAGAGGGACAGTGCGGTTAAACGTTAACTCGTAAGAAAAATTCGACGCGGCGCGTTATAAGTAACGCGCTCTCAGACTATCAGACGAGATTCGGAGTCAAGTTACCTTTCTTAGAAAAATTCATATAAAAACTGAATAACCGATAGAAGCTACATGCTATCGGTTAGCATTTGACGTTTAAAAATAAAACATCTCATTATTAATTTTATTATCTAATTTCGCCTAAGAAGCAACTCAAGCAACGTTTCTCCAAGTTAGCCGTCTTTATAGCTAAGAAAAATACCGTGTCAGTCTCTATCGCTTTATGCAAGTAAAAAAGTCTGCTGCATGCTAAATGTTTATCTAAATGTATATCTAAAATGAGTTTCGTATGTACGCTCAAGAGTCGCGTGCGAAAAGACGTCGTATATTCCTTCTGGTTAGCTTTCTATTTCGAGGCTTAACGTCACCCTTATTTGGCGGAAATTTACGATCGTATCAGTCCTTACGTGTTAATGTTGTTTACGGGTGCATCGATCTTAAACTCGGAAGTGGTGGAGCGCCTGCCACCGTGCGTCCGTCGAACTGGGTTATAACGCGATTTTCCGACTTAACGAGCAGAAATCCGATTAGCGCCAAGTCGCCGATTTTTTGAACCGTCCGTTTCGCGCGCGGCTGATTACAGCGGAAGTTCGCGGAACTTCCTTCCACGGGAGCTTCCGGCACGGACCGTTCGATTCCGCCTGTTCGACGCCGTTCGATTGTGAGCAGTCTCGTACATTAGCATTATCGTAACGTTTTACCGCAAATATCGCGTCCGATTGGAAAGTTTACTGACGTAGAACAGTTTACTGACGTAAATTGAAAATATGCATTTTACTTACTATTAAATATAATTTTATGGTTAAAAGTTAAATGCAATCATACAGTTAAATGGAATAAGTTGCATCATTAATGCAATTACATTATATGTAATTACAAATAATAATTACAAAAACATTGCCTAAATATTAAAATTTATAAATTCAAAATTCACGATTGTTTTTTTTTTTGTTAAACCATTATTTTTATTACCATTAAATTATGAATAATTTTCATAAATTCGAATTTTTTCACGATTCTAAATAATATTTCAACGCAATTATTTTCATTTTAGTACATTTACATTTTTGTCTTGATGAAAAAGAAACGCAATGTAATTTTACGTATCTGAACATACAATTTACGCCGGATATATGGCTTACTGTAAAGCATAGTTTAGCCGAAGCCAGATATTGAGTTAGAAATCTCGAACTATGATAGAATCAATAACAATATGCACACCGACCTATTAGTATAATAATATAGATACCAGGTATAGAACATTTGAAAACTAATTAACAATGGGAAATTCTATCTCAGTTACTATAGAATTTCCAAAAGTGAACATCAACTATGAGGCACGAATTCGAATATTTGAATGTACTCACTAAAAGTGAATTAGTGGAATCATCATTGATTGTCAGTGTATATCATTTCCCATTGAACACAATGTTGTTTCAGCGGTAATATACTGATTGTGAGTCAAACAATGAATTTCAGTGATATTCACTGTTTTACTCACAATCAGTATGTTATCGCTGAAACAACATTGAAATAGTCACTGTTTATTACTGTTACAAGAATTTTATTGGAAAATGATATACACTGACAATCGGTGATGATTCCACTGATTCACTTTTAGAGAGTAATAAATAACCAAGCATTTTAATTTTTTAGTTCAAAATTTAGTAAGATTTTTCAGATTGCATCTTTCCTGGAAACAAACGCGCCACAAAAATTGCTGGGGTTGTTGAAACCAGGAGAATTTTGCGGACTGTTCGAATATTCGAAATTCGCTCACGGATAAAAATATCCCGTTGACGCCGACAATCAATTCGTATCCGATAGTCGATTCCCATTCGATTGCGAACGATAGTCGTTTCCCGTGAAACGCACGGTTGTACGCACATATGTCGTAAAAATAACGCGTTGTAGCCGCGCGAGTGATAATACTGGTGTGGATATATGAATGTGCGACGATAACTCTGCATGTCAATTCGGAGCGCGTAGATCGGAGACTTGATTCGCGAGCTTTTTAATACAGTAGAGCCTCGATAACTCGAAAACCTCTATAAGGCGAAAATTTTGTTCATTCTCTTCTGCTCCACTACGGAAAACCTCTATAAATCGAAATAAAACTTATACCTAATTGATTCGAATTATTTGTCAGATATTTAGATGTATATTATTTTACCTCTGCATACGAATTTAAAGCCAGCTGATCTCTACAAGTCGAAGTTCACCCCATAAATCGAACTTCTATTGTCGTTGCCTCTATAATTCGAAGTTGTAGTTATGTGCAGCCATGAGTTATAGCCTGGTATTTTGTTTTATGATTACATTTATTATATGTATGCAATAAATAATTCACTGTCAAATATATATATATTTTTTAAAAGCTATTATAATAGATCGGAAGAGCACACGT
>NW_012026793.1:865438-865940 GCF_000956235.1 Wasmannia auropunctata | reverse complement strand
TCAGACGTGTGCTCTTCCGATCTTACAAAGCCTCTGTAAGTCGAATTTTCATATGTTAAGGCGATACTGGAAGGTCGAAAAAATTTGCACGAGGTCGATAAAACAGACTCTTCTGTTGGTGTCAATGGTATCTCTAAATGAACTTCATCACAGTATCTTTTGTCTCACTCAATGTGCAATGTCCTTATCTAACTTATTGAAGTGCCATCTGTTGCAAAATCCGGCATTTATTGCTATAGACGCAATTTTTGGTTTTTTGCTGTCTTTACCTTAGCTAAGCGTGCGAATTACCATAAATTGAAGTTGGAACGATAAACCTTTTTTTATGCTTTCAATTGTAGCTTAAAAGATCTTGTATTATTTGTTCCTGTAATCCGAAGGGGGCGAGCTACTTATTTTATACATATGAGCTACAGAACTTTTATACCAATGAAATGTTTACGTCAGGTGATAGGTTACGATAGCTGTACGACCCGAAAAAAGGTAATTTTTTAATTTTTTT
>NW_012026793.1:859297-865418 GCF_000956235.1 Wasmannia auropunctata | reverse complement strand
ATATATATCTAAATGCCTGACAAATAATTCTTTTTAAGGAAGGTTTTATTTCGATTTATAAAAGTTTCCCGCAGCGGAGCGGAAGGGGAACAAAATTTTCGTCTTATAGAGGTTTTCGAGTTGTAGAGGCTCGAATTATCGAGGTTTCACTGTATTTGTTAATCGAGGTTTCACAAATATATCGTGTTAATGTTGATGTGTGTTTAACTCAAAAACATATATAATTGAATTAAAGAAAAACTGTCAATAAAACGCATTTAGTTATTTCAACACCTTTTCTTCTCCATGTGGGCGATATTTTATATATAATATTATATAATTGAAATAAATGGGATATTAATTTCGCAGATAACTCGATTAACGGTAACTCGATTAAGTGGCTTTTACTGATCGGCAGTTGAGAAAACTCACAGACGTAAATGACACTTCGAAATTACGGGATTAAACGAGCAAACGAGTTCAGAGTTTTAAAACTAGACAATTCCGTTAAAACGCTTGAGGAGAATTGATCTCGTTGTAACGGATCATAAGGAAGTTGGAAGTTTTAATCGACTTTAATAGACACTTTCGTTAATTAATCGCTTCGCGCTTCCGCGAGGAAACTGTTCGCGCGTTCTTCTCCCGCGTTTCTCTTTACTTACTTTTCTCTCGTGTAGCGAATCCTCCAAACGAATATAACGTACGGTGCGACGGTAAGTCGGGAAAAGAAAAGAAATCTCTAACTTTAAACAGTTTAAACCGAACAGATTCGAATGGGAATTCGGTCGACGTAGGTATGTAAATACATGATCGAGCTCCGCGAATTTTCCGAGTTACGCGACCTTCTTGCTTGCATTACATCAAAATTACGAAGACAATATTATACCGCGCGTAATGTATATTTGTCTTCTAATGGAAACTCAGTGTTTTCACCGTGAAATATTCCCGGCGCGAATGATAATTGCACGGAAAGAACAATTTTGCTGGATTCAGATATGAAAATAATTTTTGTTCAGTAATCAAAATAATTTTGTGCGAAAGTCAAAATGATTGCTAGAATATATCAAAACTTTTTATAGCATGTACTTATCAGTTTTAACATTCACTCATTAGGGAAATATTTTGCTGTTCCAGCTAGAATTCTAAATATTACACTTAAATCATTCTAAATTCTAAATATTACACTTAAATTATTATATCGCTGTATTTTGTATCTGCTAAAAAAATTGTCATACATAGAATTTATAACAACAATTCTAAGAATATATGCAAGAAAATATAGGTTTCATAACCAAATATGATTGAAGCCTGGACTGATTAAACGTCATAGAGAAACTTTCTTGCTAAATTTGACAAATAATTCAGATATAATTTCTGTTTCTGTTATCTATATTGATTAAATACAAAACATATGTGGTGTCGCAGTGCTTACTAATCACTTATCCGTTTTAGCTAATTTTTCGTACCTAAATAATTCTCGCTATAATTGCAAGATTACTTTTTTCAGTGTTTCAATCAATTATTTTGATGATTCAACAAAAAATTATTTTCAGATCTGTATTCAGTAAAATGTTTAAATCTTTCAACAAAATCGTTCTTTCCGTGTGCAAAGCAGCTCGCGCACATTTACATAGCTTCGCCTCCGCTCGGCTGTGAAAAAACTTTCCAACGATATACGCACGTAGTATCGTTTCGTTCAACTAATAAAATCATAGCTTACGAATAACAAAAAACATGTCATTTAAAATAATTCGCGGATTATTATACCGAATAATCGAACGATTGAATAAAGTATCAGATAAAAGCTGTTACAGGAATCAAATTTTGATCTAGAAACTCGAAGGGATATCTTTAGCACTTCGAGAAACTGGAAGCGGAAGCGGAAGAAGGACGGAGCGAGAAGTGGTTGAATCAATATCGTTAAAATTAATACTGTTAAATTAATCGCGTGTCGCTCGAGAATTGCAGAATTTTGTTAGACGTTACGATAGCTGCCAACGGAGGATTCTAACGGACAGAACTCATTTGGGAACTGTCAAAGTCGAATCATTCCGAGCTATTACCGATAATGATATTTATCATTTATCCTCGGACTGCTATAATGGAATTGAGGAAGTTTAACAGTTTTAAGAGCGACATCCGTGTGTCATATTAGTCTTAATCTTAATTATGAAAATTAAATAAACAAATTATGCAAATATTAGAATTTATTTCGAGCTTTAAAAAGAACTCAGTAGCAATACGAAATCCTATATTGTTTTTAATATGTCCATACATTGAAAGCTTTTACAATTTTCCAAATAGAAAGAGAATAATGTAAAAAATATATATATTTAATTATTATATCTAATTTTATATTTAATTAATATAATACAGTCGAATCTCGATATCTCGAATCTCAAGGGAACAGAAAAACACTTCGAATTATAGAATTTTCGATTTATCGAAATTCAAGTAAAAAAGGGTTAACGTATGAAAAATCGACTTACGGAGGTTTTGTACGAGAGTTTATAATTTTAGAATTATAATGGCTTTTAAAGGAAAAAAAATCAATATTTGACAGTAAATTATCTATTGCATACATATAATAAATGTAATCATAAAACAAAATACTAGACTATTACTCATGATTACACATATAGCTACAACTTCGAATTATTAGAGGTAGCGACAATAGAAGTTCGACTTATAGAGGTGAACTTTAACTTGTAGAGGTCTGACTACTTTAAATTCGAGTTGCAGAGATAAAATAATACATCTAAATGCCTGGCAAATAATTTAAGTTAAGGTAGATTTTATTTTGATTTATAGAGGTTTTCCGCGGTGGAGCAGAACACTGAAAAAAGTAATCTTGCAATTATAGCAAGAATTATTTAGGTACGAAAAATTAGCTAAAACGGATAAGTGATTAGTAAGCACTACGATACCACATATGTTTTGTATTTATCAATGTAAATACTAGCGATAGAAATTATATCTAAACTATTTGTCATATTTAGCAAGAAAGTTCCTCTATGACGTTTAATCAGACTCCAATCCAGACTTCAATGATATTTGGTTATGAGATCTATATTTTCTTGTATATATTCTTAGAATATTGCTGCTATAAATTTTACGTATGAATTTTACGTATTTTACAGATAATTTTTTAGTAGATACAAAAAACAGTGATGTAATTTAAGTGTAATATTTAGAATTCTAGCTGGAACAGCGTTTCGCTGAGTGAAGGGAATAAACAAAATTTTCGTTTTACAGAGGTTTTCGAATTGTAGATGTTTGAGTTATCGAGATTTGACTGTATATATATTTTTTCATATATAGATAATATACTCTTTAATTACTCTCTTAAACAATACATGCAGTGTTTAGATAAATTTTTATACGTATGGACATGTTCTTTGGCATTAAATTTATCGCTATCCTGAAAATCCTGTGAGCTATCAGATCCCGATGATATAGAAAAAAGAGAGGATAGAATCTGTATACGTAAAAAATTTGAATAGACCGTTCAAATATTGTCACTGACAAAATATGTAATACGCTCTTCGCGACGTGTTTGGAGAGGATGTGATATTTGGATATTTTCCACCGCGGCGTGTACACATCGCGATTGCGGACAGTAATTTGTAAATGGTAACGTTACGCGTGTCAAACGTACGTTGAGACGTTATCGTCGGGCATAATCGCGCGTCACCGCGCCGCTCCGCCGATACGATGCCAAGGGTCAACAACCGTTCCTGTTAGACGATGTTAATCCTTAATCGAGACACGGGTTCGTGCTCGCAGGGCGTATTCCATCCGGACACGTCAGGTCCACTCCACTTAACTTTCGCCCGCACAGATAAAGGCGTCACGATTATGATAAATGCTCCGAGTTCCGAGCACGCGGGGAGTTAGGATAGTAGTAGGCGCTTAGCCTTATTGTATATATGTAACTGGGCGAAGCGCGGCGAATTTTATCTCGCCGAACGATTATACGATTTAAACGTTCCCCTTCCGCCCTCCGTGCAGTCCATCCGTATAACGTAGGTATATCCGCGGCCAAATTACAAGTTACACGAAGCCCGAGCCGAGATGTTAAATGCTGCTGCAAGTTCCTACCCCGCGATACGCACGCGATCGCGTAACGGTTACAGTTTTTGCGCATTCCAATTCCGTCGCGATTCCCCCCCCCCCGCCCTTAAAGCGTATCTACAATAATCTCGAGACTTAAGATTTTAAAAAATTAACAATCATAGTCGATTATTCATCTTACATGAGAAGAATGATTGTTTGTGATTGATCAATTTTCTTAAATCTTAAGTCTTAAGTCTCATTGTAGACATCACTTATACACACCTAGAGAGGTAAAAAAATCGTTTTTTTTTAATACATATTTTTCAAGTATATGTCTTAAGAATATTTTTGTCAAGTTTTAAGTCGATCCGACGAAAGAATTATACGAAATTATAGTCGAGTAAGTTCAAGCACGCTGAGCGTGTCAAACATGATCTGTTGCGTCATGTCTGCGACCGGATCGTAAAGCGATTTTTTTGGAAGCATCCACTTCAGCAGAGGGTTTGTTTTATGTTCCTGGAGTAGATGTGCAAGTTAAAATTTTTATTTTAATATTTTTGTAGTGTAATCTCAATGTAAAACTTTAAACGCGTTTTTCTCGAAACGTGGTTTTCAAAACGCGTGACCACTATATCTCGAAAATAGTTCGATTAATTTGCAATTTTACACGCTTTTTCTAGACATGAAAAACTACTTCTCTACGTAGAATTTTTTTTACGATGCTTCGTTTTTTTTCGCAGCCAAAAAACGAGCAAGGTTTAAAGTGATAAATCGCTATGTTGACTTTGATCAGCTGCCATGTTGTTCAAATGCAATATTTTGAAACACGGCTACATAGAAGTAGATTTATGTTTTAACTTTATATAACTCGTTGCATTTTGCTTTCAAATGAGTTCTGTAAGAGCAGTAGTGCAGGTCACCGCAAAAGCCGTTTTCAAAACATGACTAAGAAAAACTTAAATAGCGAAGTCATTATTTATATTATTTTTTAATCAAATATATATTAAAAAAAAAAATGATCTTTTCAATGAAACAAATTCGACTACTCTATCTCTTTTCGTTTTTCCGTAAAAAATTCGCAAAGTTAGAATCTTGTTTTGACGTGTCTAGGTGTATATGCTCCCTTAAAGCGGTGTCTACAATGAGATTTAAGGGGGTATTCTAGTCTAGCGGATCGGAAAAATCGATTTTTTAAATATATTTTGCATTTGATATGGAAAATATATCTGCAAAAGGATTTAGCCCGATTCGCAAAATTAATAAAG
Organism: Wasmannia auropunctata; assembly: GCF_000956235.1. Taxonomy (NCBI): domain Eukaryota; kingdom Metazoa; phylum Arthropoda; class Insecta; order Hymenoptera; family Formicidae; genus Wasmannia; species Wasmannia auropunctata. The sequence goes on along the minus strand of NW_012026793.1, from coordinate 860,118 downwards.
TTATAGGCCGGTACTCGTAATCGATTCTTATATTTGAGATCGTCTTAAGTATAGTCTTAAGATTCGCAAAATTAATAAAGTTATAGGCCGGTACTCGTAATCGATTCTTATATTTGAGATCGTCTTAAGATGTTACAAGCCAATAACAGAACCATATTAGCATCTTAAGATGTTACAAGCCAATAACAGAACCATATTAGCGTTTTAAGACATTACTTAAGACGGCTTTGAAATAAAAACCGACTTATGAATACCGGCCATAGCACTTGATAGAGAGTGGTCTCAATCTATGTAATCAGTACAAAAAACTTTAAACGCGTTTTTCTCGAAACCACGTTTTTTCAAATTGGTACCCATAATATCTCGGAAACCAATTGATCAATCTATTCGGCATCTTATGCACACATCTTCAACATATGCGTGGCTATAGCCTCTACCTCGATCAAGTCAAAATATTTTTTTTTTAATTTTTACAACTTTTTAAAGTTAAAAAAAATGATAAAAATCTAAAATTAATTTTCAAAATAATGTCAATTTTTAAATTTTTAAGATTTTGTTTATATTCTGGTACCAGCTATAGCCAAATCTGTACTAATTAAGAATTTCTTTGATTTTTTTTTGTTTTAAATGAGCAGAACAGCCGGAATTATGTGTACTGTGGACCAATCTTTTTTTTTCATGACCTCAGTATATATTGTATACAGCACTTATTTATAATTATTTTTAAATACAAATATTTTGAGACATGCTTCAAATATGTATAAATATGTAGGAAAAAAACCCCGTCCCAAAAAAACTTTATACTTTCTTTTAAAAAAATT
>NW_012026793.1:852065-859277 GCF_000956235.1 Wasmannia auropunctata | reverse complement strand
GGGGGGAGGATGTTATGAGCGAGATCAATCGCTCGGAGGCTTTCCGGCGCGAAACACCGGAATTTACTTTGCATCGAGGACATTTCCGGAATCCTCCTCGTTGCACGAGGAAACGCGTCGCCGTGGAAGTCTCGGAGCGCTATTATTAGACGAGAACGCGAGATCCATCGATAAGATACCGGAGACAAATGTGACGCCGTATACGTGTTATTAACATCGGAATTCCGGGAGCAAGTAACGTCGACGCGAAATGTTTCACGTTTCCGCACGCTTGTTAGTCATTATTTGATTAGGAGCCAATTAGAACGCACACACATACACGAGCGTTCCAGCTTTCACAGCGACCGTGCATCCACGTGCAAATTTGTAATTACGCATGTAATATAATGCCCGTAAATTGTTTCTTGGAGGACAACACAGAATGATGTAAACAGCGCTGGCAAGAATATAGCTATACGTTGTTCGTAGAGCGTCCATCCGTCCTTACGTTTTACATCAATTCCTTCGCAGCCGTGTTGTCATGATTTATTTATGAAATTTTCACGAACTGTTCCTGTTACGTGGATAAGAATTTTATGTGAATAAAATTCTTATCCAATTTTATTAAATTTTATTAAATAAACCAATTTAGAAAATTTACGTCAATTATTGTTTTTTTAAATTGATAATTGCTTTTTGTTTTAATAGCTCGAATCCGCTTTGGACCGTCTGGATATATATATAGTTCATATCGAATTTCAGGATAAAAATTTGATTTATAATTTTCACATCGTATTTCGTGCATTTTAGTATGTATCGATATGTGTGAATTAATGTATTGATTCTTCAAATTTTTCTCATATTACGTGAAATTATAAATAAAAATCTATCTTGCAAATTCTAATTTTTTTCCCAAATTATAGCTCACCGAAAGTAAACTTTTAAATTACGAACTTCATCTATATAGTACTTACATTTATTTATTAAATGAGTACTCGCGCGAAGAATACAGCGAGCAAATAATTTGTTATTCCGTCCGAAAATCATGCAACGCTTTTAATCGCACTCCGAAATAAATCCGCGAAGCGGAACGAAATATGTTACGCAGTGAATTTCAAAACCGCGTATATCCGCGTGCATTGCGAATAAAGAGGAATTATCGCGTCGTGACAGACACGGTCGAGAGAGCAAGAATGCAGTTGATATCACACACGAGCGCGGAATAACAACCGCTGTATCTCCGCGTCTGGAGGAACCGCGCCGTCACCGTATCGGTCAGCAATTGAGGCGACGATATGTAATTTATGCGTGGGGTAAAGTGCGCGGCATTTCGACGGCGCGGCGGCGTGTAATAATTTATTCCACGGAGAGAGATTTCGCGGTCTGACGGATTAAAGGACGAGAGGGGAAACGATAAGACGACCAGACACGCGCGCGGGCGTCGAGACGCGGGCGCAACGACAGCGCGGAATTGACGCGGCCTGGCGGCGCGGCACGACTCCGACGATGCGAGCGGACACGTCTTCGTGCGACCAGTCATAATTATTATTCACGAGCTCAATTAGTGTGTCACGTCGTTAACGAGGTTGGCCGCGACGCGGCGCGGCGCAGCGACGACGGCCGGCCGGCCGGCCGTCCCCGCAGCTGCAAGCCTCGATTTAACAATGTCGCGCCGCGGCATCCCGGCGACGGCGGCGGCGGCGACGGGCGCCTTTGAAAGTTAATTAATTTGCCGTTGAGGCCGCACGCGCGGTGCAACAAACTGCAGTTGCCGTGGCCCGGCGACGACTTTTGTCCTCGCGGCCGTGCGAGAGCGAAGCCTTAATCCCGCTTCATTCATCATACCATCCTATGGTGTGCGCGCAATTTTAATCCAATAGCGGCTGAAACAAGCGCGTGATTTCGCCTTCGTGCATAATAAATAACAAAAATAGTCGAGATCAATACTCGCGCCGCGGCGCGAGGTAACGAATTTGCGGCGATTTATTGTCAAAACTGTCGCGGGATAAATCGGAACCCATCAATAACTTGCACGACGTTAAAAAAAATCGAGATAATATTTGAAATCTAACGATGACAACAATAAAATTGTAATACAAAATAATAATTAAATCGAATTAATGTATTATTTAGGATACAACGGGGTAATTTGAATAATTTCAAACTTTTTGTACAATTTCTCGATAAGTAATAATTTTATCCTTAAATTAAATATGTAGCAGAAAACTCACTTGTTTAAAGAATATTTACTCAATATATGAAAATTATTCTTTAAATCTTGAAATGCAACGTTATTATCCGATTTACCCCTACAATTTTAATGGGTAATCAATTTTGATGGGTAATTTACATAACATTGAAAATGAACATTAATATTATAATGAAAACCAAATCTTATATTTAAATGTTTGTTTTGAACATTTTAATTATATTTTCCAGATCAAATTGAACACAAATTAGAAAAACATAAAATGATCTTGTTAGTCCCAATATTTTAGGTACGAACATAAATGAACTTTTTAACATTGATATTATAATAAAAGCAAAACATTATATTTATCTATTGTGTTTTAAATATTAAATTGCACTTTTGAGACCAAATTAAGCAGAAATTAGTAAGAGAATCTCTGACTTTTCGAGATATTTAACTTTTTCCAAAACATTACTAAACAGCGGGATGCCCAATAGAAGTTCTAGGAACTTCACTTTCATGATATTTGTTTTTGTGTTAGATTGTCCTTTTGTGTATGGAACATGAAATTAGTTGTGCAGCTCCTAAAACCGAGATCACACCATCAATGACAACTGTAACGGCTTGTTCCATGCTCTCTTTGCTCCAATTCACTCGAGCAGTCTTTTTTTTTATAATGCTTAATGTCTGATAAAATGAAATGTATCTTAAAATCTCTTATTTTTCTGAAATTCTTGCAGATACTTACTATTATCCAAATTTCCCCACTGTTCAAATTACCCCACTGTACCCTAAATATATAATTATAAGTTAAATATTACAACGCCTCTGTTGAGAATATACATATACACGATTTTGTAAATAAAATTGCGGCGCGCGCGCGAATTGCTGTATAGTTTCGCCGCGACAACTGGGGTCCCGATCAGAGAAAGGAATTACTCCGGACTAAGCGCGTTCGCACAATGAGAAGCTGAAGGAATAATGGAGTGGACGGAATAAATTATGTCCGCGACACACACCAGAGCGCCCGCAAGTTCGCGAGCCACGCGGCAAATTACTTTCGTCTATCGATTTCAAGCGCAAATGTGGTCCCCCTCCCCCTCCCGCTTGCGCTCGCACTATAATATAATACAGTTCGGCTACCGTTGGTATTAATAATTGCTCCGCTGCAATATCACACACGAGCGCATCCCAATCAATGCCGCGAGCGGCCGACGACAGTCGAAATGATTATATTTGTCGTGGCTATAATGTCAGCGGTGGAAGTGCAGTGTTATGAATAACAAGCCGCGAGATTAATGCGTATTGATTGCCGCAGACGCCGCGTCACGCATATCCCCGTCGGGTAAAACAAAAAACAATGCTATCATTGAGCATTTCTCGGTCGCCGCGTAACAATTTTGTTTGCCCAGCGTACCAAAGTTATTTTTAAAAACAAATTTGAAAGTTGAAACTCAATTGATTAAATGCAATCTTAAATATCTGACTGTCTTTTCTCTCTTGGTCCTCTTCTTTTTTTTATTTTCTCTCTCTCTCTTTCTTTCTCTCTCTGCAACTGCATTCGATAAAAGTATAATTTATATGAGATTTCGAAAGATCGATTTCTCTCGAAAAATATATCTTTCTCTCGCGAATGAAACGAAAACGATAGATGGAAGATTTTATAATATTTGTAAGACCGTAAATTATACATTGCATGTGATATTTCGCGAAGTAATGTCAAGGAATTGCTCTTTCAGTCGAAACAATTGTGCAGTTTGGATTTCTCTCTCGGGCGAATGTAAACAGTAGAGACGCCTGGAAATTATTTGTCTAGACACGCGATATGGGCACTGTAAACGCTCGTTACAGGTCAGGACGAAATCTCTCGTCGAGTAAAGTCGTCCCACGAAATTTAGCCTGTTTGACGATTACATTGTCCGCGGGAAATTAGATTTCCCTTGTCAAGATTTGTACACACGCGACTGCTTAAATTACCCTTTTTTATAAGACGCATTTGTGTTAACTGTTTCAGAGAGATACGTAAATATGTCGCTGATTTAATTTTGTAATTATTTATATAATTAAAAATTAAATTATGTTATTCATTGAAATTGAAAATTTAGACTTTTAATTAATTCTGCACGGGTAATAAGTATTTAGCGATCTTTTCAAAATACCTGTTTCAACATTTAAAAAATGTAGAATACATTTATTTGAGAATATTCTTAGAAACAATATTAGCGTAACAATGTCTACTGTTAAAGATAGATAACGAGATTTAAAACGAATATTATGATGAAGATAACTCGCGTTGAAGTTAGAAAGAAGTATATTGTTACTCTCAGGCTCGTTACAAGTATTAAAGACCAGTACTGGATTTGAGGGAGGGCGGACTGGGCGGTCGCTCCGGGGCCCCCACAAATTGGGGGCCGCCACACGGAAGGAACGATTTTCCTGTAAGGTCTAAAAATTTTACTGTACACAGATCTGAAAATAATTTTGATAGACCATCAAAATAATTGTGTTGGAAGTTCATATTTGTTGCCAGAATATTAAAATGTTTTACAACAGTGCTCATCATTTTTGAGTTTCCAACAAAATTATTTTCGGATATGTATCCAGCAAAATTTTTAGACTTATCAGCAAAATTCGTTCTTTGCACAAATAAAATTTAATCAAAAAGAATTTGGTTAAAAATCAAAGGCTTCGCCCCCACTGATTCCACACACACAGCTCGCGCGTGCCCAGGGGCCCCTACTTCTTTAAATCCGGCACTGCTAAAGACTTAATGAAAATGACTTAGCATTCCGTATTTCATCTCGTAATTATCGCAAGCTTGCCTGAGAGCTCATTTTATCGTCTTACAACTAGATGAAACACTTTCATCACTTTTTCATCAAACCAGACGCGAATACTTCACTATTAACAAAGAGCGTGTTGTAAAGTGCATTGATCCCGTAACTGCGCGCGCTATACGTTAAAGCTTAACCGAACGCGGCGTCTAAAAGCTCTTCGCGGCGGCGGTACGCGAAATTATTAACGACGACGTTACGTCGAACGTTAAGTCGGACGTGCATCGAGTACTAATTAATTTGCGGTGCGATCGAAGGAAAACGTGAAAGGCGACGCCGGCGAGCCAGAGAAGAGAGAATTTTTGTGCAGCATATTTTCTTTCTGCCTTCAGGAGAAACATGAAGTAACGGATAGCGAACGCATCTTCGCTGCCCCGGAGGGCTCCTCAGCGTCTGGAAGCAAAAGACACCGGTGGACACACGGAGAAATTACGGCATGGATTTCCCGAAGCGGGAGTGGAGCCACAGGCTCAGTCTTCGCGGTAGCCGTAGGGCTCACGAGGTAACTATTTCGTCGAGAATTTTCGCGTTTTCTCGGGTTTTTTTTTTACAGGAATGCGAGCGCAGACTCGTACGTCAACTCGTGCACCACAGAGAAACGCATTAATTCGAAAGCACATGTGTGTGTATGTATGTATATGTGTGTGCCGATATCTCGAATCCTTCAATATTTCGCCGTTCGAAATGTCAGCGGCGTTGAAATTAAATTGCCACGCGAAAATCATACCATAACTAAAATTTATTAATAACAAGATCTTTTCTCTCCTTTACATTTCGTATAATTATAAACGCGTTTTCAGATATCGTCAGTTTTCAGATATCGTTATTCTCTGAAATCCACAAAATTTCTGGAAGTATTGAATAATTTCTGAAAATTATTAAAACGCTAATTCTTTGTGTGTATGTGATGTCTCGGGTTGTACCTGTTTTCTCCTTGACTGCATGTCAAGCCGCCGTATATACCGGCGATTACGCATAAAAGAGAAAAAGTAAAGACTGTGAGTTACATGCAAGGGATGCATGCCCTTGCATGCATTATTCATAAACGGGTTCCTCGGCAAGACTGAGCGTTGCTTCGTGCGATATCGTAACGCGAACATACGAAAATATACGTTTTTTTTTTACATATATCGTCACGAAATATATCGCAGCTGCGAGAAGGTGAATTAAACGAATGCGTCTGCATGCATTATTTCGGCGTAATTGCGTTACGTTATATCTTCCGGCGCCGATAATTACGGATTGACATAAACGTAATTTAATCGTTGCATATGCACATTTATAATAAAATTTATATTGTTATTACTTTACGCATGTCGATATTAATGTCGGCAGACGTATATATATTCGGAAGCGCAAAATTATTTTATGCGCGATGACGTAGACATAATATACATTCGCTATTAAAATGAGGTGTGCGGCCAATGACAACGATAAAGGTCTCCGCCGCACGGAATTGGATTTGCAAAATTCCGATATTCCGTTTACAAAACGGAAGGATGAGATACATTTATATTAAATCTTAATTAAAGAAGCATTATTTTGCTATCGGGATTAGATCGTGCACATTACGACGACACTTTCAATTGTCATATCGAGAACGTATCCACTACCGATAGCGATATTCTAATTCTAAAGTCTTCATCAAAAGTCACGAAAGAGTGATCCACAAAAAAAGTGATTTTTTCGCCCGTTTTTTTTGTGGGTCCTCGATTTTGAGACTGGTTTGTGTGCCAAATGGTACCTTACAATGAGATATTAATCACAGAAAAGTTTCAGATTGACAATTGTTATCACAACTGGAGGGCAGTCACTTATTACGTCTCTTTACGCGAAAACCTAATTTTTTTATATCCAAATCCAGTATCATTTACGTAAAAAACTGCGATCAACCTTCATCGGCAACATGCAATAATACCATCAATAAAATATTGTCATGTAACATATAAACTCGCTATTCTTAATAAATTGAATTATTTCGTGTATAGTAGATATAATGATCGCATGATCTTCCACATATCTGCAGTTTTCCACGCATACTGAATTCAAGGTATTAGTACGTTACGTGCCGTCCTTCAGAGAAATTACAAGATTATCAGATATAAAGAGATGAAACATAGTTATTCGGTAATTTGGTGGAGACAAGTCCAAGATCTTGTACTCGCACTGTCATAGCAGCTGTATTGAACTATGTATACATATCAATAA
>NW_012026793.1:849931-851444 GCF_000956235.1 Wasmannia auropunctata | reverse complement strand
ACGGTACCTTGTTCCTCTATTTTGATATAATTCCTATGCTTGTATATTAATTTTATTTCTCTCAGTAAAGTTTTAAAAAAAAAAGTAACTCCTGGGGCAAATAATAACAATTTTTAGTTGGGTAACTAATGACAAGTCAAACTTTTTTAATATTTGAATATGATTTTTTTAATTTATTTGGGATTATATAAGATTAATCACAAGGCAAGATCTAGAATAAATGTGATTTTCAATATGAAATACTAGCAAATAATGTTACTACTATTATTTATCAATAAATAAAAACTTACATATGGCAGAGTATAGAAATTAATATAAATTACCTTATTTAATCAAAATGTCAAAAGAAAGATCGATTAAAAATGAAGAATTATGTATTTTGTAATTGTTTCATAGGGTGTCACTATTTACCCATAGGGTGGGACAAATAGTGACAAATGTAGGTTTCAATTTTTATGAAAATCTAGTCCGTATACATGACTTATGGAAACTCTAATTAAGTTTTTTGTATATTTGAAAGTGGAATGTACTCTTTTAGTGAAAAATCATATCCTGTAAACTTGAAATTAGCTTGTAGAGGAGAGAGGAAAAAATCCGTTACTATTTGCCTCCCCCCTTCCCTTAGTATATTTTCGAAATGATAATCACCTGAACGGTACAAGAAACTTTGACGTGTTCAAAAATTATTAAATATGTTTTTTAATACAGGATCCGCCGCTAAAATTCGGACAAATTTAAATTTGAAGTTCCTGTCTTATTGACTTTATCGGTAGGTCATTATTGATGTTTGGGCAAGTCAGATGTTTGTAATAAGCGTGCATAACTTTAAAATGTCGAAGCAAATAAGATTGAGTACGGAATATAACCGAAGTGGCAATAAAAAAAAGCTTTCGTGCTTAAAATTCGCAGACTGAAATTATTCGATTCTTCGAGTAGACCGAGATCGACCGTGTGTGATGTTGCGACTAAATATTTGGTTTCAGAGACGTCTGAAAAAGGATCCAAGAATATCCCCATAACAGCTAGGACGAAGGTCTCTGTTCACGTTCTAGGTGTCGTTTTCAGTGAGGATTACGTCATGCCGCCACATTTCTTTCAAAAACTTGAAACTTCGTCCTAGCTATTATGGGGATATCTTCGGGTTTTTTTAGATCTTTGAAGTTAAATATTTAGCTGCAACATTATACACAGTCGGTCTCAGGTACTTGAAGAATCGAATAATTTCAGTCTGCAAACTTTCAGCGCGAAAGCTTTTTTTTATTGCCACTTCGGGTATACTCCGCACTCGATCTTATCTGCTCCGACATTTTAAAGTTATGGTAAATGTTCACCTTTACACAGTCAGCCCCGAATGACTTCCGACTGATTTTGATCTTGACCTTGACCCTTAAGAAGTTTAAGGCCACTAACGTTTCCCGTCGCTCATTATTTATTAAAAAGTTATTAACATAATAAGTTATATATGCTCATTTAATCGTGTGTCATGTTTATGGGATTTAGTGGATTATTCGTT
>NW_012026793.1:849374-849911 GCF_000956235.1 Wasmannia auropunctata | reverse complement strand
AGCTAATATCTATTGTGGAAACAGAAAATACGTGTTTTAATGCTCCTACTTTATTTAGTAAGACGAAGATTTAATAAATATTTAATTTAATATACTTTCTACCTTGCGTAGGGGTCTGTCTAATCTTTTCGGTATCTATTATTTTTAGTGTATTCTAGACTCATTAATTTAGTAAGGCAAAGAATTAATATATATTTCTACCTTGCGTAATTGTACCTTGTGAAATTTTGATGTCTCAATATCCAATAAATTTTCGCCTTATACAATGTATGAGTCTACAATATACTAAAAATAATAGATATCGAAAAGATTAGACAGACCCCTACGCAAGGTAAAAATATTTATTAAATCTTTGCCTTACTAAATAAATGAGTCTACAATATACCAAAAATAATAGATACCGAAAAGATTAGACAGACCCCTACGCAAGGTAGAATGTATATTAAATTGAATATCTATTAAATCTTCGCCTTACTAAAAAAATAGAAGCATTAAAGCACGTATTTTTTGTTTTTACAATAGATATTATCTATGTAA
>NW_012026793.1:843653-848837 GCF_000956235.1 Wasmannia auropunctata | reverse complement strand
ACGTGTGCTCTTCCGATCTCTGGGTAAAATGCTTTTCGAATTGTATTTAAAATGGCAAATATAAAATAACTTAAAAACGGTATTTAAAATGCAAAATGTAAAATAAGTTTTTCGAATCCATTTTAAATGTAAATAGGTAAATAGGTATTTTAAATGATTTTCAAATGCAAAATAGTTTTTCTTTGTGTATGTCATTAAATTGGCAATTTATTTTAATATAATTATATATTTTATTTGTTTTATTTAATAAAACATGAAATCATTTCATCCTTGTTATTTGCTGAAAGTTAAACAAGGACAAATGATGCCCGCAAATGTTAAATTCAACGAAGGGCGCGTTCAACAGACAGATCAGTGAGCGCTCAATGATTCACCTTTGTTACATTATTGGTTTATTCACTCAGATCCAGTAAAAAGCTAAAGGCAAAAACCAATCATATTAAAGAATCACTAAACGCTCACTGATCTACTTTGTCAACTGAATGCGTCCATAGAAGAAATTGTGTTTTGATCAATTACGAAACTTGATTTCTTTTATGCGTCAAAGACTACGTTTACGCGTCATTCTTAATCGGGTTTAATATCATTTGTAGCTATGAAACTGGTCAATCATAGTCATTTTATTCTTCAAAGGAATTGCTTTAACTGGTTAGATTAATTACTACAGATGTTATTAAACCCAATTAAGGCTGCATTTACTTTGACGCTTACAACGCTTGTCATTTCATCCTTGCTGTTTTTTAAATGTTAAAGAAGAGCAAATGATGCTCACAAGTGCTGTAAGCGCCAAACCGAACGCGGCCTAAGAGTAACATGTAAACGTATAAACGTAATCAATAATGCTAGGAAAAATTTGTGAGCGCTTACAAAAACTATTTACACATTTTACAAATAGTTAAATGTATTGATATTTTTATTTCAAATGTAAAATGAAAATGGTTTTCCAAAAAGCATTTAAAATATAAAATTCGAAATGCCATTTCCATTTTTAAATACATATTTAAAATGGAACTATTTCCAATATTACCCAGCCCTGCTTATTACAAACATCTGACTTACCCAAACGTTAATAACGACCGATGAAGTCAAATGAGACGGGAATTTCAAATTTAAATTTGTCCAGATTTTGGTGGCGGACCCTGTATATAATTTTTAAAATATAATAAAATTTATATAATTAACCTTTGGTTGTCACATCTTTTTTATCAATCAAGTTTATTATTTGGAGTCAATTATTGTCAAACCAATTTTTAAAAGGCTGCCGTTTAAAAATTAACAGTTTAATTGAATCGCAAAAATTCTTAAATAAAGTTCGAACATTGTAGAATGTATTCTGATTGTATAGAATTTAAAATTAAAGTCATATTGAAAAAAATTCTTAAAAAAAGTAAGTTTTGAAAAAATCCATTAATCCAAAGTAAAAAGCTGGGGTCATTTTGTCAAATGTGACAACCGAGGATTAATAATTGCATCTTCAAAGAACTCTAAAAAAATTTCTTTCTTGAAAATGACTACCCATGCCGAGTTTTTTAAACATATTGAAACATGTGATCAAAATTTTAACTTTCTTATGTATTTTTTTTATAAGTTTATAAATATACATTTATTTAAGTTAATTTTCATGTCAGTTCTCTTTTCCTCGTGTTAATAAAAATGAAATAGATTTTTCTGCAAAAAATAATATTTATTTATTTCATTCCTCACTAATGAGGACCTCCATTCATCACTAAACAACGGCTATTTAGTTTCAGCAAAATTTCTTCATCGTTTTTCAACATATTTAATGATATGTATAATTCTAAGATAAAGTCGCCTAAATAATTACGGTGAGGATTCGAACGGAGAGCGGCGGTGTTAAAATATTAATACTTTGCCGTCGGAAATATGTAAATGCGTCAGGAATGGAGCTCGGGGGATAAGACCGCGATTAAATCGACGACCGACGGTATGTTAAACGGTTCGGGCGACGTTTACGGGCCACTCGCGGAAACGCGCGAATCACCTTCCCGATAATCGCGCGCCGTTCTCTCGCAACGAGATGGCATTATCGTCTTAACGCCCTGGCTCTTTATATAGGCGCGTTTCCGCGCGTCGCATTCGCCGATTTAATACACCCGCACCACCACGGCGAGGTATAATACGGCCGAGGAATGCGCGTGATGCCTTGATACGCGGGTCGGGGGCCCGTTTTCTACAGTTGAAGGCCACAGCTCGCAGACAAAGCGGATTTCGCTCCCGCTCTCCCCCCCCCCTACCTTTCCGGATTTGCGTGCGCGTGTAATCCACCGCCCCGCGTGCGTGTAACTAAACTGTCGCGCGCACACAATGCATCCGCGATGCGGCGCATACGCGGAATACCGCGAGACGTATGCACGTGCAATGTATGTACACGCTCGGGTCGAGAGAGAGCTCCTCTTAAATGCATTTCACGCCGCGCGATCCCATTTATCGCCGCGATCCCATTTGCCGATGCGGGAGAACGCTTGAAAAAAAAAAATCGGTTACGTTTCGTAACTCATTAATGGACCGACCGACCGACCAACGTGCGTTACAGCGGACGATAATGAACGCGATCGATTTTACGTATGTACAGGGCTGGACAGAATACACCATTAAAGTATTTCAAATACAAAATACAAAATACTTTCAATCTTGCGATTTGAAATACAAAATACAAAATACTTTTTAATTTAATCTTTCAAATACAATAATATATAATGTTAAACTCCCCCCCCCTCCCTCCAACAGTCCCCTCTTCACTTTTAGAGAAAGAAAACAAAGTAACGATTTAGGCTCAATAAATTAATAATTAAAACATTGACAATCAAGGGCAAGTGAGCCAAAGACAGGATATTAGAAGCCAATAACACTTACTCTCTAAATTTTCACTCGTTTGAAGTGAGATTCACTCCAAAAGAGTGAAAATTCACTCCAGAAAATTTAGAGAGTATATTTCAAAAAGGATCTAGACGTTTCGGCTTACATAAAGCCATCTTCATTGGATCAATACAATCATACCTTAATTTACTATAAAATCTAATTAAAAACGCAGAATACTTCGCAATTGTAGAAAAATTGATACATATTTACGTTGACTCTCAGATGTCCGTCATACATCACAGTGGTTGAATTCCCGGAATTGAAAATACGCTTCGTGATGTTTCCGATATGTCGTATGTTGTAATATGCTCGAGCCACAATTAAGTAGATGAGATTGAGAATCTGTGATGTCATTGTGACGAAACAGTCCGTACTCGTCAATGTCTGTTCAGTTGGTTAATCAAAGACATAATGTCAAAAAGAAAGAAAAGTTGTTTTACTCTCTTACACTCTTTAACAGTCCTATTGTCCTGTATCAACCGCACGAGAGATCTATTTGTTAATGTGAGATTATGAAATTTGCTTGTCAGATGACTTGATATTGCTTGAAACTTGACGAAAGTAGTTAGTGTCATTAATTGTCGTATGAGAAACTTTTAAGTTACTATTAATTGTCAAGAATTTTTGTCAATAATTTCTTTAGTATTTTAAATACAAAATAAATTGAAATTGTATTTGAAATACAAAATATATTGAATAACTTTTTCAAAATACAAAATACAAAATGCTTTTATGTGCTCCGCTGAAATACAAAATACGAAATACAAATTGTATTTCAAATACAAGTATTCGAAATATGCCCAGCCCTGTCGGTATATACGAGTAGCAATGCATATAAAATAAATTTTCGATAATGCATGCAATAGTATATAATGCATATAAAGAATTAATGTACGATATTAATTAATTAATATAAGCAGCGCGCGTGTATATAAAATAAATGAAGCGTACGTGTAATAGAATATAAAGAATTAACGATGCGGTCAATACAAGAAAAAAAACGGTTGGTAGAAGTAGAAGCTAAGAAGCGAGCTACATATATATTGTAGCAAAATGGTCAACTGGGGAATTAAAGAAGAAACGTGACGTTTAATTATGACTTGTACAACTATAATAAGTGCCGCCGTGCGCATTTATGTTATTTTGCAAAGCTCGATTATCTCGTAATTACTGTAATTAGCAATAGAGTGTAAAACTGCGAATGATTAAATTTAGCGTTTATGCACCACTGATCGCTGACGATCCAATTGACAATAAACGATGCTCCGCAAATGGAATAAATTGTATCTATTTCCGTTGCTCCTACACGTTTCTTCTTCGAATATTTATATTTAGCTTGCTTTAATATAAATTTCTATAGCAAGGGCTCTTTGTAATTTTGCGCGTCCTCGCATTCGTTACAGTCCTCCGATTACATAAGTGTCATTTATTTGTATAAAAGTGACGAGAAACGCGCGTGCTTCGCCTGCAGGTAACGTGGATTATACAAGGCCGAGCTATTTCCTTCGCTTCCTTCTCGAACATTTTGACTCGAATAACATATTCGATTCAACCAATTCCGGATGTTTTGAATATTTTCCAAGGAATATTCTTTGTAACCTATACGTTTCGAACACACGTACAGATACACATATACATCTATATCTTTGAATATGCATTTTTCAATAAAGATTATGTATTATTTAATAAAAAAGATATAATAATAAAGATTATGTATCATTTAAAAAATGTTCTTTGCTTTACGATGTGCCAAGAGAAAAATATAGTTGGAATAATCATAATTTAACTATAATTTATAGTGAATTTCAGGGATAACTATAAAATTATAATTAATTTAACCATGCAAATTATAGCTGCTTTAACAATGCATTATAGTTATACATTATGATTGGTGATATTATTATTTTTTCGTTTACTTATGTTTTAGTTATTACAATGTAAATAGTAAGCAAATGTTAAGAAAATAGTTACACTTATTATAATTGCAGTTGCATTTATTAAAAATATTTATTTCATTTGTTTTACATATCTTGATATTTTACTATATTTGAAATTATTTTAATTTATAATAAAATTTTTTCATATTTGATAGGACTATACATATAAGGTTATTATTCCTAACATTATAACGATAATAACTAGAAAAATGGTACTCCTATAATTTATAGATCAAACGAACTTACCAAGTGAAGTTCGATCATAATTATGCCGTCGGGTCTCGTCCGGATGGAGAAATAATTGTAGTAGTAGTGCGCCTGAGCACGTTTAGTCAACAGAATTAAAAAAAATACCACTTAAGTGGAA
>NW_012026793.1:842002-842409 GCF_000956235.1 Wasmannia auropunctata | reverse complement strand
TAAGCTCCACAGACACTCCTTTCCGAGCTGCAAGCGAAGTCGACGCATGTCGGGTGCTATGAGCAGAAAAAATGTCACTAACTCCGTAATCTGAAAGAGCGGCTTTTAGCCAACGACTAATCGCTTGGGTAACAACGGCCATATGTGGACTTTTGAGCGCTATAAAGAGAGAGTCACAAGAAGGCGGACGAAATTCTCGAGACCGTGACAAGAAATGAGAAAGAAGGGTCATAATACATAAACTGTTATGCCCTTCAAAACGAGGAAAAGACAGCAGGGGTTGTGGGCGACCCGGAGCTAAAGTTTTAATACGGTCTGGAATCCGAATGAGAACCCTCTCTGCAGTGAACGAAATTTGCGAAACGCGAATAGCTGCCAAGGTTTGACAACGCTGTCCAGAAGCTAAA
>NW_012026793.1:839965-841982 GCF_000956235.1 Wasmannia auropunctata | reverse complement strand
AAGAACGCAACGGACTTGAATATTGACGGATTGTAGATGGTGCAAGGGAAGCTAGGATGGTGTCAATGATGGATTGTGGGACACCTCTGGCTTCAAAAGCTTGTCGGATAATTTCCCTATCCCCAGGGAAAGAGACTTGGCAGCTGGATGGCATTTCCTAAAAGGAGAAGATAAAAGGTCATCCGCTGGGTCCAAAATGATCGGAGAAGAGGTTAAGAGTCACTTGAAGAGCGGAAACCAGGATTGCGATGGCCACCATGGAACGATCACAATCCCTACCGCTTCATCATTTATAATCTTTTGTAAAACTCTAGGTAGAAGAATAAAAGGGGGAAAAGCGTAAAAATAAAATTCATCCCAGTCAAGAGTAAAAGCATCAATCGCAAAAGACTCTGGATCAGGGATCCAGGAGACAAACCTATCACATTTCGCATTTATATTAGAAGCAAAAAGATCAAGGTCAAAAGGCCCAAAAACCAAATCAATTAACCGGAAGGCCTTACTGGACAAGGACCATTCAGTGTCTGAGTCTAAACGACGATTTCCTCATCCGCAATAACATTCTCAGCGGAGGCGATATAAGAAGCGAACAACCAAATATTCCTAACTTCGCACCATTGCCAAATTGTCTTAGAAAGAATTGACAAAGAAGGATATTTAATCGAACCAAAACGATTAATATAAGCTATTGCCATAGTATTATCGATACGTAGCAAAATCTCACAGTCATGCCTATCAGAAGTAAAACATTTCAGCGCATAAAACGCGGCCTTGAGCTCTAAGACATTAATGTGAAGAGCTTTTTCTTCATCAGACCACCAGCCATGAGTTCGGTTTAAAGAAGAGGATGCACCCCAGCCGGTGAGCGACGCATCGGAAAAAATTTCACATGCAAAACGGCCCGATAGAATACAATTTGATTGATTGGAGTTAATCAAGGTATTGTACCACCATCGAAAGTCTTCCTCAAGCCCCGAGAAAATAATCATTTTAGCTTTATAATTACCATTCGATCTCTTAAGGGCAAGGAACTTTTGCCTCTCAAAAGCTTTGGTGTAAAGCAAGTCATATTTTACAGCTGGGCAAACGGAGACGAGAGAACCGATCAAACTTGCAAATTCTTTGATTGAACAGAAAGTCCTTTTTGAAAAATCTGAAACCAGAGAACATAATTTAATCCGACAAGAATCTGGAATCGAGATTGATTGGGACTCAGAATCGAAAATGAAACCAAGATATTTCCGTCTTCGTGCAGGTTGTAGCTCAGACTTTGCAAAATTAATAATAAATCCCAGAGCTGAGAGAGTACTAATATGTGCCTGAATGTTACGCAGACAGGCAGCTTTCGAACCAGCTAGAAGGAGAAAATCATCCATATATAATACCGACTCGTGACCTTTGGCACGAAGAGAGGCGACGACTGGACGTAAAATTTTTGTAAAAATATAAGGGGCCGTGGCAAGACCAAAGGGAAGGGCTGCAAATTCATAAGTAATTCCTTGCCACTGAAACCTGAGATACTTCCTGTAAGATGGGTGAATCGGTACCAGCAGATAGGCGTCTTCTAAATCGAGAGAAGCCATCTCCACATTAGGGAGCATAAGACGAACAACGGTTCGCCAATCTTCTAACTTAAAATGAGGGGGAAGAATAAATTGAATAAGAGCCTTTAAATTTAAAATAAAACGCATGCCCCCTGACGCTTTCTTAATTAAAAAGAAGGGAAAAAGGAATTGGTCCGATAAAGGTTGCACCGGATAAATGGCTCCTTTCTTAGCAAATTTCTCAATTTTAGTCTTACAGTGGCATGACACCGCCTCAGAAAACACTGGTTCACTAATAAAAGTACGGGGAGGCGGCAGAGATGAAAAAGAAATCCTGTATCCCCGAATTGCCTCCAGTACCTCAGGATCTGATGTTAAAGCATCCCAGTTGTGTGAGAATCTAGCCAGGCGACCTGTAGTTCTTACCGAGCTTAACGACGATGATGACGGGAGCGGGAAGCCGATCTCTGAGA
>NW_012026793.1:827472-839945 GCF_000956235.1 Wasmannia auropunctata | reverse complement strand
GAAGAGGCTTTCAGAGCCGGGAGAAGTAACTTGTTAAGCTTAGGTGGGCCTAACGGTGAAAGCTCATCCTTGACCTCGAACTGTGCCATCAATTGAGAGCGTAAATCCTCCTGTAGGCCCGAACGGGCAGTGGTAATGACAAAATCAAGGATAACTTGGTCCCACGCAAAACGATCCAAGGAGTCTTCCTGCGTATGGAAAAGCTGACGGGCAAGCGAAGAGACCTCATCTTGTTCAGCGTCTGGAGGCGCGAAGGTAACCTCATGATGCATAGGATCTGACGCTACAGCTGATAAGGAGGGGGGAAAGGATAGCCATAAGAATTGGTGTCGCAGAGGAGCCGTCGGCCCCTCTTTGCCAATTTTCAGCGTTTGATCTGCTCTCACAGAGCACCATACGCAAACCACAAATAACGTGGTACTGGAAAAAAGGGTCGACAAGGGGGCTTACCTGGTTCAGAGCCCCGACTCTCGAGAGTCGTCGGCACCTCATGTGACTGAGAAGCAGGAAAGCGCATCGAACATTCCTTATCCTCGCCCTCAAGTAAGGATAATTTTTGGCCTTGAGTCTGAATTGCCGCCAAGATCTGCTCAAGGAGACTTGAATCTCGAAGCATGGAGGAAGGCCTCGATGAATCTCGTCGTGATCGATCATCGGAAGAGGATCGGCTAACCTCCCGAGAACGAGAACGAGAACGCAACTTATCGCGAACTCTCCTGTGGACGTGGGAGCATTTCTTGTGACGTCGATAATCCTTAGATCTCGAGCGACTTCGACGATGCGAACCCGGCATATCGAAACTAAGAATTCAAAAGAAAAAAGCAAATTTTCTTGAAGAGACACACGAAGAATCCGTTGACTAACGCAAACAGAAATACAATGAAGATGTTTACGTCTGCGCGCGCTGGAGTTGCTAGGCGCACCGATAAACAAACAAAAAAAAAGAATTTTTTCCACTTAAGTGGTATTTTTTTGAATTCTGTTGACTAAACGTGCTCAGGCGCACTACTACTACAATTATTTCTCAATCCGGACGAGACCTAAGGCATAACTATAATCTTTTTACTATACAATTATAGTCACAAATACAAAATATTTTTTTTCAGTGTGGATATGTATAATATTATAAATACGTTTAAAGACATTAGGGCTCGTCAAGAATAAATCCACAATAGTGAAAAGCCTATGCGAGCCGACACGGATGTTGGTGTGTAATAATTTTTACAATATCCACACGGAAAGAACGATTTTGTTGAAGAATCTAAAAATTTTGCTAAAAACAGATCTAAAAATAATTTTTTGTTGAATCATCAAAATAATTTATTGGAATGTTAAGACTGATAAGTATTGCTCTTAAACGTTTTGATATTCTAGCAATCACTTTGACTTTTGCACAATAAAATTTTTTTAATTATTAAACAAAAATTATTTTCAAATCTGGATTCAGCAAAATTGTTTTTTCCGTGCAAGCACACGCAAACTGCGCGCTGCATATTCGTCGCGCTTGAAACAGAGTTCATTAGGTATGTACATGAAACAAACTGGGAGATCCGGGTTCAATTCCCAGCTGAGAGCTGAGGTGATATGCTTCGCAATAAATTCTTTACAGATTTGGGGAGGGGATTCTTATAGATGATTTATTAGTATCAAATAATATCAAATTGCTAAATTCAATTTAATTGTTACAAGTGGATTCCGACCTCATGTAGGGGAGAATTGCCGAAATCGTACCACTTAAGGTATTTTTAGTTATATTTTACATTTTACTATTTGGAATGCAAACAAACGTTAAAAATTATAGCTTGATGTTTAAGGCATCTATTATTACATACTAAACCTTTCGCTAACAGCAAATTAATGTGTTATAAGCTTTTCTGTAATGTGCTGCAGAAAGCACGATTCAGTTAACCGCGAGTCGCCTAAATCGTACCTGTGAGTTTTATTAATAGTACCTCCTTCTAAACTATTGAATTTATGAATGAAAATAATTAAAAACACAAGATTGATAAAAGAAATCATGAATTAAAATAAAATTGTGTAATTTATCAAACAATAGCTGTTTTGCTTACGCAACTCGATGACGGGTTTTTCCTCTACAGACTGGCTACAGAACAACTTCGATCGTGTTAAACTAAATAATGTTGATTATGTCATGTGATCTAAAGATAAAGATACATTAATATTCCTAAATTGTATCAATATAAGAACTCTTATGCTGGTTGTTAGGTACGATTTAGGAAACTTGACAGAGATAATAAAAATATTGATATAATTTTTATAATAATTGTAAATATGTATATATACGATGAACGTAAAATATGTTATCATAAATTTTAGGAAAAAATAACAATTCAATTAAAAATTGCATAGTTATATTAGTATATCAGCTAGGGCTTCAAGATTCGTTCGGATTTGACGCTATCCGGATATCCGTTTATCCGGATTACGAATAAATGTGACGCTTCAAATTCGGGTTATCCGGATATTCGAATACTTAGAAGTTCTAATATCAGCTATATAAATTGATCAAAAATTTACATAAATTGTACCTGATTTTTTAAAATGTTGATAACATGCACAAAACAAGATGTAACCTGTTCATTTTTTGTCTATATATACACACATTTCTTATTTACTTCATATTTTTGTTACTAAATGTTGCTTCTATTAAGTGGAACTATAAAATATTGAAAAGGTACGATTTATGAGACCGGTACGCATTGGACAACTCTTCCCTAATGAATGTGTTTCAAACGCGACGAATATGCGGCACGTAGTTCATGTGTGACTGGATATTGTAAAAATTATTACACATCCGTGTCGGCTCGCATTGCCTTTTCACTATTGTGGTTGTAATTGAACACTATTTATAATATATAATTATATATAATTTGCATAATTATGTTATATAATGTTTGTTCTCTAAATAATGATAATTACATATAGCTGTAATCAGGTCATTATTTATTCTATTTTCTAATCACACATGAATATGCGCGGTGCGTTTACCGGCGGTACCGTTGCAATGGATATACTTTTCCAACGAATTCAGAGCGCGCAACGCGGTAACAATGCAAACGAAGCCACTCGCCCGCTAAAACTTGAAATTAAGGAATTCAAGAAAATAATTTCTCGCCCATTTTAAATTCCAGTATGAGAGTTCTGGTTATTAAAATATTCCGTAATTATCATACGCACGTCTTTGTACATCAGAACTTTAATCATACTTGGAAAAGTTTGCTTTCAAATTCCTATCTAAAAAATACCCTTTATTTACAGACATATACAACTATCAAATTGTTAAAATAATTTCGATGGAACATATTTCTATAGAAAAATCCGATTTCACGTTGCAGTTGATCTGACGATAAACTGATATTTGCTGTTGGAAGGTAACGTTTCCTTATTTAACACGACACTCGACCGTTACAAATGAGGTTCGCGTTGGCGAAACGGCGCGAAAGAGGCGCACGTACGTCGTTACAGAGAGAATAGAGAAAAAGAAAACGCTTCGAATCGCCGACGTGTCGGGAAACACGGAGCGCGCGCGGCTCTGGTAATATGCGGTGAAATATAGCACGCACGCGCGTTCTCGAGCGGACTAACCGTTCTCGTCCTCGCGCGGGGTCCGTCATCGCCCATTTCTTGGATCCTCGCGTGCGAGCTTCCCTAACTAATCAGCACGAACAAAGTGCCCGCGGAAAAGTTGTCGTTGAATAATTTAAGAGCGGTGGTCGCTCTGACAATTTCCACCGGTAATTTCCCACGTAACGACCGGCCGCGGCGCGGTGCGAGCGAGCCGGCTCGCATGTAATAATCAATTACGAGCCACCGATGCTCCCTACAAGGCGAGCGGATCTAACAAGAAATCGACCACTCGAAATCATTCGCAAAAAAACACAGTAGAACGTGAAACTATATTTAGGTCGTTTAAGAGATGGAGGTTTATTAAACAAACTTGAATATCAACTCTCTAGCCGAACAAAAAAATTTATTGCGTTTTTCATATAGCCGCCAAACGTCTCGATCGAATCTCGAATTGTTTTATCCGATTTTCATAAAGGGGTCTATTAAAAATCGGCGCGCAGTTTAAAACGGCTGAATAATGAAGTTAAGAAATTCATACGGAAATTATTAGGCACCAAGATCCAGCCGTGACTGCTGAAGGCGCTCTTGAATTTAGTTGTATATTCACGTAGGGTACAGCGGGATAATTTGAATAGTGAGGAAATTTGGATAATATAGTAAGTATTTGCGAGAATTTCAGAAAAATAAGAAATTTTAAGATACATTTCATTATATCAGACATTAAGCATTACAAAGAAAAGAATGCTTAATTAAATTGGAGTAAAGAGAGCATGGAACAAGCCATTACAGTTGTTATAGATGGTGTAATCTCGGTTTTAGAAACTGCACAACTATTTCATGTTCCATACAGAAAAGTACAATCTAAATAAAAACAAATATGGTGAAAATGAAGTTCCTAGAACTTCTATTGGGCATCCCGCTGTGTTTAGTAGTTTTAGAAAACTTTAGAAAGAGTTAAATATCTCGAAGTCAGAAGTTCTCTTACTAATTTCTGCTTAATTTTGTCTGAAAAGTACAATTTAAAACACAATAAATAAATATAATGTTTTGCTTTTATTATAATATCAATGTTAAAAAGTTCATTTATACTCGTCGTACTTAAAATATTGGGACTAACATGATCATTTTATGTTTTTCTAATTTGTGTTAAATTTGATCTGGAAAATATAATAAAATGTTCAAGAAAAACATTTATATATAAGATTTAGTTTTTAGTGTAATATTAATGTTCACTTTCAATGTTGTCAAATTACCCCTCAAAATTGATTTTTGTTAAAATTGTAGGGGTAAATCGGATAATGACGTTGCGTCTCAAGATTTAAAAAATAATTTTTCATATATTGGATGAATTATTCTTTAAACGTGTGAGTTTTTTGCTACATATTCAATTTAAGAATAAAATTATTACTTTTTGAGAAATTGTTTAAAAAGTTTAAAATTATTCAAATTATCCCGCTGTACCTTATGCGGTCTAGTTCAAATTATAATTATTGTATATTAAATTTTGTTGAGCCTTTATGTTATACACGGATAATTTGCTACAAATAATTAATAGCGCGTCGATTGCGATACTGATATGTTGCGTTTTGACCCAATGCAATCTTTCTGTTCGATAAACGGAATTAATGCTCTTCAATACATACTCAGCATAATTAAAGTTCATTGACAGGAAAATACGAAATGAAGTGCAATCTTATAGGATAATTAATCGTCGCCGTCTGTGTAAGTGAAATTACAGTGGCATTACGCTAACCTTTTCGTTTAATCGATAGAGTGCGAGATGGAAAAAAGTGTGCGCTCAATGCGATTACGAGGGGAATTACGCGAGTAATTTAGAAAAGAAAATAAACTCCATTTCATTTTGTTCTCCCATCACGCCGCGCTTAATTGCTCGTTCATGGAAACCATGATTAAAAAGATTAACACAAGAATTGTTATGTTTCCCCCCCCCCCCCTCGCCCCCGGTAACTGTAGATTTCTCTGAGATTTCATTTCGGCAATTATTGTGTTTGTTAAAACACTTATACGGTTGTAATATATGTATATATATATTAGGGGGGGCCGAAAACATTTTTTTTTTAATCGATTAGTAATATCCCCCAAAAGTTAGCTATGGACCTCAATATGTTTGGGTAAAATTTCATCGAAATT
This sequence comes from Wasmannia auropunctata, assembly GCF_000956235.1. NCBI lineage: Eukaryota > Metazoa > Arthropoda > Insecta > Hymenoptera > Formicidae > Wasmannia > Wasmannia auropunctata. The sequence continues at coordinate 834,206 of NW_012026793.1, read as the reverse complement.
ATTTAATATCTTCAGGTTGACCTTGCAGTTAGTAAGTTTATGCATTTCTTCATAGATGTGTCAAAATTTGAAAAAATATTTAAATTTCAATACAGTTTAGTGTTACCTGTTGTTTCTTGGTCGCTGAACACGAATTCGAGGTCAGAAGTATATTTTTCAAAATGGATCCGAAATATATTCTTAAACAATATTATTAAGATTTCTCGAAAAATATGATAGATATGGAAAAATGTTTCAAATAAAAATTGTACAGTTCGGGAGGATACATAAGAAAATATCATTAATTTTATTTTAGCTGGTTAAAATCAGATCAAGATCACATTGATTTTTTTAAACGGAACTATATATATTTTGTTTACATAATAGGATTTCTCTATTTATTTTGCATATAAAAGTATTAAGGTAAAGTTATCAAAAAATCAATATTTTACGAGATATTTTATGCTTTATTATGCCATATTTTGAAATATAATATGAAATATCTCGTAAACTATTTCTTGATAATACCTAATACTTTTAGGCAGAATAATGAGATGAATCGATTAGTGTAAAAAAAAACATACAGTTGCTTTAAAAATTTGTAAGAAATGCATAAACTTACCAATTTCAAAGTCGAGGGGCAACCTGAGGATATTAATCGAAGATATTTTCGATGAAATTTTACTCAGACTATATTGAGGTACATAGCTAATTTTTGGGGGGTATTACTAATCGATTTTCAAAAAAAAATTTTTTTGGCCCACCCTAATATATATATGTCGCAGGCTTTTTGTATAATCAGCCTTTTTGCAAAACGACGCCTTTTTGGATAACGCCAAGAAATATATGGTTTGGGTTAAGTTATTTATTGCAAACATTCATTGCAAACTCATGGATCACTGGCTTTGCGTTGTAAAGTACATGTGTGAAGGCAGTATGTTGAGCCCCCCCTACGGGGGGGGCTCCACCTTGTTTTAAACTAATCCAAACCTAACCCTAACCCAAACCATTTTCGAAGGCGTTATGCAAAAAGGCGTCTTTTTGCAAAGAGGCTAGCCTTTTTGCAAAAAGGCTGATTATACAAAAAGGCTGCAACATATATATATATATATATATATATATAATATATAGTGAATTTATATCGTTCTTGAGATTAGTTATTAAAATATGTCGGAACGATACTTTATATACGAAGACCAGGGACACTTAAGTGATGCACGTCAGTGTACGCTCCGACGTTCGCTCACCTCACGAAAGTGGAACAACTCTCCTCGCTGGAAAAACCGTCAGTCATAATAGAACGATTTTCACAACACGCGATATCAAAGAGCGCACGGTACGAAATATGGAAAGGCTAACGTTGCGGAAAAAAAATTATGTGGCGACAATCGTGCGATGTACTTTATTACAGAGGTATCTTTTTCTCTTTTCGAATTTGAAGAATGACCGGACGAATGAAAAATCGAATTAATTTTAGTATATCGAATAAATGCCGGTATGTAATAATATAATATTAAAGATCAATTAAATTAATCGAAGGTAAACTTCAACGTCAAAAACGAGCAAACATTTTTAGATGTTTTATTAACTAATGTACTTCATATTACATACTAACAATAAGATATAAAATAAACTGCTGTATTAGTTTCGATATATTAGTACTCAACTGATGCAGTACTTCATCAATTCCCATATACATATAAATTAATACATAACTACACAACGAGATGCCATAATGGTCAATAACCGTGTTCAAATAATATATAAACGAAAGTAGTATCATCAATATTACCATAGCAATAATACCATCGATAAAATACTGTCATGTAACATAAAAACTCGCTATCCTTAATAAATTGAGTTATTTCGTGTATACAGTAGATAATGATCGCATGATCTTCCATAGTTTTTCACGCATACTGAATTCAAGATATTAATACGTTATGTGCCGTTCTTCAGAGAAATTACAAGATTATCAGATATAAAGAGATGAAACGTAATTATTCGGTAATTTGGTGGAGACAAGTCCAAGATCTTGTACTCGCACTGTCATAGCAGCTGTATTGAACTATGTATACATAACAATAACATAATAATACGAATATTCATACCTTAAAAACTTTAAACAATAACTATAATTTGAACTACACTACGTATGTGAATACCGCAAATAAAGAGCGACCCAAAAAAAGGTGATTTTTTCGTCCGCTTTTTTGGGCCCTCGACTGGACAGTATGCCAAATGGCATCTTATAATGAGATATTAATCACAGGGAAGTTTCAGGTTGAGGTGACAATTATTATCACAGCTGGAGGAGGATTACTTATTACGTCTTTTTACGTGAAAACTCGATTTTTTTACATCCAAAACAAGCGTCATTTAGGTAAAATGCGATCAACCTTCATCGGCTGGATCGACCTTTTTATAAAATACCAGATCTTGCAGTGAACTTTGATTTCATCCCTCCCCCTCCTCCAGCTCTGATAACAATTGTCACTTCAACTTGAAACTTTTCTAATAATTAATGTCTCATTATAAGGTACACTTGGTACACAGATCACAATCTCAAAATCGTGGTCCAACGGACGATTTTTTGGGTCACTTTTTGAGAACGCTTCACGATTGGATCTTGGTGCTTAATAAATTCTATATAAATTTCTTAATTCCATTATTCAGCCATTTAAACTACGCGCTAGATCAATTTTGGACTTGCAACGCAATTATTAGCCGAGACTGGAATAGCGAGATCACAATCTTCAACTCTTAATAAACCGATGCTTATAAGCATCTGAAAAGAACCTATTACGATAAATATTATCTCAGCCAGAGTTTGAACCTAAGATCTCTCGACTCTCCAGAGTGGGCGTCTTAACCAACTCGACCACCGAGGCATGTATCTATAATAATATTTTTCGCAATAACCGATGTATATATTAAGTGAGAAACGTATACATAAGTAACGCTTAGAGGCACGTATATTAAACACACTTTAATTACGTTAGAAACTCTAATCACATAAAGAGAAGTAGACAATACCTTGTGTTAAAATTAAGAATATTTATAGAAAATTATGGCGTTTCTTATTTACTTAATTCTTTTTTTTTATTAGAAATTGTTCATTTTGCGCGGTTTTCGAATAACAAAACCGTTATTTATTTTCGAAGCGAACTAAAGTGTATCGTTGGAGCAGCGTTAAGAAGCGCATTACTCCGACTTGTGTCTCGTTATCGCGAAAACTGCACGAGCCTCTGCAGCGACACATTGAAAGTATCCCGTCGTTAGGGTATTCGCCGAACTGAAAATTGCCCAGTGAATGCCGAGGTGCTACACGGATGATGCACGAAAAAAGCGATACGTAAAATTGCAAGAAAGATATTCCTAGCAACTGCCTGGTGAATGCCGAGATGATACATTGATGAAACAGGAAAAATCGATACGTGAGAAAGCATAAACGTCTGCGAGATGCGTACCTGCTGGGCGTGTACCATGCGAAAAGAATAGAGAACACACGCGCGCGCCAGGATTGTCGCGACACGTACGTACACGTGAAGAGTTAGATCTCACGTTTCAGTTTGAAAAGAAGGACGGATTTAGTTACTTTGAAGACGCAGGGGAGTAGCGAGACGCCATACATATCAAGAATGTCTGTAATTCGTATTTCTATTCAACTTTTTTTTCCGTATATCCTTCTAAAGTACAAAATTAATTCAAGACTAATTTCAAAAATAAATCAAAATAAATTCAAAATATTAGTTCGAATTAAGATAATTAAAAGTACTATTTTATATTTTTAAAATGTGGAATAGTATAATAACGATTAGAAATTGTTATTATAAAGTACAAAATTAATTCAAGACTATCTCTACCTTAAATTTCAAAAGTACAAAAATATGAAATAGTGTAATAACGATTAGGAAGCGTTATTATACTATTCCATATTTTTTAAATATAAAATAGTACTTTTAATTATCTTAATTCAAACTAATTTCTTTGAATTTATTTTGTACTTTTGAAATTTAAGGTAGAGGTAGTCTTGAATTAATTTTGTAAGTACTTTATAATAACAATTTCTAATCGTTATTATACTATTCCACATTTAAAAAATATAAAATAGTACTTTTAATTATCTTAATTTGAACTAATATTTTGAATTTATTTTGATTTATTTTTGAAATTTAAGGTAGAGATAGTGTTGAATTAGTTTTGTTACTTTAGAAATTTAAGGTATAGGTATGATTAAATTCCAATCGTATTTTATTTAACTTTATCGTAAAATTTCCGATAAAGAAACGTTCCCGTTTACGAAGAAGAGTCGCTCCTTTTGATTGGCTTGAGTACAAAATACACGTGATACCCAATCCGAGTTCTCGGCTCCGCATGGAACGTCCGTATAATACATGAATAGGTAAGAAAAGGAGCATTACTCGCGACTGGCTCTTAATCCGATCCTGGTACGAAGAAAGCATACAACGGAGATGTCTTCAACAAAACTTGCTCACGAATCCCTCAACACGAGAGGATTCGCAAGGATGTCAGTGTCGTATTAAGTTTCTGTTTTTTCACGAAAAGAAAAGCCCGAGCCTTTATTTCACTTTTTCCTTTCATTCTCTCTCTCTCTCTCTCTCTCTCTCTTTCTCTGTTCGTTCCAATATTTCAGGATTGCTCCAGTTCATGAGAATACCATTCAATTCATTTAATTGGTTGATAAAGAAGTGACATTAATTTGCGATGAGAAAAGAAAAGAAAGAAGCGTTACTTAATAAATACTTATATATATATTTTTTAACTTTTTGGATTTCTAATTTTTATCAATAATTAAAAAATTCTCAAGATTAATGAAAATTGTATTATAACGAGATATGAGGATTATATTAAATATTAAACGCGAAAATAATAAATCTAATTTACATTAGCTATCTTAAGATTATTTTAAATTTCATATTTCAAAGATCCACAATATTTAAAATTTCATTAAAATTAATACGAATTACTTTCGTATGAACTTTTAAAGTTTAACGCAGCGATCAAATTCTAATTTAATTAATACGCGGCATGCAGAATATTTATCGAATTAGAAGTATATTAAATATCTTAAGATTATTTTAAATTTCATTTTTCAAAAATCTGCAATATATACGATAAAATTTCATTAAAATTAATACCCGAATTACTATCCTATGTGCCTTCAAAGTTTACCGCAGCGATCAAATTCTAATTTAATTAATACGCGGCACGCAAAATACTAATTAAATTAGAAGTACAGGAAGGGGGAGGGCAAATAGTAAACAGACGGATTTTTTCTTCTCTTTTCTAATTTTAAGTATATAAGATATGATTTTTCACTAAAAGAGTACATTCCACTTTCAAATATACAAAAAACTTAATTAGAGTTTTCATAAGTCACGTATACAGGCTAGATTTTCATAAAAACTGAAACCTACATTTGTCACTATTTGCCCCACCCCATGGGTAAATAGTGACATCCTATGAAACAATTATAAAATACATAATTCTTAACTCCTAACCAATCTTTTTTTTGATATATTGATTAAATAAGGTAATTTATATTAATTTCTATACTCTGCAATATATAAATTTTTATTTATTGATAAATAATAATAGTAACATTATTTGCTAGTATTTCTTATTAAAAATCACATTTATTCTGGATCTTGTCTTGTGATTAATCGTATATAATCCCAAATGAATTAAAAAAATTATATTCAAATATTAAAAAAGCTTTTTGACTTGTCATTATTTACCTAACTAAAAATTGTCATTATTTGCTCCTGGAGCTACTTTTTCCTTTAAAATTTTACTAAAAGAAATAAAATTAATATACCAGCATAGGAATTATACTAAAATGGAGGAAAAAAGTACCGTATGATAGGTGACAAGTACCGTGACACAGAATAGGTTAAATCTCATTCAACGATTTAGCAATTAAGAAAATATATGTAACTTCAAATGTCAAAAAAGATCCAGATTTTATCTTACACAAATGCAAAATTTTAAATTTCTTCGCTAGCTATATTTGGCTTTTGATTTTTACTGCTTTTTCACAAGATGATTAGATGCTTAAGAACTGTCTTTCTATTAAGTACGAGTAGTGATAAAATAGACGCGGAAAAGAGGAGAAATTTAAAGTGACATTATTTGCCCCCGTCACTATTTGCCCCCTTCTACCCTTACATTAAATATTTTAAGATTATTTTAAATTTCATTTTTCAAAAATCTGCAATTATGTATGATAAAACTTTATTAAAGTTACTATCGTATACGCCTTCAAAGTTTCGACGTAGCGATCAAATTCTAATTTAATTAATACGCGCTGCACGCAGAATGTTAATCGATTTAGAAACACTACATACATTAAATATATCTTAAGAGTATTTTAAATTTTATTTTTCAAAAATCCGCAATATGTATGATGAAGTTTCACTAAACTTAATACCCAAATCGCTGTCGTGTGCGCCTTCAAAGTTTAACGCAGCGATCAAATTCTAATTTAATTAATACGCGGCACGCAGAATACTAATTGAATTACAAGTACGATCACGCCTCCCGTGTCGTACATCGTAATTAAATATGCTACGAATAATTTAACGGGAATCCATTCTCTCCGTCGTTTGTGCACCGTAATAAGACGACAATCGTGCGTATTTACGCAAGACTGCACACGATAGTGGGCTGCATACGACACAGTACACACGAGGACTCTCTCTCTCTCTCTCTCTCTCTCTCTCTCTCTCTCT
>NW_012026793.1:788023-827385 GCF_000956235.1 Wasmannia auropunctata | reverse complement strand
GAGAGAGAGAGAGAGAGAGAGAAAACGCGAGCTCCGCGCCGAGTTCGCGCGAGTTTTACTGGCTGCCGTTTTCCGCGTCGACGACCCGCCGCGTCGCGCGCGTGTTTTCACGACGGACCGACGACGGAGCGAACGCGCGCGTATTGGACGATGACTAGGTCGAAATTCCTGACAGCTGACGCGAGGTACCGCGCTGCCGCGTACCAAGTCACTCTTCCCGACGCGCGCGTCACTTTGGGACACGCTCTGTCCCCTAACCGCTGCTGTTCGGATAACTGCAATGCTCGTCTCCGTTTTAAGAGCAGCGAAATTTTTCCAGAATTTTTTTGAAGTTGACTCGACTTTCTTTTTACTCGCGGAAACTTTGAAGTCATCTCTCGTTGCCGCATTCTTTGATGCGCGATATATATATATCGCGATATTCATTACGTTGCGAGTCGCGTGTATATTTAAAAGGTATTTTCGTAATCCCGGATGCACGAAGAGACGAGAGACGAGCGACGTGCTCAAGATCGTAGGAGGAAGATTTTGAGGGAGTTTTGACGCAGTTCGTGCACGACGTTATATGCATTGTATTACAAAAACGTAGAACTTCACGTTCTCTCTCTCTCTCTTTCTCTCTCCGTACTGCAATTTCCGCGTAAAGTTGCGAAAATTTACGTAACGGGTGTCGACTTTCTTTTGACGCTGGCTCGGGCCATTTCACCTTCGCTTTGAGCAGAACCAAGTAGATATACCTTTCGACGCCTGAGGCGACATAAATAATGGCGTCTCTATGACACAACACTCTTTCTGATCTGACATTAAAAATATCTTTGAAATATCTTGCCCCGATAAAGTAGAAAAATGACATCTAAATTGAATGCGGCGCCACAGAATAATTATTTTTCTATTATCTTTTCGTTATAAGCTCTTAACGCTCGTTAAACTTATTGTTAGATATTAAGTGGAGCGCGATAATTGCCGACAGATTATACTTCAAATAAGTTGCATAAAAGTATTTTACTTCGAGCAAAAATGTAAATTTATAATATATACATGTATATTACACACACATACGCACATATATGAAGAATGACCTGAAAATTCGCCCATTTTTTGGATCCTCGATTTTAAGACTGAACTGCGTACCAAATAATTGCCTTATAATGAAACATTAATTACAGAGAAATTTCAAGTTGAGGTGACAATTGTTATCAGAGCTGGACGAGGAGGGATGAAATCAAAGTTCATATCATGAACTTGTCACACACAGTTAAAAAATTTGTGTTAAATTAAAACATCTTACATGGTCCACTTAAATTTTTGTGTTAATTTAACGTAAGATGAATATATTAAAAAGTAATAACATTATATAACATTATATAAAAATTAACACACAAAATGTAACATTTTAGTATAATTTGGAAACAAATTGTGGAAACATCATTCTTCAGTAAAATTAACACTTATAGCATGTAAAATTAACAATTTTATTTATTTTTTATTCATTTATCTTAGAATTTACAGTTTAAAACTACTTTATTTTTATGTTACTTATTCACTTGTAAATTATATTATTTTTTGACACTGAGAAATATTGAATATTAATTTAACACAAAATAATTAATTAACATAATCACATTATGTTAATTTAACAAGCAAATATGTTAAAAATTTGACACAAAATTTTAACAAGAACGTGAGTGGACCGTTTTTGACATAAATACAAAAACGTTTTTTACTGTGCAGGTCTGTGAGGTTTGGTATTTTAAGAAGGTTGATCCAATCGATGAAGATTATCGCAGTTTTACGTAAATGACGCTCGTTTTGGATGTAAAACAATCGAGTTTTCGCGTAAAGAGACGTAATACGTGACCTCCCCACTCCAGCTGTGATAACAATTGTCACTTCAACCTGAAACTTCTCCGCGATTAATAAATAATATCTCATTATGAGGTACCATTTGGCACACAGTTCAGTCTCAAAATCGAGGGCCCAAAAAAACGGACGAAAAAATTATCTTTTTTCGGGTTACTTCTTCTTAGGGAAATTTCGTAATTAATTAAGGTCATGTCAAAAGCGTCTTTTGCCAGTTGAGTGATCGTGCCTTTTCTCGTTCCGCCAGGGCGAAATCGGACACAGGACGATAACTGGGGCCCCCAGGACCACCAGAAGATGGGCGAGCCTCAGACAACATGTGAGCAGCAGTAATGACGGCGGTAAACCTCGCGTCGAACTGCTGTTTAATACGTCGGGCTCCAAACCCTCGACGCCGTCCTCGCAACCGCACACCCCTAACACACCGAAAACGCCGCACACCCCGCCCATCAAGAAGTCCAATTGGGAGGTCATCGAGCACTTCACCGGCGCGCCGCGTCCCTCCATCATCACGGTGAGTGTCACCTTTGCGCTCTATCGAGTGTGTTATCGCATTCCGGGATAAATGTCACCGTGACTACGACCGCCAAATAAAAAGCCTTATATTTTTCAAGTTTTACATAAAAAAATATAGTTGTACATAAATCGTAGAATGCTCTTGAAAATTAGAAATGCCAGAGGAGTAATGAAAAACTCGCAATTAATGCTATAGTCTAAAAAGAGATGAGTGCAGCCAATTTAATTAGCATAAATTAAAATAAAATTATAATTATATTTGCGTGTGGACATATATTTTAAAAATTAAATTAATAAATTAAAATCAACACCCGTGTCGCGCGCGCGGCTCGATAGGCATTACTTCGATACATATTCGATTTATTCTTACGAGTCTAATTTCTTTAATTTATAAAATTATAAATTGTAATATTAAAATACGATAAGAATTGTAGTATATATTGCAGTGTGCATTCTTTAAAAATAGTTGTAAACTTGAGTTTTGTAAGAAGAAATAAATAATTACGTGGAATTAATTATATTTGTAACTTCATGCACATGCACATTGCATTATTTATTGAGTAATTGTATCGTGGCGCTAATTAATTTTTCAAATGATTGAATAATTGCAAATGAATATTTATAATTAGCGAATTGGGAGGAACGACAATAGCTGATAGATGATTAATGTTCAATATCGCAGACAATTAATTGCAATTAATGTAAATATATTTATGTACTTTCTCAACGTTTATTAAATTTTATTTGTTATATAATTACGTAGGTTTATGTATTATATAAAAAAATGTGATAGATTTTCATTTCAAAATAGTTTTTTTTCAAGACTCATAAAATTAACATACGAAATTATTATTAATTTTAAGGAACTTGAAGAAAAGGCTGATATTCGCAATTTGCTGAGATTTTTGTAACTAATAATTAAATTACCTTAATTAATAAATAATAATTAACAACTAAGCAATAATTGAATTGAAGAAGAATTACATACAGAGATTGGAAGTAACTTGTTACTTATAAGGTCGTTACCGTTACAGTTACTTTTTTTGATAACGGATTGGTAACGGCGTTTTATTTTTTTAGTAACTGTAACGGTAACGTAGTTACATTTTTTCGGTAACGGTAATGAATTATACAGTTACTTTTATTGTTACTTTTTGTATTTTAATCTTTTTGTATTTATGACAAAATTTTCGTATATCTATTCAATCTTCAGTTTTAGCTAGTATTCACATCATTTACTCTTATTTTAAGACTGCTTTAAATAATGTCTTAAAATATTAATATGGCTCTGTAATTGGTTTACGACATCTTAAGAATACCATAAGTCAATCAATATTACAAATTAAACTGACAAGTAATTTAATAAGATATTTTTACGTTATATGTATCTTAAAATACTTTAAAAAATTTATTGTAAAAAATATCAGCTGAATTATGTTTCAAGAATGAAAATTTAATTGGGGCGTAGTTTGTAAAATTGGATATGTATATAAATTTATTTTCAAATATTAAGCACGAAGCTGGAAGCTCTAGCTCATATCGAAAAAGCTTTCTTTTTCTTACAATTAGTTGTATTTTTATATGTCGGTCTGGTGTTATTGTTGTATTGCTTTTATTAATATTAAAACAAAAAATTGCATCTTAAATTATTTAGACTGATTTTGTTTCAGAATGAAAAAAGTAACGGAAAAGTAACGGTAATGATAACGAGTCATTTTTAAAAATCAGTAACTACACAGTAAAAAAACGTTTTTGTATTTATGTTAAAAACGGTCCACTTACGTTCGTGTTAAAATTTTGTGTTGAATTTTTAACATATTTGCTTGTTAAATTAACATAATGTCATTATGTTATTTAAATATTTTGTGTTAAATTGATATTTAATATTTTTTAGTGTCAAAATAATAGAATTTATAAGTGAATAAATAACATAAAAATAAAGTAGTTTTAAACCGTAAATTCTAAATCAAATGAATAAAAGATAAATAAATTAGTTAATTTTACATATTACAAATGTTAATTTTACTGAAGAATAACGTTTCCACAATTTGTTTCCAAATTGTATATAAACTGTTACATTTTTTGTGTTAATTTTTATATAATGTTTCTATTACTTTCTAACATGTTCATCTTGCGTTAAATTAACACAAAAATTTGAATGGACCGTTTGGGACATGTAAAATGTGTTAATTTAAGACAAATTTTTTAACTGTAGTAACGGTAACTAGTTTTTTTTTAACTCGGTAATGAGTATAACGATAACTCGTTACTTTTAAAAAGTAACTTTCCATTCTCTGGTTACATATTACGAGTACGATCCTAATATTTTCTGCAAGTCCTTCGACAAGGCATATCATTATCCGTGGATAATGTAACTTTCGCCATTGGCGAATGTTACCTCGTTACCTCGGACAGTCGGGGTAAAATTTCGAGCATCTGCGAGAAAGAGTACGTTCTCTATTAAGCCGCGCGCGTACATGTGATCATATATGAGTGATATACGCCCGATGCGGCGTACACGCGCGCATCACGTTTCTCCATTACCGCGGTCGAGTCTCCGCGGCAGCCAGGCAGCTACGAATCGCTGAACAAAACGAGGAAACGGGAAACTGTGAGGAAAGGCGAAACCACTTTGTCAGATATCCCTTTCCCCTTTGATGCGTTCGCTCGATTTTCAAGGTGGAGGCGCGACGTACGTCGTGCATTACATCGCACGGATATATACCTACGTTCCGGTATTGAACTTTGCCAATAAAGAGTGTCCGACTCCCCGGCTCGGTATGAACCCCGTTTGACTCCTCGGTCGTGTTTCTACCCTCGCGTACCCAGCCACATCAAGTTCGCGCGGCGGGCGAGATTTTGTTTATTTACGTTATTTATCGTGCCGTAATTCACGAGTAATTGTTGACTATACGTGTTACCTTCATCAAAATTGCTATTTTGCGCGACGAACCGTTGAAAATTAACGGCACAATCCACGGCGTAAACACATTAACGGAGTTGGGGTGTATAGAAAAAAAAGTCGCGATATCGTAGAAAACAGAACGGATAAATAAATCGTAATAATTTCCCGACAACACGGCGGCGCGTACGTTTCGTGTATGTGTTTCACGTGTTTCATGATCTCTCTTTCTCTCTCTCTTTCTCTCTCTCGGAATGGGCGGAATTATCGCTATACGGAAACTGCTCGCGACCGACGTATGTACAAACAATCGCGCTGGGGGTAGGCAACGATTATCGTATTACGGGCAAACACCAGCAAACACGTCCGCTGCCTATACAGTGTGTGCCTTTCGTTAAATCACATTTATGCTCCGCGTGCGCCGTACTGTTTGCGCGACGAATCGTGACGCAGAGATATATACTACCGCGGGTATCCCGAAATTAACCGAAACGTGAACGGCACAACGTTTGGGCGCGACGAAATTTGCATTCATGTTTTTTTTTATTAACGTCAAATATACACTTTTCCGATATGTTTAAAAGTCCGCAGTGAATATTTATAATTAACGCCTATCCCAGCAAACACATCTGCAGATTTATAGCTGCAGCAACGTTGTAACATTCCAGCTATATTGCAGAAATATTACAATGTTGCTGCAATATTGTAGTTATAATATGTATTTGCTGGGATTTCACACTATAATAACGATTCGAATATCCGTTTCTTTGTCTTCAGCGATTAATTCCTGAAACATCGTTTACTTTTAATGATTTGTAGTGAAAATTGTGAAAATTATTTACGTCTTAACATGAATAATAATAATAATAATAATAATAATAATAATAATAATAATAATTGGTCGAAGAATTTTTGAAATTATCAGGACCGCGATATACAATTTGATTTCCGTAATCTAGTTGTACTGTATTAATTATTAAACAATATTATTGGTTATAAAAGTCTGCTTGCGTAAATCATGAATATATTGTATGTTTTGGATTTATTAAAATTAAGAAGATATTCTTTTTAATGTACCTATTTTTTTTCGATATTTCGACGATATTCTGTATAATGTTCCTCGAGGCCTGATCATCGTCAACCTGTTTGCAGATGGCTCGAGGATCGGAGATCGGCGTGGCACCGACAACCGGAAGGGAGTCCGTGACGGAAGCTGCAGCGAACGTAGGGATCACGCAGCACACGCGGAAATGCGCTCTGAGCAGATTCCTGAGCTCGCTATGTGGCTCTCATCATTTCAAGAACCTGCAGGTAGGAGTGGCAATCGTTTTCCGCCGCGCGCATTCATCTTTTCCCATCCCTTTTTTTCTCTCTCTCTCTCTCTCTTTCGCAATTAATCGAATATCACGCTTTTAATGAGAGCTACCGGATACGTATCTGCATCGATCGCGGCCGATGCACCTAGCAAATATTGGCTGAATCCGATGTAGATTTGCATCAAAGTAGAAACGAGTCCGGGGCGTCCGGTACTCGTGTGTCTGACCACACACGGATGCATCTACTACTTACGTACACCTACTCTCTACGGACGGTTTTGTTTGAAGTTAAACGCGACGTCTCTATAAACCCGACGCTAAAGACATAATTACAGCACATTATAATTACGAATTAAAATTAAGTTAAATTAAAATTGCGCCAATGTGATTCTCATTAAATAATTATAATAAGTGCTTGCGTTTTTTTTTAATTAGCGAATTGTGTAAAATGGTTAATTTAATCGGTATTTCATTGTCAGTAGCACATTATTCATTATAATATCTTGATACTTTTTATACATATAATTATTAATCTATATAATATAGTTATATAAAAAGTGTATAATTTATATAATTATTAATATAGGTATAATTTTATATACTATATAATTCTATGTATGTTTTCATTATAAAGCGTATCAAATTAGTGATTTGTTAATAATAAAGATTGAGATTTACCTTTTCAACAGTTATCTCTTTGTAAGTTTTTTTTCTTATCTCTACAATAATTGACTTTAAGAAATAAACTTTCGCGATTTGCAATAAAAATATTTTATCTTCGTTACAACACGTAATTTCATGAAAGAAATCAAATTAGCTGCAGCACTTTTTATCTTAGCAATTTCTCAGCAATCTCGCTAATGATGTGATTTTTTGAGAAATCCGTTGCCGACAATGAGAAGCCCGCTGATAAAAGCTCAGAGTGTCTCCAAGCTGACGGTAGTGACATTCCTCGTCAAACTCTTGTCATGCAAATCAATGGTGCTATCGGAAATTAATCTAAGTTCGTCATGCGGAGGCGCGCGCGAGCGAGCGAGCGAGCGAGGCGCGTCGGCGCCGCCGATTGACGTGCGTCGCGATGCGTAGGAGTAGTGATACACGTCAGACTTGGCAAACTCAGGCAAGCCGGAGAGAGAGAAAGAGAAAGAGAGAGAGAGAGAGAGAGAGAGACAGACAGAGAAAGAGATAAAGATAAAAAAAGAGAAAGAGGAAAAAAGAGAAGCCTTTAACTGGGAGAATAAAATTTCGCGCAACAAGTTTCGACGGTTGGCCTCCGGTCTCTGTACCGTGCCGTAAGTCCCGAAATACAATAGATGTCGTAAGTCTTAAAGACCATCTACAATGAGAGTAGTAAGTCGTAAGTCGTAAGAAATTAACCAATCATAGTCGATTATTCTTCTTACAATCGACTATAATTGGTCAACTTCTTACGGCTTACGACTTACTACTCTCATTGTAGATGGACCTTTTAGCCGTGATAAAAGGACCAATCGCAGTTGAATGTGAAAAGAATAATCGATTGCGATTGGTTAATTCTTACGCGGCTTAAGGCTTTTACGACATCTGTTGTGTTTCGGAACTAAAATAGCACGAGGAAAATAGATTCACGACAGTTTCAGAGCCGAAACTGCGTGAGTCGCGTCCTCACCCCCCCCTCCTCTCACACACACTCTCTCTCTCTCTCTTCTACGAATCCAACGCACAAATTGTCTCTCTCCTCGTAGAACGCGTATGTGTCTCGGACACAACCGCGGTGTTTCGCGGTTAGATCGTCGGTTTTGTCCGATAGAAAATAGAACGCAGCTCTTGGTGAAGATACAACTGTTCGCGGTGCCTGCGAGGGCTGCGAAACACCAATGGCCCGGTGGCACACGAACGAAGCGGTGGTTGCGTTAGCCGGCCCTTTGGCCACCCGTAGGGGTTCGAGCAGAAATATATCGAAATGTCTCACCCGTCAGACGCAGAGCGAATGCCTCTAACAGGTGCTTTGATACATATGAAAATATCACGAAGGTGTTTTTAAAATACCGTACACGCGAGCACCGCTGTCGAGGAATACTCCAAGTAGTATTTATACTTTAGCGCTTGACGCGCGATATTTTATAACTATGAAATTGGGTCACTTTAAGCTGGACAACTGTCAAAATAATTAACTTGGAAATATCTGCACACCAAAAATTGTTATTTCTCTATAATGTTAATATTGAATTGATTGCGAAATCATGTGAAACTATTTAAATTAAATAATTTTGAAGTAATACGTACATTACATTTGTGTGTGTAATTCTTTCTATATTTATTTTGACGTATAAATGATTAAAAATCATTAAATAAAACTATTAAAAAATTTTGAATTTTTTTCTCCGTAGAAAATAAAAAGTGAAATGTGTTTAACTTAATTGTTTTTTTTTTACATGATACTTCTTAAAAAAAGCGAAGAAGATTTCTGTATTGCGCGTGATATTTTATAATTACGAAATTGGGTCACTTTAAGCTGGGCAACTGTCACAATAATTAACTTGGGAATATCTGCACACCAAAAATTGTTATTTCTCTATAATGTTAATATTGAATTGATTGCGAAATCATGTGAACGTGAAACTATTTAAATTAAATAATTTTGAAGTAATACATTACATTTGTGTGTGTAATTTTCTCTATATTTATTTTGTCGTATAAATTATTAAAAATCATTGAATGAAACTATTAAAAAATTTTGGCTTTTTTTCCTCCGTAGAAAATAAAAAGTGAAATGTGTTTAACTTAACTGTTTTTTTTTCACATGATACTCCTTAAAAAAAAGCGAAGAAGATTTCTGCATTGCATCACACCTAATGCTGAAAAATACCTTCAGGACTCAACTATCGGTTTTCCAGCAAAGAAAAACGACACTCAACGATTTATCTGTCACGGAATTTCTTCTACGACTATTCTCAAAAGTTTGATGCATCACTGGAAATGCATCAGATGCATTTTACATTTCACCTCGTCATTTCACATCGCTCTGCAGCCAACATAACTTTGTCACGTATCTTCGACTATCGTCGAGCTATATTAATTTTCATCGAAGAATAATTTTCTTACGCGAATCTCTACGTTCGTCTGTTGAGAATTGCGGAACATATATACATTGAAACGTAGAACTTGTATGTTAACATTAATAACATTAACTTAGAATCCGGATCTTGTGAATTTCATATAAGATAAACTGACGACGACTGGGATTCGCGTATCCAGATCGTTAAAGTTTGGCATGGGATCAATACCGTTATCCATTAACCATCGTGGCTTACTTGTATCCGCTTTATTGTGAGAAGTAGCTTAAGTAAATCCTAAAGTAAATTTATCTATTACCTCTAATCAATAAACATTACAGTAGCGTATCGACAGTTGTGTCTTCCTTCCTGCGCGTGTATATATATATATATGTAAAATCGATCTGTCTTCTTACAGAACGAAACTATAGCTCTTCCTCTGGTAGCGTTCGGCCGACGGATCATTGCATCAAATGAATTAATAACGTCAAGTAATAAACAAAAATTAACAAAATAATAATTAATAAATATAAAGATCAATAATAGCAAATCTATTAAAACATATATGTTTATATAAATTTATAGATAATTAAACAAAAAATTAATGCAGTCAAACCTCTAAAACTCAAATCTTAGGGGAAAAGAAAAATTCTTTGAGTTATAGAGTTTTCGACTTATCGAAATTCGAGTAAAAAAAAGTATGCTATACTTAATACTATAGTATTAAAATATGAAAATTCAACTTACGCGAGGCTTTGTACAAGTGTTTACAATTTTCCGATTACAATGATCCTTTTAAAGGAAAAAAATCAATATTTGACAATGAATTATTTATTCATACATATAATAAACGTAATCATAATATAAAATAAATATAATCATAGTATTATAAAATAATAAATGTAATATCATAAAACAAAATACCAGGCTATTACTCATGGCTACACATAGCTACAACTTCGAATTATAGAGGCAGCGACAATAAAAGTTCGACTTATAGAGGTGAACTTCGACTTGTAGAAGTTACTTTAAATTCGAGTTGCAGGGAAAATAATACATCTAAATACCTGACAAATAATTCGAGTTCAGGTAGGTTTTATTTCGATTTATAGAGAGTTTTTCCGCAGAGTGGAAAGGAATAAACAAAATTTTCGTTTTATAGAGATTTCCGAGTTGTAGAGGTTCGACTGTATAAAGGTCCATCTACAATGAGAATAGTAAATAGTAAGCCGTAAGAATTGACCAATCACAGTCAATTATTCTTCTCATATTCGACTGTGATTGATCAATTTTTTACGGCTTACGACTTACTACTCTCATTGTAGATGGACCTCAAAGATTTCAGGAGTGTGATTTACACCGCGATTAATGCAGAGATTGAAAAAAAATAGCCCCTAAAGTGGTTTTCCGTTCAGAAATCGGTACGGGTTTACGAGAGTCCGTGTATTGCACGTGGGAATTCAAGGGTGACGACCTGTGAATTCGAAAATTGGCTCGCGATTGTCACGGGGAACGTGACGGGATAACCGGAAAAATGGCGCGAATTACGATGTTTTTCGTGCGATTCCCGCGGGACCGACTTACATTGTCTGGTCACGTAGATCGAGAAGTGCTGGGGGCATCGGCAAGTCGATGGGGATAGTTCCTCTCCGTGAGCGTTTTTCACATGACACGCGGCCATTTGATTGCATTTCACTTCAACGATATTCCCGCGTCGCGATGCGTCGCGATATCTATGACGCGACGGTCGATTCGCCGTCATTTTTTCGTTCGAACGAGTAAAGTCCGAAGGGAGTCCCCGCTTCCCCCCCGCCCCAAGTCGTTCTAATACCATTTTGTTGTGCTGTCACATATACCCGATAAAATGAATGTCCTTATCGAGGCGTTAAAGGAAGACCGTGGTATAATAATGGGCGATATCGCGGCACGTTTTCGTGAATAGCACGACCGATACGGTCTCGTTTATGTACACAGTTAAAGTGTATCTATTACAGATTTATTACAAAGAGAGAATATAATATCACGTGATTTTTTTTTTTAAATATAATATCAGAAATTTTCGTTCGCGAACGAACTGTGATTAATTTGGACACGAATTTTCATTTCAATGAATAAATATCGGAGTATCAAGTTTACAGATTATAAACAAAAAATATGATTAAAAAAAATTATAAGTTTTCGCGAATTGATTTTCGAGGATGCAAATAGATAGCGAAATCTTGCAACTGTTTCTAATTGCACGAGATAAATTTCAATTGGAAGATTTATTTAAATTATGTTGTAATAAAAGCCGAAGTATTTAAAACAGAGCAGTAATAATTATGATGAAAAAGACGGTCATGCAACTGCGAATATAGAAATACTCTAGAATATCTGTAATACGAGCCTACAGGTAGGAGGAAAGATATTTCTTCAGAGAGACAGAGAGAGAGAGAGAGAGAGAGAGAGAGAGAGAGAGAGAGAGAGAGAGAGAGAGAGACCGCGTAGTACAAATTTATGCAAATGACGGAAATTCTCAGCGAAATTATTCATTGGCGCCTGGGAGTATCTCGGTCACACGTGCGTGATTATTCATATTTCGTCGCATGATATAGAAGGTTAATTGGTTTCCTTCTTCGACGGCAAGGATAAAAGCGCCGTTATATTTAATTATTATCGGCCATTTAAAGACTTTCGTCGCGAGTGTTAATTACGTAAGGGAAGTCGAGAGACAAAATTAGCGTTTACAGACGCTTTGATAGGGACGGATAATTTTACACGGATATCGATAATTTTAAATTTTAGAGCGAACTTTCAGGTCTCGTGGAAATATTGACGGACAATCCGGATAGAATTTCCATCAATATTTTCTCGACAGTAAGATATACCGATACGTTCGGAAATGTATAACTCCAATCTCGCGGCGGCATGAGATACCGATTTTTTTTTCAATCTACCCCTTCCCCCCCTCGCTCTAGTTTTTCTTTTATTATTATTCAAGGCAAAAGACGACATTTAATTTTCCTTCCCGTCCTCCGGGATCCTCCCTCGCAACGAAGGAGAGAAACTCTGAAATTACGGCGAGCCGACAAACGTACAGCGGGGCGAGGCGACTTAAATAAAATTTATTCCGACGGTACACACCCGCGGGGCCCGACCGACTTAATCCGCCCAATATCCGTCATTCTGCCACGATCGTTTCCGGCTTACAATTGTAGCTCCGCAAAGCCGTAGACTCCAAGTGAATCGCAGTAGAGATGTGTACGAATCAAGCATTTGCATAGTCGAATCGAATTGAATCGAATTTTTTACATGCTCGAAGTCGAATCGAATCGAATCTTTTTAATTCGAATACGAATCGAATTTGAATAAAATTTTCCCAGATTTACATTACATTACATTAATTTAAACGTTATAAATATCAAAATTTGTGATTTACATTATTTTACGCGATGATTTAAAGAAATTTGTTTTCGATTTACAAGAATCGTGATCTTATGTGACATTTCGAACTAGAAAATATGTAGGAGAGACCGGGTCTGGTTTATACATGAGGCACGTTGATATATTCAAAGTTGCTGCAAAACGGCAAACGGTAATATTATATAAAAAAACATAGTATTTCCGCAAAAACATTGAAGTCATGCTGCAATAAGACATTTTGGACTGAATAGCATATTTTCAGAAATAAAAAATAGTTTTTGATAGCCAAAAGTAAAATAAATCAGTGATATATTAAATGTTATATTTAGTAAAATTGTTATTCTTAGTAAAATAAATTAATGATATATAATATTAAATGTTATATTTATAAATCTGCTTATTATATTATAGTTCCAAATATTTTTTTAAAATCTTTATTTTATAAATAATAACTTACAGTTATATTAACGTCTTAAAATATATTTTTTGCTTAAGCAACATTTAAAATGTGTAAATATGATAAGTCGGGACTGATTGTGACGGGGTATGTTGTTACATACCCCATATGTATTTATTTTTGTTTTCAACCGAAACAAATTTAAAATAATGTTAGATTTATGTAGCCTTTCCTTAGTGCAATCTTATAATTATATATTTTTTCACTGTAATTTACATAAGAGAAAGACTGATAAATATTTATGTTTATATCATTAATATTACATTGATGAGTATATTTTATTTGAAAATTATAAATAAAGTTACGTTATGCACAATTTTTTTTATTTCCTTCAATTAAATGCGTTATATTTTGAAATCTGGATGTGTAACGACTGATTCCAGTAATTGTAACAGTTGACCCCGCATATGGGATTACCGATTGTTACAAGTTGCATCACTTTACATTTTCCATTATAATACAATAAAATTAAGTATATTATTAAATTATAAAAATAACTTCTATGTTGTTGAAGCATGTGCGGCTATTAAAAAATATCTTCTATTTATTTCATTTATTAGTTACATGTAAAAAAATCATTAAAAAAACAGTATCAACCAGTCCCGGTCTAATTAATAATATGTGTATATATACGAATAATTAGAATATTTTCGAACATTTTATATTAATCTAACCTATATATGGATACATTACATACATAAAAAATACTTATTTATTCATTAGAGGAGAATAATTGGTCGCGCGGGGAGATATAAATGAAGCAAATAAAATAAGCGATCGATTCGAAACCATTGTTGATTCGAAATTCTCGAACTATTCTCTTAAAACGGACTCGAATTGAACTCTACTGTGATTTGATTCGACTCGATTCGAATTCGCACCTCTAAATCGCGGCGAGATTACGCTGTGAGGCGAAAGTCGACACGCGATTATTCGGAAGTCACCGATGAATATACGGTCGGAATGCGGTGAGGGAGAAGGAGAGAAGCGCGACGACGACGGTACGACGAGATTCGTGGACGATGAAAGGATATCGACGAGAAAGGACGATATGCGATGATTCGTCCCACCCTTCTTTGTGCGGCGCTTCGGCCGCGCGTCTGGTTTGCTCTTTCAAACTCGTCCTAATTCGGCAAAACTTTACAACACGTACCCTTCTTTACGTTGCGTCGCCGCCGCTGGCCGCCGCTCTCAACGGAACCGTCATTTTTCAACCATCACGCCAGACCCATGAGAATATCCCGCGTTTATAAGCGGACAAACAAGAGGGTACACTGGGAGTTAAACGAAGTGCATCGCGATTTATGCTCGGGATTTACGTCACAAATTTCCGCGGGGCACGTGCTTTCTCCCTTTGTAACGGAACAATGGATTATGCATTACGCCCACACAGGTACGAGAAATATCGGAGAGCAAAGCGGAGATAGAGAACGATCGAAGATGACCGGGCTTTTATACTTTTGTTGTAATTTAAACTCATTCGTATCACACAATATTGTATTACGTTAATATAACGTAAGAACGAAGACTCGCGATATTCTACCTTTAATAACGTGTAACAAGAGGGCCGAGAGTCGCTCGAAATAAGATCGTAGGGTACAGCGTACTTTTTATTACTTTTTGAACAATTTCTTGAAAAGTAATAATTTTATCCTTAAATTGAATATGTAGTAGAAAACTCACATGTTTAAAGAATATTTACCCAATATATGAAAAAATTATTCTTTAAATCTTGAGACACAACGTCATTATTTGATTTACCCCTACAATTTTAACGAAAATCGATTTTGAGGGATAATTTGAATAACATTGAAAATGAACATTAATATTACAATAAAAACCAAATCTTATAGTTAAATGTTTTTTTTTTTGAACATTTTATTATATTTTCCAGATCAAATTGAACACAAATTAGAAAAAACATAAAATGATTATGTTAGATTGCCTAGTTTCAATGCTTTAAGGTACGACGAACTTTAAATGAACTTTTTAACATTGATATTATAATAAAAGAAAAACATCATAACAAACAATTGAGATCGTAAAACATCTACATGGTACAAAGCGGATCTTAGTGCTTCTATATAATATTAGTGTGAATCTTACAATTTCCGGTTTATATAACACCACGTGGCCGCAAATCGCATACTTTACCGCAACTCCGAACCGAGTAGTATGTAATATCACAATTAAATTGCCGAAGGCAATCTAATAGATCCGAGGGGGAACTCTTGAATTCCGGTCTTCGATCTGCTAGAATTCCTTTGAATTTCATTGAATTCCTTGAAGTCCGATGAAGTCCGATAAAGTCCGCTGAAGTTCATTGAAGTTCGACGTATTGCTGAAGTCCGTTGAAGTCCAACGTAGTCCGATAAAAATGTAGTCTAATTTGTAAAAAAAAGGTTATCAGTTTTAATCGAGTTCTTTGAAAGCCCTTGTGCGGGCATTAACATTCGTCTGGAAATTTGTTGAAAAATTTCGTCGATGTTTCCAGACAGAGATCCGAAAAGTCAACCGTATTCATAAAAGTCTAGTGAAGTCCGACGAAGTTCGATGAATTCCGGTGTAGTCTGATGAATTCTGATGTAGTCTAATGAATTCCGGTGTAGTCCGATGAAGTCCAGTGTAGTCCGGTGAAGTCTTGAAGTCAGAAGTCCAGATGTACATATATTTTCTGAGTGGTTACACCTTCGAATAAATCAAAACATTATATTTGTCTATTTTGTTTTAAATATTAAATTGCACTTTTCAGACAAAATTAAACAGAAATTAGTAAGAGAACCTACTATGGCTTTGAGATAGTTAACTCTTTCTAAAGTTTTCTAAAATGCTAAACATAATGGGATGTCCAATAGAATTAGTTTTGGGAACTTCATTTTCATCATATTTGCTATTGTTTAGATTGTACTTTTCTGTACGGAACATGAAATGGTTGTGCAGCTCCTAAAATCGAAATCACACCATCAATGACAGCTGTAACGGTTTGTTCCATGCTTTCTTTACTCCAATTCAATCGAGCATTCTTTTTTTTTATAATGCTTAATGTCTGATATAATGAAATGTATCTTAAAATCTTTTATTTTTCTGAAATTCTTGCAAATATTTACTATTATCAAATTTCCTCACTGTTCAAATTACCCCGCTGTACCCCGCTGTTACATCCGAATCGAGAAGCATCGGTTGTGATTCCTGCGAGTGCTTTCGTAACGTTGCATTGTCCGCGTATGTTTCATGACGTGGAAGATTAAAATATTAACGATCCAGCGCGACAATAACGCGGCCCTTTGTCGATCGCTATGACTACTGATAGCCCGCCAATGGTCACACCGGGCTTACCGACTGCACCCGATGACAGCAATTCCCCCTGGGAGCGTATATACGATAAGATCTCTTCTCTCGCCAATCCTACAGAGAGGCGAGCAGCGAGAGGAAAAAAATGCGCTGCAATCGGCTATCTATCGATTAACGACTGCTATCTATATCGGCACCGCTGCTCCCTCTCGATTTTTCCCCGCGTGAAACTCGCGCCTCTCTCGAATTCGATTCAATCAAACCGAACTCTTGCGCGCAAAAGCCAATCGAAAAAATGCGCCTATAAGCGATAGCGGTGCGTTTCGTCGCGCAAATTGCAGCCCGCTGCGTCGTAAAATACGATGAGCACGTGGCACGAGCTTGTTGCAAACAAACCAAAGGCTAATGAATAAATTCCGTCGGCGCTTAATTTGCGCTGAAATACGCTTTAAAAGGCGGATAATTCGCGAAAATTCAAGATAGAATTCAGCAGATAATTTCATATGTGAATCTTGACACATATTTTAATACATGTACGTTTATTAAAATAATTATAATTTCTTTATTGGCTCCGTTTAAGGTTACAATTTGACTCCATCCACGCACAATATTTACAATCCTATACGTACGTTTATTACATATGTTCCTCTATTCTACGCAGCATAAAATATCTACACGGCATAAAATAAAATTCCATTCTAAATACAAATTATATGATCGTTAAATCTTAGTTTTTTTTTTGCGTTCTTCCTTGCGTTGCCTCCTTCTCAATTCTGAATTCCCAGGAATTCGAAATAAAGAATCCCGGGGCTTGGGCGTAACACTCGTATAAAATCGTCTCTTCCGTTTTTTTTTTTTCTGGTAAACGAGCGACATTGGCAAAGCAGCGCCTGAAGGGACTATATAATGCATCTTTCAAATGCACCGCTGCACTGCAGACAGATAAATCGGAAATGTGTTAAGGAACACAAGAGTATACGACGAGAGGGCGCATAAAAATAAAATTCAATCGTTCCCTGATTTTCCTTCCTCCGCATTGTTTGATCAGGATTTGATTAAGTTCCATTTTCGACAGACGGAAACCCGCGACTCTTTGCAAACAGCTCGCGGATTCGCGAGCTATATGTATATAGGTACAAATTGACCGCGCGCTGGAGAACGGCGCGGCAGTGCCATGTAAAATTCAACGCCAACGGTAACGTAATATGTCTACGCGCAAGTCTCTGCAAATAGATACCGTTGTGATAATATAAATTTCAAACCGCTTCCCGATCTTCCCTGCGATTTCTGCGGGACGTCCCGTTTGTCCAATGGTACTTTCCGCCCTTTCTATAAAATAATGATCATTATGTAGAACAAATTTGCATTCGTTATCGCGTCGACGTTTCCTTTTACTTCACGTCGCGTTAATTAATTGCACGCATGAGGAATTTAAGAAATGCAGCACCGCGTAACATCGGTTCTTATTATTACGTTATTAAGGAAATTTATTGCGCGATATGCGCATCTCTTACCACCAGTAATAATAATACTCACCTCTCGTATCATAAAAAAAATCGCGAAACGTAGGTATTACAAATACATTGAGAAATTTCGTCAGACAGATATTTCCCTCTTTATCAAAATTATCCGTTATTATCAAGATATCTGTTTAAGCATACATCTCAATCACACTTCATATAAAATTTATAACAGAGTGAAGCATGATGGAAGCTCGTCATAAAATGCATCGTAAGCAAATGCAGGTCACAAATTACTCCAATTACTGCTCCATTAAAAAAATGCATCTGACTGCAGATAGTGCATGCCTAAAAAAAAAAAAGAACTCAGTTTCAAAAATAATACTTTTAAAAATAACGAACAAAAATTCGCATCTCAAGAAATCATTGCAAATCAATTTTATATATATATATATATATATAAGAGTCTTCTGTTATTACAAATTATATTCTAAAGAAATTTTCCTTTATATATTTTGTAGTAACAGAAGACTCTTATTTATATGTATATATACTTATTTCTCTTCAATTTTCGCATTTTAAAAAACTTCGAGCGAACTTGATATTAATGATGATAATCCAAAGTGCAAGTATCCCATAATTATTCCATAATTCAAATAAAAATGTATAAGCAATCTTATCTTTTTATACAGACCATACTTTTACTAAATTTTGTTATATTATAATATTACGAATAGATGTATTTTGTCGAAGTTTCATCCTAAATTTTTTTTAATTGAATTGGACATCACTTTTAGATTTTAGCTGCAAATTTACTCGATAAAAGCTGGTCAAGGCCCTCCACCATCCCCGTCAATTTTTGATCGACGGTCTTCTTTTTTGAGCCGTGTTGCGACGTGTCAATACTGAAAATCTGTGTAGTTCACGTTACATATATTTAGAGATTTTTAGTACTGGCAATGTATTGAAATACGGCCTGGATATGTTTCTTTATGTTTACATTTATTACTTTTCGAATAATACATTTTGATATCAAGATATAAAATTATAAATAATATACAAAGTACATAATTATGATTACACATAGATTCTGAATATTTATTTTTTATTAGAATTTTTCAAATCTTATATTCTCAATTTGAAATTTCACATAAAATTTAATCTGGCTAAACCGGATTAACCAGATTAAATGTAGAGGTCTTCAACCATTCTCACCAATCTTAATTGGCGGTCCTCTCATTATAGATATATTTTTGTATGTTTACACATACAAATTATTATTACTTGTGTATATTTTAACAACAAAATATGAAGTTATAATATGCAAAAGTACATAAGAAATTTATTAAAATAAAGTATAATATAAAATAGAGTTAATTTTTTTACAAAACACATAAATTGCTTATACATTTTCACTTATATATAGATATTTCATATACATAAAATATATATTATTTTATTATTTAAATATATGTCATTTTTATGCAATTACGCTGTTTTTATTAACATAGCAATTGCAGAGACTTTGAGTATACTTGGAATATTTCCAATCATACATTATATTTTTAGTTTGAGATTTCATATAAAATTCAATCTGATAAAAACGGGTTAGCTTGTATAAACCCTCTCACCACTTCCGCCAATGTTATCGTTGTATCCTCTTTGTAAATGCTTTGTCATTTTATATTTTTACTTTTATTTTCCATTATTTTATGTTATTTCGCTATACAATCATTTCACGTCAAAAATACAATTTCTTATTCCTATTTTCAACCTAACGTTTGACAATTTAATATTATATTATACTACAATAATTATAATATATTATTTAAAGTATAATAAAATTAATATTATTAGTATCACAATATACAAAATTTTTTATTAATTAATAAGAGATTATACAAAAATATTGGAAATATGTAGGATAACATATGTATAAATTTTACTAATTTATAAGTATAGTTGCTGATATATTGATAAACAAAAACAAAATGAAATATTAATGATAATTAATCCGTATTTATTTTTAATTATCAACTTGCGATTATAAAACTTCAATCTTATTTTATCTAACGCGAACAATATCGCAATCCAAAAAATCATTAATAAATTTATCTACTATGTTCCTTAATCGTTTAAGTATATTAATAAATTCTATAAAATTTTCTACAAAAGTATTTAATACATATAATAAGAAAATAAGAAAAATATTTAATTAAGCCAATGATCAGATTACAAAATAAACCGCGTTATAAAAAATTAGAATTAATCAAGTGAATAAATCGATTAGCAATATTCGTAATATTTACTTCTGAAAGAGACGTAAAATTAACGAATTGAACGAACTTACAGTGAAGTTCGATTGTAATTATGCTGTCTCGTCCGGATGGATACATATGTAGTAGTGTTCCACTGCACTATTCTCAATGTTTAAAGCTACTCAGATTTGAAAAAAGAAATAAAGGTTAATAAAATAACTCTTTATTTCAATTCTTGTAAGCAATATTACAGACTACATAGGTTTTAATTAATAAACTGTTTATATCATAAGGCTATCGCATATTAAAAATCGTGGATTGGAAAGATGATTCCTTCACTATTGGTCGGTTGTAAAAACGTTGCGAAGACGTCCGAGGACCTACTCCAACCTGCGGTGCGACGAATTTCCTCTATACTAATACCCTTGCTAGCTGCAAGGGAAGTCGATGCATGCCGAGTTGAGTGAGCTGAAAAGATAGAAATATCAATTCCCGCTGCTCCCAACTCGGTTTTAACCCATCAGCCCAAAGTCTGTGAGGAAATTGCACTATGTGGTGAACGAAAATTAATAAACAATGCGTCCGAATCCCTATGTCGAAGGCCTTGAGTAAGCTGAAGATAATATTTAGTTAAAGAATAAATACAAAGTTCTGATTGTTCCGTGAACGGCTTTAACAAAAGCAAAGGTTGAGCTTTGCCGATCCCGGAAGTCTTAAGCCTAGCCGGGATCTTGATAATCATAGAATCCGAGAAAATAATATTGGAAAGTTGTATAGCCGCCAAGGTTTGCATCCTCTGAGCCGTTGTGAGCGCAAGGAGAGTCCCTAACTTTTGAGAAATAAACTCAAGCGAAAAATCTTCGTGTGGGTACATGGAAGCTAGATGAGCGATAACCGGGAATGGATCCCAAATAAAATCGTAACGTGGATATTGGGGTTTCAATGCCGCCACCCCCTTAAAAAATCTTTTTATTAATGGGTGAGAACCAATCTCGCCATGAGAAAGCAAAGAAATCGCCGCGCGATATGTATTTAAAGTGGAGTAAGAGCCAATATCTGATAGAAAAGAGGATAAAAATTCGAGAACCGCTGTAACTGGAGAAGAAAAACAGCTAATCTGATTGTCCTTGCAAAAGTACCACCATAATCTAAGTGGTTTAGCATATTGAGCAATCGTAGATTCCGTAAGGGATGCTAGGGTCGCATTCAACGCCGAAGCTGGTGTTCCCTTAATTAAGAAGGCTTGGCTGATAACCTCGCGGCTACCAGGGAAATCCTGTTCCATGCCGGATGGACGTCCCTAAAAGGAGATGATAACATATTAATATCGGGTTCAAAACGAATCGGTCGGCTATTAATAAGATGATTGAAAAGAGGGAACCATGGCTGAGCCGGCCACCAAGGGACGACCACCATTCCCTCTATCGTTGATGATTTTTCGCAAAACTCTCAATATCAAAATAAACGGCGAAAAGCGTAAAAGTAGAACTTGCTCCAGTCTAGAGAAAACGCGTCCACTGCATGTGCCAGAGGATCCGGAAGCCAGGAGACAAAGTTAGAACACCTCGCATTGATCGAGGTGGCAAAAAGATCAATCTCAAAATGACCAAAGTAAGCTTCAATTCTATTAAAATAACTTTGCTCCAAAGTCCATTCCGTTTCCTCTGAAATAACACGAGATTCTGTATCTGCCTCTATATTTAGGGCAGAGGGAATGTATGAGGCGTAGATGAACAAATCTCGTTCTGAGCACCAATTCCAAATTTCTCGGGCAAGACCCGATAGAGTTGGAAATTTAATTGACTCCATGCGGTTAATATAAGACAAGGCCGTGGAATTATCGACTCTTAATAAGACGTTGCATCCCCGCAACTGAGAGGCGAAACATCTCAGGGCATGAAAGGTCGCCAAGAGTTCCAAATAATTGATGTGGTTTCGTTTGTCCTCAGATGACCAAAACCCATGAGTCCGCGCTTTTCCACAGACAGCGCCCCATCCCGTCAGAGAAGCGTCTGAAAAAATTTCGGTTTCAAAGCGACCTGATCTTATAATGTTCCGTTGCGAGGGATTTGAGAAAACAGCTCTCCACCACAAAAGATCTTCTCTAATCAAAACCGGGAGAGTCATTCGAGCTTTAAAATTTCCGTTTGCTGCTAAAAGAGCTAAAAATTTTTTCTTTCCAAAATCTTTGTGTGTAATATGCCATATTGCACCGCTGGGCAAACCGAAATTAGAGAGCCGATAAGGCTTGCTAGAAGCTGGATCTTACAAGATTTCTTGTTTAACATAGTGAGAATCTTTTGAAGGAGCTTATTCCTTTTGTCCGGTGGAATTGAAATCGAGAAATTTTCAGTATTAAAGATAAAACCCCAAAAACGAGCGCATCTCGCCGGAGAGAGCACACTTTTGCGCGAATTAACTTTTAATCCTAGAGAGGATAGAATGCTTAAAGTTACGGAAACATTCTCTAGACATTGGTCATACGAGGATCCGATGAGGAGAAAATCATCCAAGTTTGCAACTAAGAAGAAACCTTTCTCCCTAAGAGAATATAAAACTGGTTTCAATATCTTAGTAAAAATATAAGGCGCCGATGCAAGTCCGAATGGTAGGGCTCTAAACTGAAAAAGTTGACCCCGGAATCGAAAACGCAGAAATTTTCTGTCCTCCTGATAGATTGGCAGAAGAAGATATGCGTCCTCTAGGTCAATAGAGGCCAGGAAATCACCTGGAGAGAGGAGCTGAATGAGCGTTTTCCAATTCTCCATTTTAAAATGTGGAGCGATAATAAACTTGTTGAATCGTTTGAGATTTAAAATAAATCTCCAACCTCCAGATGATTTCTCTATTATAAAAAACAAGGATAAGAATTGCCCCTCACAATCTGTCACAGGCTCAATTGCTCCCCTATTTCTAAGTCTGGTAATCTCTTTACAACAAATATCTTCCTCCATCGCTGACAATACTACGGGAGGCTCAATATTTTGCCGAGGTGGGCCATCTCGAAAGGGGAGCCTATATCCGGTAATAGCCTCTAAAACTGTAGGATCCGTAAGTAATTTCCGATAGTAATTTCCTTCCACTTAGAGAGGAAAAAAGATAATCTGCCGGCGATGTTTACCTCGGCATTTAGCGTTTCCTCGAGCTGGATTTGGAGCGGTGGTATGGCCGGCGACTGTCGTTTGACGCCCCTGCTCTCCTCGTGGTCGTCGGTCTTGCATTCGGTGCAGGAGCGCGGAAGTTTCTCGCCTTAACGGGAACTACGTGCCTCGGCTGTAAAATCGGTTGTTGAACTCTTTTTGAGATCGTCAAGGGAGTCTTGACAATGTCCCTGGAGGATTTTTCCATGGATGTTGCCTTCTTTACCTCCTCTCCAAAGGAAGATCCAAAAGAAAGTTATTCGCTGGGATAGTATCGATAGTATTCTTCGCAATAAGGTTAAGCGCTGGCTTAATTTGCGCTCTCCTGGATAGCGAGAATCGATAAAAAAGATCTGCCAAAATCTTAGCTCCCTCATTGACTTTTGCCACCACTAAACAAGCTTCTGGGCTTAGTGACGTTTGTATGTCGGGCCTGAGAAAATTTGAAATCGCCTCTCCTAGGGCGCAGAGAGCGATGCCTACCTGGTCCTGATCCTTGGCGTTAAAATTGTCTCTCTTGACGATTGAGTTATTTTTTTAGACCCGATCTGCATTCCGGATTTAATAACGGAGTCTTAAGAAAGGCTGTCGACTCCGGAGGAGAGTATTTCTTCAACAAGTAGCTCCGTTGTTCTGCCTCTAGGCCGTTGCGGGAAAGATCATGCCATTTGGCCGTGACTAATTCGTTCCAAGGTTGCACCTCTATTCCGTCTAGCTCGGAACCAAAGAGTTCCTTAGATAGAGCATCCGCAATACCCTCATCTAGCGCAGAAGCCGTGAGTGGATCTGCTAGCGTGACCGTTTTAGTCGGTGTGGGGGAAGAGGGAATCTCGCCCTCGCTATCTATCAACTCTGCAAAAAATGAGGGGTTATCCCGATTTGGAAAAGGCTGTGATGATATGCAGCCTGCATTATATAAATGCGGCCCAGTATAACCGTACACACCTGTAGGGGGCGGATCTTTTGGCCCTTCCTGTCCCGCAGGCGCTGCCAAAGACCCCCCGTGCTCGCCGTTCGGGGCGAGATTTTCTCGGTTAGAGATATCCTCTATATTCATGATTTCTGACCCCGACTCATGATCGACTCGACGAAAACTACCAGGGGATATCGGCATCGATGAACAACGAGAGTGAGAGTTACTAACCCCTCTACGCGACAGAGTGTCAAATAAGCGGTCTACTTTTGCTTCAAGAGCCGCAAGTCGATCCCTAGACGACGACCTCTTCCTCTTCTTTGATTTATGTGCTGATTTTCCCATCACGATGGCTTATCACAATTAAAATTAGTAATATTGCTATACGCGACCGTTGAGAAGTCGTACAACAGGAAAACAAAGAAGATTCGGGTCCGCGCAGGCGCGGTAGAGAGCGTGAGATGGCGAAGCTTTTACAAGCTTTCAAGAACCTGTTGAGAATAGTGCAGTGAAACACTACTACATATGTATCCATCCAAACGAGACGTGGCATAATTTAAAATTATAATGCTAACACGAATTCTTTACAATCATGATTGTTTCGTGAAAGAATAAATACAACTCTATATTTTACGCTTTTCACGGAAGAACGTCTACACTTGATATATGACTGTTTATATGAATTAAACAGTCCATTATAATAATATGCGTGTGCAAATACCTTTTAAGGCTTTATTTTGTAAAGTTTTTTGAATATTAAAAGATAGCAAGAAATAATCACGTTTTCGCATTCAGGAATAAAAAACTGGTTCAACAATTTACCGTATCAAGGTCTTTTCGCCGAATAGTACGCTAGTTATTATCCAACAAAGAAGAACACTTTTCATAATAGAGAGCAAAAAATCATCAATTAAAAATTAAAAATCTTTTAATAATCGATTTTCTTGCGAAATGGTAGTTACGAAGGAATATATTTATAAGTAATAAATTAGTAAGTTAAAAATTAAAGTTAAAATACATGCGTTATTGTAACTCTTATTATATATATATGTATAGATACAAACGTTCTCTTGGATAGGTACCACTTGTTAAAGATAAACTCAATACAAGCGGGATTTTAAAGAATTTTATACCAAAAAAATATAAAATTCAATAATTTTCAATATTTCTGTATTTTAAAGAAATTTTAATTATTGTTATCCTAATATGAAAGTACTCATTTGGCTTATTTCGAACTTTTTGTTTCCAAATATTTTTAATCAAATTTTGTAATCACGATAAGATTGTCAAAAAAATATAAGCCATTTTAGTAAAATTATCAAAAATTAGTAAAATTTATTAAATATAATCTCATAATATATGCATTTTAAATATAGAAAAATATAGTGCTATTACAAAATTAATTATAATATCCTGAGATGGCAGGATGTTCAATTCCTAAGAACGATTTCTTAAAACAGACGTAAGTTACAGAATTGAATATAGATACACGTTCATAACTATTTTTTTTATTAAAGTAATGAAAAAAGAAACAAACTTGTATAAAATTTTAATTTATTTACTTGGTAATATAGATTTAAACAATTTATAATAATCATCATATTTATATTTTTGCTATAATACTTTTATTATCATTAAAATAACACTGATACTTAATATTATCACAAAGGGCAAACATTTAGTAAAAAAAAGAAGAAAATTATCTCCAAAAATATATTATTAACTTAATTTTGCAACTCGACTTTAAAATAGTAATCGTCATTGACTCATTGCCAAAATTATTACCTCCAGGAACTGCCAAGAAAATCTAGGACTTCGGCCCTAAGTCTCTATGATAATGATCATTTCGACTTCCCATCGATACGAATCGCAGATGCCCATCTGACGCGAGGAACAGCGATGTAGCCCTATCGATAAGACAGCAATCACACCCAAGAATTACGAAAAGAAAACGTGGCATTTGCAATTGCCATTAATAAATCTTGAAATATTCTTTAATGATTATTTCAAAATGCAATTTAAGAATATTTCTAAATATAACTTAAAAATATTCGTTAAAAAATGTTTAACGCATCATGGAAGCAACTAATTTTTAAGAGAGTCACCTGGTTTAGGACTGAAAAAAGATAATTTTTGTGAATTTTTTGACAAAGAAAAGTAAATATACAATTTTTTAATTAAAAAAATTCAAGACAATGACGTCATAATTAATCAGTGAAACACTGGAGTTACGAAATGGTGGGAAAAATAGATTGATAATTTCTGTTTTACAAAAAAAACCAATTTTTGGTTTTTTTGTAAAACAAAAAACCAAAAAATTTTTAAATTTTTATATAATCGTATAGTTGAAGAATTAAAAACATTTGTAAAAATATTAATTTAACTAATTTTTATTGCATAAAAAAAATAAAAATCCTTTTTTCAAAATTGTTATTTTTTCTTTAAAATCCTAAAAGTTTTCAATTTTACACTTTTTTGTTATTTCTTTTAGTTCATCGAATGTACAATTATATAAAACTTAAAATTATTTTTGGTTCTTTTGTTTCAGACAGAAATTAGACTGCGTTTTTCCATCATTGTAACTTCGTTATTTCAATAACTAATTAATTATGATGTCATTATTAAAAATTTTTTTAATTAAAAAATTCATTATAAATATGTATAGTATAAATATGTAATATAGCATTTCTGAAGTTTTGGAATTATCGACTATTTTTCTTTGTTAAAAAATTCGGGAAAATCATTTTCTCAGCATCCTAAACCCATCCAATCCCTTTAAATTTGACAAAGATATAATTATTTCGCGAATTATTATGCCCACGATGAATATAAATGTCAAATTGTTATTATTGCAATAATTAATATATTAAAAATTAATCACTCAAACATGTTTGCAATTCCGTAATATTAAAAATGTAAACGTTAAATTTTACAAGCAAGAAGTTAATATTTGATCATTGACTCAAAGCTCGAATCTTTGCTAACTTATTTAATAAATTTATATATTAAACGCTAAGAGAAAAAAATTAATGAGAGAAATAATTGTGAATATCAAGTTAAGTGAATATTAAAAATTAAAAGTTGCTCGAAATTATTAACGACTCTTTGATATTTAAAATAAAATTCTTAAAAACTTCGAAACATAAAAATATAAAAATAAAATATTTATCAAATGCGTTTATTTAATAAACTTTCTGTTATTATATTTTTATCGATTTCGCATAATTTACATCATCAACGCGATAATTTGGCTTACTAAGACTAGATAAATGTTGTTCAGATATCAAATAGATATTTTTTGATTTATGTACCTATATGTATATATATATATATATATACAGGGAGTCTCGTACTCAATGGTACAGCGCTTGTGGGCAGGTAATGTGGACCAAACTGAACAAAAAAGCTCTCTACCATTTTACGATCTTCGCAATAGTTATCGAGATAATAATCATTTTAAAAAAAGAAAAAATTTACATAATGGCCAAATTTTTGCTTCACTATGATTCTATTAATCATTTTAATAACTTTAAGTCTGTTTTACAAAGCTTAAAGTTATTTGGAAAGACAATGGCATTAAACTTTTGCTGCATATAATTTTGAATAATTTAAACGATTTATTAAAAAATATTTTTGTGGTTTGGAATAAAATATTTTTGTCTCTATGTTTAATCAAATACTTGGCAATTTGTATGATCTCATGTTTGTTTTTGAACAACTTTTATTTGTTAAAATAATATTTTTGGTTTAGATAAGATGTACCTAATGTACGATACATTTGTATATTTTTGGCGTAATTTTTTTTAATGATTAGTATCTCGATAACTATTGCGAAGATCGCAAAATGGTAGAAGACTTTTTTGTTCAGTTTGGTCCACATTACCTCCCCACAAGCGCTGTACCATTGAGTACGAGACATCCTGTATATATATATATATATAAATTCATTATTAATCATTGTACAAAAGTAAATATGGCGACATGTATCTGAACATATATAATATTACATAAATATTTACGACAAAATTAACTCGTAATTACAAAATGAACGTTTTACACATACAATTTGACAAAGAAACTTTAGTTCCACAAAAACTGTAGTTTAAATAAAATTTGAAATTAACTTGATTTATTTCCATATTTAATAATTGGAAAGTGGAGCTAAAATTGAATAAAATTTAGAATTAATTTTAAATTGTATTCAATTTTTTCAACTCTCCTTTTTGATTATCAAATATAAAATTATGATGTTTATATGTATTTATAGCTGCATATTTATTGATGTATTAATTTTTTAATAAGTTTATTAATTTATTAATTTATTTAGATATTTTAGGTTATTTTATATACATATATATATATATTTTTATATTTAGGTTAAAATCTATAAAAATAAAAATTAAAAAAAAAATATATATATATATATTTAGGTTATTATGTAAGTTAATTTAATTATATTCAATTTTTTAAATAAAATTTAATTTTACAATCGCAAAATTTTATTTAAGTGTAACTTGTAGCATTTTTACATTCAAAATATTCAATTATGTTAATCGCTATCTATCTATATTCTTACTGCAAGAATGTGTAGTAAAACTGTAAATATAATACGCAAGTATTTAACCAATTAATTCTTATGAATCCTATTACATGTTGATAAATCCAGCGAAATAACCTAATTGCAATTATACAAAATAAAAATGTAATAATTAAAAAAATCGAAAAACTTGCAATTTAATATGAAAATTAATTCATTTTCAAACATAATATTATTTACTACAGCATACTTTATTATCACAGCATACCTCTAGTATTTACTATTGCACCTATCTTACCGTATACCTTTTTATTTTGGTCCAGACCTTCTGGTATAGACCTTTATACCTTTCATAATGTGTAACTTCCGCGTAGACCTCGTATAGTTTCTTCTGGCTAAATTGACTCTATCTGCGTCGTTCCTGGCTAAATTCATCCTTCTGATTGCATATCAACCAGAGAATGAAAAGAAGACGAACTTCTTCATTACCGGCTCATTAATAGCCCCGGCAGACAATTATAACATTACGTCGATTGTTATGATCATTAATAGAAAAAGAGCGCGTTAATCGTAAAAAAAAGAAAAACGATCGCGTTTGTTAAACGTTACTTAAATTTAACTTAATTCTACGTTTGATTTCTTAGAAACATGCATAATTTCTTTGATCAAGAATTAAATATATCATGCGATAAAAAGTAAGAAAGAATATATCAAAGAATGAAAAGAATGTTAACCGCGTTCTAATCGAAATCGTTACAATATCTCGATTGCGAATATTTAATTTTGAAGAAACAGTATGAAGCAACAAAAGCTTAAATATTAATCAAGAAATCAATTGATCAATCAATAATCTAGGATGAATCGATTTATCAATAATCTGATTAGGCAAACAATTTCTTATACAATTCAAGTCGCAAACTGAATCGCGAACATATTTCATATCATTTCATTTCATCTCAAATATCAAGTGAAATATTCAGAATGAGTGACATGAGAGCCAAAGGGAAACAATAATTTCTAAGTAATATAGTCACGTAATAATATCATATTAATATATATTAACTTTATCAAGTTTTCGCTCGTACATAATATTTATCCTTATAAATTTTCAAATATATATATTTATATCTCGTTATACATATATTATATTGCAAAATATGTTTTATACGATACATCAGAAACATATCATCTCAGATTACATTATGCATTTTAATCCGATATGAAAACTCAAGTTTAAAATAATTCTACATATAAATTTATTCTGTTCCTCGACAAAATATTCACTGTAACGTCATTTTATTTTGTTCTATTAATACAAAGCTACAAGACGGATTAACTATAAAAGATTAAAATAAAATTGGTGCGTTATACGTATACACTATAAATAAATACAACTAACAATCATTAGTGTGATTTATATACAGTACGATGATATATAATATCATAATTAATGTCAAATACGCAATGTAAACATAAACATATCATTTCCATTTGTGTGATACGTGTATATTAAATTTATTTATACACATTGTTCTTTTGCATCAATTTACATAATCTTTAATCCTGGAAGAAAATGAGATAAATGAGATAAATGAGAAAATGAGATATGAAATAATTGTTCTTTTTATTATTTTTTATTTCCTTAATTACAAACAAATTACCTCTATCTGCTGCCTATCTACAGAAAGTTCTTTTTCATTTTCTTCTTATATTGCTTATAAAAATAATAAGTATATTTAAACGTTCCTCAAATTTATATCTGATATGTCTTCATCTAATGTGGTCACAAAAAATGTAATTCAAAAGTCAAAAAGTAAAATCTTATATTTGTTATCCCAAAATAAATTATATTCTAATTTTTTTTTATATCTATTTCTCTATATTATTATTTAAAAAATTCAAATATGTAATTAATTTAACAAATTAATTGATATTATTATAGAAATATCATAACTAATCTTAATCTATTAATTTAATAAATTAATTGATATTAAAGCAGAAAGAACATAGCCCGTATTCAGAGCGCACTTTTATTATACATATAATCAATAAGTGTGCACTTTCATCCCTAAAATTCTATAGTAATTACATAAGCTATAATATACTGAGAAAATTAATTTGTTGAAAAACGCAAAATTTTAATCTTACCAAAATATTTAGTCCGATACGATCAACTAAACGTTACTACGATGACACAAAATAATTACTATTATAAACAATACTATTATAAACAAAATACTATTTTTTAACTAAACTATTTCGTTTGAACAAAAATTTATCGTATTTAACTCAACCGTTTTTTATTAAAAATACACACCATTTATTATCCCCATCAGCATCGTTTAGTCAGTTTAACACTTGGAATTTGAACAAATATATTATTTGGATAACTAAATAGCAAACATAAATATTGCTCATATTTTGAACAAAATAATTTAATTGAGTTGGTTTAATTAATTCTTGATTTAAAAATTTTGACGGTTGACATGAATGAACTATACTTTTCTTTGTGCAATTAAAGAATTGTTGAATCAATCATTAAATCAAACATCTATACAAATTTAGTTAGTATAATCTAATTTTTCTCAGTGTAAACTATACAATAACTCTAGAAATTTCAAGTAACCGGTTAATATTTCACGGTTAATACTCGACAATTTATACTCGAACATTAGACGCACTAACAAATGATGTGTCGACATAACGAGATTTAGTGTGAGCTCGTGTGTCTACAAGAATATTCTCCCGTAAGCACAATAAATCGAGATATAATAGTGCTCCAGGATTAATTATTGAACCTAGTTTGATTTAGTCTATCCATGTTAGAGCAACAAATCTATGAGAAGTTGCATCAATTTATGTAATATACTAAGTGGGTGTAAATATATAAATATATATCTAATACAAGTTTCACAGATTCGATAAAAAGATTATCGAATTTTTAATCCCAATTATAAAAAAAATTCGTCACTCATCAACACAACGGAATTCGCTGCCACGAAGCTGCGATGATACTGTAACATACAAACACACAAGATTCGAATTAAAAACAGTGCTCAAAATAATCAAAAGATATTTTTTGCGCGCATCAAACTTTTAATTCGTCTTTCGAAATTAAATATTTTCTAATTATAATATGATAATATAATTATCTATTTTCCAAAAAAATTAACTCCTATCAAATTTTAGGTTTCTTTTGTTCTAATTATTAATCGAGATGAAACAATAAATGAGAAAGAATTAATTTTATGCAGATAGAAAATGATACTCTTCTCAAAATTGATCCGTTAATACTCAATATCTCCCCTAGACTCCCTCTTTCTCTCAGAATTGGGTTTCAGATTTTCTTCTCCTCCCCCACAGGATACTCGCGAAAAACACTCGTGGATAATATACTACAATCGCGCGCGGACTAATTAAATTAATAAAAAAAAATTACAAAGAAGAACTTATAACCGACTCAGCAATCAAAATAAAAAAGAATAAGAAATAGGACTAATGAGCCTGACCCGGTGTTCGTGTATATAATAATATACAATAATTATAATTCCAATAGATTTAATACATAGAATATAAAAACAAACCCAAACGTTTCGATCTTTTAAGGCGATGCTGGAAGGTAGAAATTACCGACACATTACAGTTTAGTAAATTTTTCTGAATTGGCTGAACGGAATTGAAAATCCTTTTACAGGGTTGAAATAGACATGAAATTGTGGTGTTAGACGGTCAAATTTGTAGTAAAATCGGAAAAAAATTAAAAAATTACATTTTTTTGGGTCATATAGCTGACATCTAACCATAACCTGACATAAACATTTCAGTGTAAAAGTTCTATAGCTCATATGTACAAAATGCTTACGTCTAACACCACAGATTACATGAACGAATAATACAAAGCCTTTTGAGCTACTATTGAAAGCGTAGAAAAAAAGATATCCACTGAACTGCAATTTGTGGTAATTCATACGCTTAGCTAAGCTAAAGACAGTAAAAATTGCGTCTAGCAGTAAGTGCCAGATTTTGCAACAGATGGCACTTTAATAAGTTAGATAAGGACATTGCACGTGTTTGAGTGAGACAAAAGAGATTGTAAGAAATTCATTTAGAGATACCACTAACACCGAAAAGTCTGTTTTATCGACCTCGTGCAAATTTTTCCGACCTTCCGGCATCACCTTAAATAGTAGTCATCCTCAGTGGAACAATTAATAACATTTGTTGACGCAATTGCAAATTATAAGTTGAAAACAAATTCGATTTTATCGATTATTAAGATAATAACGTTATAACAAAATGAGATTTCCTTCCTTAACGCAATATAACACTTAGGTATAGTCGATATACTCCAAATCCAAGTAAATCTGTAGTAACATTTTACACATTTATATTTTTTCACATTTTATCTATGTTTTACACAGTTAAATGCATAATTTTACACGGTTAGTTTTACAATAATATGTGTAAGCGTGTAAAAAATATGCATTTAACTGTGTAAAACACAGATAAAATGTGTAAAAATATAACACGCGTATAAATGCGTAAAATGTGACTACAGATTTACACACTTGGATTTGGAGTGTAGTACACATCCGCAAAGAACGCATAGCGGTCGAAAGTCCATATATCTTTCGATTTTTAGATTAATAAAAATCTTTTGCGCAACACTGCGGTATTTCACGTTTAATAAAACTCATGATAGGATTTCCAATTTGGCTAAAGAAATTAGCATCTCGCGCGAGTCAACGAATAATGCGGGACACATGTGTCCCACATGCATGTGCGGGTTAAACTCCCCCGAACAAGGATTAAGCCTCACACGGAAGAAGATGAAATTGATCATGCTGAATCCGTCACCGCGGGCCTCTAATCTGTGCATTAATCACTATGTAAAATTGACTCAAGTGCCCTAACTCACAATTCAAATGGGACACATGTAGTGCCATACCTCATGAGATTTGGCTTGACAGCCACTCGGCTAGCGACTGACGAGCGTTTCCTATTAGCATTTCATTTTTTTTAAAGGAGAGATAATTCACGTAGTGAATAGAGAGGTAACTATTGGCGATGTCTAGCATTTTGGACAATCCAGGAAATGGGATCCCACTCCTCGTCACGGATGAAACTGCGAGGCACTCTGAATCAGTCAGTCAGAATAAACGCAATTCGTACGCTTTGAGGACGTCGGTTGACGCAGATTGCACGAGAAACGGCAGAGCCAGAGAACGATCCCAAGATAATCGATTAAACTCTTACCGCTGATGAGGACCGAACCGTTTGCCGAGAGACAGAGCGTGTACTCAATCAGCCGACGGCAACTGTAGTTGCTAAATCGCACGACATAACACCATTGCGGGTGTAGGACACTACGCGGCCGGCATCAGCTCATGCCCGATGCACTTGGGGACACACGA
Organism: Wasmannia auropunctata; assembly: GCF_000956235.1. NCBI lineage: Eukaryota > Metazoa > Arthropoda > Insecta > Hymenoptera > Formicidae > Wasmannia > Wasmannia auropunctata. The sequence goes on along the minus strand of NW_012026793.1, from coordinate 792,884 downwards.
GGACGTTGCCGATGACCGTGGCCACCCAACAACAGCGCTTTAATGAAATCCCATACTATCAAAACGTTAGAGATGTGAATTCATCCGGCACGAACTAGATTCCATCGAATAGAAATTATTACAAGTCTGATAGTCTATTAAGTCTGATAATCTGAACGGCACTCCTGAAACAAACGCGCGACGAATCGGTTTGTTTAATTTCAATATTGGCGATAAAAGTACGTTAGCTTCCCCATCGTTGAGTTTTTATTTGGAAAAAATGGAATTTGCTGAGTATTTAAAAATTTAGCTAAATTTTTAGATATTTCAGTAAAACGGTTCTTTTCATGTACATTCTCGGGATCCTGGACTCTTCCACTTCTCCAAAATCGTACCCGTGAGAGAGAAGATATTCGAAAATATCCGAAAAATTATAATATACAATTATAGCTCACATGCTCCGAAATAAATAATTTATTCATTAAATCTTTGATATTTTTTAATAAGTGAATTATTACCGCACACTTTCCACTTTATTTCGTTACAACTCATCTAATTATAAGATATTTTTTTCACCATACGAAGTATCTGTTTCATAATACATATATGATTGTCACCTTGATACGAATAATTCATGCGAGCAGATCCGACGTTTTTTGTGTGCAGGATTGTGTAGAGCAATATCCACACTCCAAAATCAAGTGGGTGTGAATTTCCACACCCGAAAAAATCTACGCCCACGTAAATTACATATCCACAAAGATTTAACGGAGGCTGTAATGACATTGATAAATTATTAAATGAATTTATAAGTAAAAATAATTATAGAGCGTTTTTGATTATAAAAAAAAATAATTAAATGTTAAAAGAAAAAAATTGTATATTTGAAAATTTTATCAACTACTGGTGGAATGGGAGGAGATTTTTCATCAGAAATTTCCACAGTATTCCACACCCAGACCCAAAACAAATCGCCGGGCCTGCATGCGAGCTAATAATCTGTAATAATCGTAAAATACAATGTACATTTTATATCTAAGTCTAGCAGTCGTCGCGATTGCGTTTTGAAAAGGAATACGAAGATATGTGGACTGTCGAGCACGGCTAGCTGCTCGCTCGAGCGTCGCGAGTTGAGTGATATCGCACGCTGACCGCGCATGAAGACAAAGCGCGTGGCGGCGCGCCACGCACCGACCGTCGCGCGCCGTCTGAAAACCCAAATGACCAAAGCTGTGCATCAAACGATCTTACTATAATGAAATGCTAACGGAACTTTAAACTCTCTGAATAATCTATTTGCTACCTATCCATATATTTTTCGATGAATATTACACTTTTTCTATCTATTTTATAACTAATTACAAATAATCTAATTGTAAGATAGACATTTTTTCATCGTACGAAATATTTGTTTTGTCATATACAGGGTGGACCATTTTAATCCATCCAGTCGAATATCTCGAAAATCAAATTCGGGAGAGAAAAATTTTTCAGACAAAAGTTGTAGAGTTTCAAGGGGGACATAAGATGATAACATTGGTTTGAACCTGAGTGGCGTCGTCAAGGTCAGGACAAGGTCACTTTGAATTTTTTAAATGGAACCCCCAATTTTTCATTACATGTTCTTATAGCACGCCTCGAGAACTTTCCAAAACACATAAATAAAATATTATTTTATAAAATAAATCTTAAGTTATAAAGCTTAAAAGTTGGAGTACTGTTGGCATTAGCATCATCCAAGGTGTCCAAACACTAGCTAAAATCTTTTGAATGTTGTTCAGGATCATGACATTGATAAAGGCCAACGACCTTGGCCATCTTTAGCTAGTGTTTGGACACGTTGGATGATGCTAACGCCGACAGTACTCCAACTTTCAAGCTCCATAACTCAAGATTTATTTCATAAAAAAATATTTTATTTATGTGTTTTGGAAAGTTCTCGAGGCGTGCTATAAGAACATGTAATGAAAAATTGGGGGTTCCATTAAAAAAATTCAAAGTGACCTTGTCCTGACCTTGACGACGCCACTCAGGGTCAAACCAATGTTATCATCTTATGTCCCCCTCAAAACCCTACAACTTTTGTCTGAAAAATGTTTCTCTCCCGCGCTTGATTTTCGAGATATTCGACTGGATGGATTAAAATGGTCCACCCTGTATATGATCGTCACCTCGATACGAATAGTTAACAATCGCGCGAGCTAGTAACCGATCTGTAACAATCGTAATGTACAATAATTTTGTATAGTCTAGTGTCTAGCACTCCTCGCGATTGCATTTTGAAAAGGAATGCGAAGATATGTGTATGTGGAGCGTCGCGTATTACTACCTGCTCGCTCGAGCGTGATCGCGAATCGAATGATAGTGCGCCGACCACACGTAAAGATAAAGCGCCGACCGTCGCACACTGCTCGAACACAATGACCAAGGCCGCACGTCAAATGGTCTCACTACGATGAAATCGATTAACGAATCTTTAAACTCTTTGAATAATATATTTGTTAAAAATACAATAAGTAAGTATAAGGCAGATGGGAATCGGCGTGGTTATTGGTACGCTATATTTAATTTACATAAAATTTACTTCATTCTAAAAAGAAAATAAAAAAAAAATTCCTTACAGATTCGAAGACGAACTCGAATCGAATCTACTGTGATTCGATATCAAATAAAATTAAATTAAATTAAATTAAAGTTAATAGAATTAAATAATGTTTATTAAAAGCTTTCTTACAAATGTAGGAAAAAAATAAATTCACATCATTAAGTGGTATTAAAATAAATCAATTTAAGTGGTATTAAAATAAATCCAGCAAACCTGATACTTATTAATTAACCTTTCCCTTTAAGAGCCTAGAAAGAAGTCGATATCTTTATTTTTCTGGAAAATATGAATTTTTAAATATTGGGGAAAAAAGGCTTCAACGCAGGTAACATGGCAATTTTAAGATAGGATTCTAAAAGTCAAACGTTTCGGCTATCTAATAACCACACCGATTCCAATCTGCCTTACTTATTTATTGTATTTTTAATTCGGGGAATCTTGTTAGAGATTTTTATTGTTTATAACATATTTATTCGAATTTATAACATATCTATTCGTACACGGAAAGAACAATTTTGCTGGATCCGGATCTGAAAATAATTTTTCTGGAAGATATGAATTTTTAAACATTGGAGAAAAGAGGCTTCAACGCAGGTAACACGGCAATTTTAAGATAGGATTCTAAAAGTCAATTCAGTAATCAAAATAATTTTGTGGGAAAGTCAAAATAATTGCTAGAATATCAAAACGTTTTATAGCGATACTTATCATTTTTAACAATCTAACAAAATTTTTTGATGATTCAACAAGAATTAATTTCCAGATCTGTATTCAGCAAAATTTTTAGACCTTTCAACAAAATCGTTCTTTTTGTGTATTTTTCGATGAGCAAACTATTACTGTTCTACCTTACTTTTTACTTCATTTCGTAACTCATCTAAAATAGATTTACATATCTTACATATCTGATTCGCATGTCATTATCGATACCGCTAGTTAACATTTCAAACACAAGATACATTCTAATTCTTAAAGAAATAATTATTGCTCATTAATAAAATAATACTCAAAATAATTTCGATGACATACGGAATGGCACGCGCCATTATTTTAGATAATTGAACAATATAAAACAGACTTTTTTATTAAAAACTCGATTAATTATTGCGAGTTTTTTTAAATAAAATAATATTGAAATTTAAAATCTATTAAAATGAAGGAAAAATCTATTTGAGATTAAACAAGGCGTATTTTATTAGTAAAAAAAAATATCTGTAATAAATTATTTCAATAAGTGATCTTTAAAATCTCTATCTTTATAGAAATATTTTATTTATACGCTTCTTCCGAATATCTTATTTTACGAGAGTTTAATATCCATTCACCTGTATGGCACACGAGGGATACAGCATTATCAGTTTACCGATGAATTCTGGGTTAACATCGTGTGTGACAAATCTGTGCTCATGTTTCAGGTTGAAATGCTGTACCAACGCTACTTCCTACGTATGAATCAAAGTAACATGACACATGTGCTCGGTCTACTGGTCGGTTTGGCGCTGGCACTGGGCCTACTACTTATCATGAAGTTAATGCTGACCGGCAACCAGCCGCTCTTCACGCTCCTACAGAGACCCGAAAATCTTTCCCTCGCGATCACCCTGGTCACCTGCATCGCTGTTTACGCCGGTAAGACTCACTCTCCTTCGAAATTAATTTTTCAACAGTTCAACGTTTTACGCAGTTGAAAAATTTGTGCTAAATTTAATGGGTCTGCCCACCCCTTAAAATGATACATAAGTGTTGAGTTTTTTTTTAAGATATCATTTTAAAACCTTAGGGGTGGGCAAACCCCTTAACACATCTCACATGTCTCAAACGGTCCACTCAAATTTTTGTGTTAATTTAACGCAAGATGAATATGTTAGCAAGCAGAGTTAGGTAAGTTAATTTTTTTTAAACTAAGTTAGTGTTAAAGTTAACAGTCTAAAAATTTAACTTAGTTACAATACAAGTTAGTCAATAATAAAATTAATTGAGTTAAAAGTTAAGTTAATAAAAAAAACTAATTAAAAAGTTAAATTTTTTCATTTTATAATTATAGGGTTTTTAAATAAAGTTTCTAAATAAAATGTATATTTATCATACTTATATTTTTGTCGAGCCACGGATCAATTTTGAAGGACTTCTTCCAATGTGATTTAATGCACAGAAGGTCCGCGAACGGTGATTCCTTCCCGCGGCCAAACTATATATTTATTATATTATTACAATTGCCTTGATGTGTGTTCTCCAATTTGAGTTTGACGACACTAACTTAGACATGTATTTTATTTT
>NW_012026793.1:787020-788003 GCF_000956235.1 Wasmannia auropunctata | reverse complement strand
TAATACACAGGAGCGTAACGTGCCGTATGTGCGGCTCTTCGCGCTCACTTCACATACATTTACCTGTAAAGTGAGCGCGAAGAGTCGCACGTACGGCACGCTACGCTCCTGCGTACTCCGGCTAAGCGCGATCTGATTGATTAACTTTATTCGTTAATAACTCTGTAAATAATGGTCTGAGCCAAAATTGAAAGAGGAACTTTTAGTTCAAAATTTCATTCTCTTTCACACCTTAAAATATTAATTAAGCGTTACGGGACACCCTGTATATCATAAAAACGGGTACATTGTATATATATGAGTATATTATATAAAAGAGTAGTATATATTATATTAATGAGTGCCTTATATTAACGAGTATATTTTAAATATCAGAAAATCAAAACGAAAAATAAAAACTGAATAAAGTAAGTCTTCTTATTTCTGACTTCCGGATGGCGGACGTTGCTAAAAAATAAAAATACTTATATTTCTTTTAGTTTTTCTGTTAAAATACGCATTAAACATGATATCTTTAACGAACAAACAAATTATTACTTTGTTGGTATAATTGGGACGACGTCCTCTACGTCCCCAATTCTGATGAGCGGAAGACAATTGAAATAAGAAGCGCATAAAGCGTTCTTGTTGTACATAGGCTCCTGCTCTAGTACCTCTTGGTCTTCTTCCTGTAAACGTAAAGAATAAAATGTTACTAGGACAATTCTTATCAGAATTATATATATATATATATATATAAGATAAACAATAATAAGTAAAATAATTTATTACGTGGAATACTGTTGGTATTATGTGTAGCAGGAGCTTGTTGGTTAGTTCGGTTATTAAATAAAGCATTGAAACGTTCTGTTAGAATCTGTTAGAAGAATTTGATATAAAAAATTTAATGAATGTGAAAGTAGTAAATAAATATGAGTATAAAAAAAGGTTAAAAACGTGTGTGTGTGTGTGTGTGTGTGTGTGTGTGTGTGTGTGTGTGTGTG
>NW_012026793.1:772157-787000 GCF_000956235.1 Wasmannia auropunctata | reverse complement strand
TTAGATCAAAAGTTAATAGTTACCGATTAAATGTAACTAAATTAAGTTAAAAGTTAAGAGCCTAAAATGTAACTAAGTTAAGTTAAAATTATTTAACTTTTCAACTTTTTAACTTAACTTTTATCTTTTTAACTAGGCACTACCCAATCCTGTTAGAAAGTAACATAAACATTATGTAAAAATTTAATACAAAAAATGTAACACTTTAATACAATTTGGAAACAAATTGTGGAAACATTATTTTTTAGTAAAATTAACACTTATAACATGTAAAATTAACAAGTATATTTATCTTTTATTCACTTATTTTAAAATTTACGATTTAACACTACTTTATTTTTATGTTATTTATCCACTTGCTTATAAATTGTACTATTTTGACACTGAAAAATATTGAATATCAATTTAACACAAAATATTTAAATAACATAATTACATTATGTTAATTTAATAGCAAATATGTTAAAAATTCGACACAAAATTTTAATAAGGACGTGAGTGGACCGTTTCCAAATACAAAATGTTTTTTACTGTGTACGTTTCACGGCGATAAGTACGAGATGTCAGAATTAAGTTTGCAGTTACTTCACATTTATCTGACGGTACTAACTTTGTACCCGTTTAAGAAATTCATTTAAAGTATTATTTTGAAATTTAAAAAGTTTTTAAAATATAATTTCTCTTTCCGTTTTCCTGAATTGATTTAAAATTTATTTTCAGAATTATTTTCAATTATAAAATTCCATTAAGAAATTCTTTCAAGATTTCTATTCGTAATTAAACCACTTTTTGTATATATGTACATAAAAACTTAACTGTATTAACATTATAGTTATGTCAAAAAATTTTTGAAACTGTCGATAAACCTCCGTGTTTCCTTTTATCGAAGGAAAACTCAAATCCAAGTCGCTTTAAATATCTGCGAGAAAAAAAATCTAATCGTCCAACGTTGATATATCACGTCGGAAACCTATTTACAAGGAAATCTCGAGCTTTCATAAAATATGCAGTTTGAACATTACTGGAATTGCATCGAAATAGCTCTGTAGTCAAATGTCACGAACGTCGCTAAAAGACGTGCATTCTGTTCTATCACCTACGTACAGTCGCTGTTTTCCGTGAACCTCGATGTTTCACGGAGGTCCCGGTATCAATAATGCATGAGAATATTGTCTACAAGTGCTGTTTCCTTTTCGAAAGCGCGTCAGAACGCGCAACGAGAGATCCGCTTTTCGCGTCGCAACAACTAGCAAAGCTCATTCCTCCGGTATTATACCTTTTCCTTTCGTCCATGAGGACGAGCTTAGACCGAGCAAGGTCGCACCCGTAACTTTAATCGAGTTTCTATCTGAAGAAGCTTACTTATGTGGAATGTATAATGTGCAGGAAACTTGGAAAGCCTGCGATAAATAATGAACATTTCGACCCTCCCGCGGATTTAGACAAAAAAAAGAAGTTTCGAATTCGCGGAAAAATGATTTTTCTTGAAATTCATTCGTATATGAAACGTTTCACGTTAAGGGGTCTGCCCATCCCTGAGGCCTTAAAATGATACCTAAGTTCGGGATTTTTGTGAGTAAATAGATAACTTTATTTAAAAGCTGTTTAGAGGACATTATTGTACATATATAAGAAACTAAAAAAATATTTTTTTATTTTTTTATGCACAAAATGGCGGCGCAATAGCCTACTTGCGGAATCTCTTTTTTCTATTTTTTCAAATTCGTGTACAGGATTCCAAGCACACAGTTTGCTCTTAAACAAAACACAAAAAATTTTTATCTGCATATTAAAGACTAGAGGAATACGTAGGGGTTTTTTAAAATATTGATTTTTCTCGAAATAGCAGCTATTTTTACGAAAAGTTTATATTTTTATCATTACAAGTCTTTCGTAAAATAGCTGCCATTTTGAGAAAAATAAATATTTTGAAAAATCCCTACGTATCTCTCTAGTCTTTAATATATAGATAATGAAAATTCTTTGTGTTTTGTTCAAAGTCAAACCTGGAATCCTGTACACCGATAGAAAAAAAGGGATTTCGCAAATGAAGGCCAGTGCGTTGCCATTTTGGACATAAGAAAAATAAAAAAATATTTTTTTGGTTTCTTATATATGTACAATAAAATCCTCTAAGCAGATTTTAAATAAAATTATCCATTTACCCACAAAAAATCTCAAAAATCCCTTAAGGTATTATTTTAAAAACAAGAGTGGGCTGATCCCTTAAGCGGGTCCACTTCTCCTTCCATAATTTAACACAATGGAAAAAAATGTTTGAGGTCTCAAAATATTCTATACTTATGTAGTTTCGAATGGAACGTGACATTTTGAAAAATTTAATATGACAGTTTAAATATAGTGTCTGCATGAAAATCACAAAAATCACTAATATTCTTACAGTATCTTCAATTGAAATGCGAAAACTTCAGAAATGGCTTGAAAATTATTACTATACAGTTTTCGAGGTTGTTGATTGCGAATCTAGAAACAGAATTACAAAATTAAAATAACGGATTTAAAATAACTGAATTTGAAATTATTATATAAAGCGTATCATAATTGTTGTTATGCCCAGTTTAATACTCTATAATGACCACTGGTTTAATGGCAGATAGGGTAAGTGTCCCTATTAGTGTGCCTTTAAGAAAATTTGTTTATTACTGAATTAATTACTAAACACTGTAGCTTTCAATTTGTCTGTTTAATAGAAAAAATTTATTTTTATTTTTCTTATTAAAATTAATTTATATTTAAGGGATGGTTTCATCCCTTTAAACCGTTTTTTAACACCAACTAATAATTTCTATATTCATTTATTTATGTGTATCAAGTCAAAGTGTATCAAGTTTCATCAAAATCAGAATTTGACACTTCGCGAGGTTTCCTTGTGAGACGTAAGAGTCCGGTAACAAGCGAGAAATTTTCTTTCAGTTTTAGTGGCTGCCATCTCCAGACCAGGCATGAATGAGATATGGCTGGCGGGTGTCAGTGGCGCGGTGCTGGTCACCCTGCTGGCGCTGCAGGTGACCCTGAGCATTCATCTGGCGCGGCTGCACGAGGTGGGCCGCGAGAGTACCGGCGATACGTCATACTCGAAGTCGAAGGACCTTCGAACCGGGGGACCCCTCGCCGCCGCCTTGACGGTCTGCTTCTTCATCTACATGGCCTACGCCCTTCTGCCGATCAGACTCAGGCACGCCTGCATCGCCGGGATCGTCTTCTCGGCCGCCCATCTCGTCGGCGCCTTCCTGCTCTACCCACAGTATCCATCCGTGATTGCACACGTGAGTCCAACCACAGTATTAGCAGACCTTGCTTATTTAAAGCGGCGTCTACAATGAGACTTAAGACTTAAGATTTAAGAAAATTGACCAATCATATAGTCGATTATTCATTTCACGTGAGAAGAATAATCGATGGTAATATTGGTCAATTTTCTGAAATCTCAAGTCTTAAGTCTCATTGTAGACGCCGCTTAAGGCCCTTCGCGATCTTGTGTTGTATTAGATTAGGAAAAGACTCGATACTTTTTAATTTTCTCGAATATAAATCGATCATAGAATTTAATGAGGATAAGATAACATCGTTTCTAAGTATAAAGTTTTTAATACTTCGTAAATTAAGTTTCTCTAAGTTTCATTTAGAAACCTCCTCAATGCTTTCAATATTTCTTGACAAAATTTAAAAAATGATACTTTTATTGAATGCATGATTAAAAATTGAATTTTGCATCTCTGATAGTATATTTCGCGTCGCAATAATTCAGAAACAATCACGCGAATGTACTTATTTTAAATCATTGAAAATCAATTCTATGAAGTGTTCGGTAATAAGTGTATTAGATAATCAGAACGATATTTGGCGCTAAAAAGTTTCCTGTTTTGTTGCGGCACATGTGACAATTATAAGCTGCAGATTCGTGTTAATTAGCGATCGCACATGTACTACGTTTGGTCCAACAATTAGCGAAAGTAGGTTACCCGATGATATTAATTAATCAATGTTACGCGGAGCTCAAAGTGCATTGTATGTTTCCGGTACTGTACTTCCGGTATATCGCCACGTGGATCTTGATCTGTATTTTCTCAGTCAAGATACTAATTTATTACAGAACTGTACTTAAATACATATTACATTAAATTGCGTGTAATAATCTCTTAATTAAATTCAATAATTCTTTGAAAAGTTCTTCAAATAAAATATTTGACTATAAATAACACGAATTCATGTATCTAATAAATAGAAAAATTAGTTCTTTTATATTATGCAGAATATTCAAAGTTAATATAAGCAATGTAAAAAAATCGAATTCTTTAATAAAAATTAAAGATCACTTAGAAAAAAAAATTTTTTTGTATTTCTTACATCTTATACAGAGTGTCTCCGTATAAGTGGTCACCCCTTTTATCTCGTAAACTAATAGAGATAGACCTAATAAATATACTTGTAATATCAAATTAGACGGCTCTGACTAAACTTTATTGTAAGCCCAGTAATCACTTAAAAATATTATCTATGTTAGGGAGCGAAAAGACATAATTAATTATAATATATCTATCTGGCTCATATAATTAAAAATTAAAGGAGTATCAAACGAGCGAGCGAAAGAACAAAAGTGCTAATGTAACGTATAAAGGAAAATTTTATATTTTTTACCCACTGAAGACGGCTCAATGCGGAGCCGAAAACGTTTGGGTGTAAATTATTGTGTTAAATATATGTAATCTCAGCACTAACTCCGTGCAAGGCTCACTAGCCCTTCGTTTGATACTCACATAATTAATTTTTGCACTTTTTGTAAAGTGACAATTTTAATATGATAAAAGTTTTGTAGCGTTCTTTTCAACGAATACAACGATGTGTGATATATAACAACATTATCTTACAAATTATACAAATTATTTTGGCTTCAAGTTTTGCTGGCGGCTGTTACCTTTTCAGTTTTGGCCCTGCGGTGTGGCTAACTTCCGACTTTCGCGTTAACAATTGACGTGTAATGTTTTTATCATAGACATTTGATTATACATAATACTCTCATCAGTACAAGAGTCGGAAATTGGCCACACCGCAGGGCCGAAATTGAAAAGGTAGTAGCCACCCGCAGAACTTTAAACCAAAATAACTCTTATAATTTGTAAAATAATTTCGTTATATCATACATCGTTGTATTCGTTAAAAAGAACGCTACAACTTTTATCATATTAAAATTGTCACTTTACCGTGCAAAAATTAATCATGTCTTTCCGCTCTTTAACATAGATAATATTTCTAAATGATCATTGTGCCTACAATAAAGTTTAGTTAGAGTGTTTAATTTGATATTATACTTATTAGGTCTATCTCTGTTAGTTTAGGAGATAAAAAGGGGTGGCCACTTATACGGGGGGCCACTCTATTTAAGTTAATTGATAATTTAAAATATAAATAACAGGCCGAGTTACTAGAAATAATGTAATCTATGTTTTTATTTCGTTTGATATATTCACACATTATAATCTCCATTATGGATAATACGAGTATTTAATATTGATAGTATTTCTGTCGAACTCTTTGTTAAAGTACTGAAATCAATCCGTAAAAGTGTCTTTAGCGTCTAGTATTGTGATATTACGTCGATTATCGACGCTGAAAATGACGGCGCGAATAACGGTGCGATTATTAGCAAAACTGAAACTGTAATCAATACATATCGTCACGGGAACGGTTAGAGTTCACGTAGTGGCACAATACCCGCCGACCGTGCGCGTATCTATTTATTAACGGTGCATAAAGTGGGCATGAATACCCGAAACGAGGTGTGTTGTTCGCAAATAGCCGGCGAACTGAAATGGAAATCTAATTAAAGCGGATCTCGGTCTGCTTCGATGTTTGCCCGAGCACGTTTTGACATGGGTATTAATTTCATTTCTATCGTCGGATTTTGATCATAAGTGCTCGCGAATGCGATTGAGTGATCCGCGTCGCCCCTTCCGATCCTTCCGATCCTTTTTATTTCTTTATTTCCGTACGTGAACGCAAAGAGTAAGAATTATTATAAAACATCATGAAAAAAAGCAATGTTGAGAATTTATTTAACCATCAGAAATTATTAAATCAATTATTAAATAAATTCTGTAAAATTAATCGAAACGAGAATTGTAAATATATAAAGAATCAAAGAAGAAATGTTTCACGATTTTTCAAAGAGAGCCTCGATAAAACTCGATGGATTTATTTAACGACTTTAGTTATGATTAAGGAAACATGACAACAAGCAAATAAATCAAGCGCCAAGGATGGCAATCGGGAAACTGTAGCTTTATATAGCCTTATTCTTACGACTGCATTCGTTGCAAACAAATCTCATTAGCCTTTACACCGTGATCGGAGAGCACGGTGGCTGACCCGCTTGATAAGGGATAGGAAAATAAATCAACGCCGCGGAAGAAGCTAAAGAGAACATCGTGCTAGATGTCGACCCTGCTTGTTGTGAAGTCTCGTAGAAGGGGTTTGGTCTTATTGCATCTCCATCCGAATGGACGTTCCCATCCATCAAGTTTCTCGTCTGGATTCCCCCTTGTCGCGCTCTATTTAAGTTTTATTACGTCGAGAGCTCAGGATTCCGCGTAATTACGAAGGCATCGAGGCACCGCGCTTTGTCGCGCCTTCCTCACTGAAGAATCTAACAGATTTTTAAAGGGTAACGTTATTTTATGGCGGATGCGAATAGATTTATTGAAATTAAAGCTGATCAACTGATATAAATAAAAAGTCAATAATGTTTTTGTCACAAAATATTTTCATCAATAATTATAAAATAAATGGAAAAAATTATAAAATAACATGTTTGATTTTATTAATACACTGTTAAATCTATTGTGTCAAACTGAACCTTATTTAAGTCACCATTGCTCTTATTTAATAAATAGTTATTTTTAACTGAAACAATATAATTACTTTTAAATAAAACAATAGAATTTAACCCAAATTTGGGTTAAATTTGAACTGTTTTAAATTATTTAACTCCATTGTATTAGTAAAAAATAACTATTTATTAAATAGGAGCAGTGGCAACTTAATACTTTATAAGGTTCAGTTTATCACTATAGATTTAACATGTAATGTACGTTTTTTATTGGTGTTATTTATGGACTAGCTTAATTGATTAATTTGTTTAATGTCGCTGAGGAAGACTAAGTATAAAGTCGAAACTTGTTTGAATATTATTGAATACATGCTTTTAACATGACTTTTGCATGATTTAATTTAATTTATTGACCATCCTTTTATGCTCGGTTCTGGCCTATTATTTTTTATTGTATTTTAATAATTATAAAGATCTAAAATTGCTGACATAAAACAATAGATTTAATCATATAATTTGTTTTATGTGATTGTCTGTAAGTTTCCATAAAAATATTTATTAAAAAATTATTGTATATAGTAAAAAAAAGTCATTTCATATATCCTCTTAAAGTATTAAAAAATATTATTTTAATGTACTACCCATACCCTGATACCTTTTTAATACTTGAAAGCACTAAAAGGTATAATTATTGAGAGTACAATTTAAGCTATATTATGGGTGATTTTACACTAAGAAAAAAAATGGATTGTACTAACTAAATTTGTATAGTTGTTTAATCCAATGGTTGATTCAACAATTTTTTAGTTGCACAAAGAAAAGTATAGTTCATTCATTTCAACCATAAACATTTTTTAATGAAGAATTAACTAAACCAACTCTATAAAATTATTTTATCCAAAATACTAGCAGTATTTATTTGTGTTTGCATGCTATTTAGTTATCCAAGTAAGATATTTGTTCAAATTCCAAATATCAAAACTGACTAAACGATACTGATGTGGGGATAATAAATAGAGTGTATATTTTTAATCGAACGATTGAGTTAAATACGATAAATTTTTGTTGAAACAAAATAGTTTAGTAAAAAAATAGTTTTTTGTTTATAATCGTAACAAATTATTTTGCGTCATCGTGGTAACGTTTGTATAGTTGAACGTATCGGAATAAATATTTTGGTAAAGTAAAACAAATTTTGCGTTTTTCAACAAATTTTTTTTCTCCCTGTACTGCATTCAGGACATTAGATAGATTAAATTAAATGACTTGATTGGCCGAAATAGGCTGGCGAAACCCGATGATTCGGACAAAGTGGATCGCGTATCGCAATCTCACTCAAATGTATGATGTCTGTTAGAACCTATACGTACGTTGCGCGCCTCGCCGGTCGGCGCATTAATAATTCATTCGGCTCGTTATTTTCACGTTCGCGAGAGTAATATCATTTCATCGGTCCGGCACACGCCACGTCCCACAAAATGGACCGTAATTGCTTTTCGCGCCGCGCGCGATGCATACGGCGACCCCGATATAACGTTATAAAGGCTTAGCGGAGGGCTTACGTTTTCAGATAAATCGCGTTACACCTCACGCGGAATGAAAGATAACGTTTTAGTTAGCGGGGGCGGCTCGTTATGAGCTACATAAAGCGACGTGTCTGAAAGAATCGCGCCACAATTTTACAACGTGGTTAATTAACAAACTGCGGCAAGAGAGAGAGAGAGAGAGTCACGTTTGCGGGAAGCGTTTCGAGTACTATCACGTAGAATCAAATTACCTCTTGGAAGCTGTGACAAGCTATTATAATTATATTTCTAAAAAAGACATGCTCTTTCTCTCTCTCTCTCTCTCTCTCTCTCTCTCGTATAATTCTACGATTTTCCGTTATCTTATTATCGCTACTGCTGAATATTAATCTATACGGAAAACTATGCTGTATTCTTGCGGCGTAAATTTTTATTGCTTAGAAGTGCAATGATAAAGATAATTGTTTTATTCATATGGAATTTACTCTAATAATCTGCATCTTTGTTCGAAAGATAAAACAAAGTCTTTGCCAAGACTTTGAAACTCAAGAAGAGATGCAAGGTGAAGCGAGACGAAAGAAACTCACGGCTCAATAAAGCCTCGAACGGCTTATTAAGAATCAAGAGTGCTCGTAAACCAATCTTTATTACGGCGAACAATTTGATCTCTCGAGATGAGGGAAAATCGCGAGTTACTTTCACCGAGCCGAGGGGTCGGACTAAAAATCGCAAAAATTTCAGTAAAGTCAATTAACAATAAAATATCGTAGCCGTTCGCGATTACATGTCCTTTTACATTGTTAACTTATCGTCTCTTGTCATAAACTGCGTTTTACTTTTGTCACAAGGAAAAATTTGAAACGCCAAGTTCAACAAATCAAAAAATTAATACAAAATAAATTTACGTATTAAAAGAAATAAGAATATAAGTAATAATATAATATATATAAGTATATTCTATGTATAAGTATATTATAATATTCTACTTATATATAATATATATAAATATAATATTCTATAAGAGACTTTAAAGAAAAGACAAATTTGCCATAATATCCATAATAGAAAATGGCAAGGTAATATAAAAAGTTACATAACATTATAAAATTAATATTAAAGTTTTGCTGTTACTTGCGATTTATGCTTGTTAAAATTCTCTTGCAAAAAGTGCTTTAGTAAATTACTACGCCGTAATTGTTTTCTTAATCTTCAATGTGAATCACGCTAACATTCTATAATATTAAAAATAAACGGTACGAAAAAAAAATTTCATCCGCCCAACTTCAATCTATTACATTACACTAATCCTGCAAACTGATAGTTTAGCGCGTTTTTCGTTTAGCTTGAACGAAGATAAATTGAAGGATGGTACTTGGCTTCATGTTAATCGGCTTATTGCGTAAGCCACTTGACGATCATTCCGGGACAGTATCACATCCACTTAGGAGGGTGTAATTATATTAAGAACGCGAGTTCTCGCTACTGATCTATGAGAGATTCCCTTACTTTACACTATTATTTCGCTCGTCTCTGTGTGTACAATGGCATATGCGACAAAATATGCAAAAATATATTCATAAGCTGCTTTGGCCATGAGCATTTTATAAAGTGGCTCGCAAAATATTTGCTGTTTATGCAGATTATCAGCGACGCGCAGATTGAAGAGGACGCACGCGTATACATGCATGCGCACGTGCAGAATATACCTATAACACACGTATATAGAAAGACTTTTAGAAGAATTAATCTTTGCAAAAATATATTATTGCGAAAAGACCTTTGAGCAGTAGGCCAAGCCTCATCGCTGCGATCTTGTTTTATATATAAATCATTCATATATTAAAATTCTGCTGCGTCGCTGCAAGATCAAAGGAATCGCTAGTTGCGTTCTCCGAAGCCAACAGCAATTAAACATTATAGACATGCGCCGAACATAATTCCTCGCGAGGCAAACGAGAAAACTTTCCTCCCCCGATCTACCTCGCAAACCGCGCGGGAAGTTTCGCGGGGGAGGGGGAGGATGAGGGACCCACCCGCGTCGTATATATTCTCGGCGTTAATGTCCTTATCACGTGTCCGAGTGCCCGCGCGCGATGAGGCTCGGCGAACTTGTTGTCCGTGACCAACAGAGACTCCGCAAACTCGACGGCCGTTCTCAGAGAATCCTTTGAATCGCCGCCACCATCCGCACCCGGAAACGCCGGTATTCGGGCGAAAGACGCTGCAGACGGGACGCTAATGGACGCAGACAGACATCACGTCCCGTAGGTTTGCTGATTGCATCGACTGTTTCGCCTTTGGAATTCGCCGGCTTCCGGTTCCGGCGAATCGCATCTCCGCCAGCTTGTTTCGGAGATAATTGTCGCTCTTGAAGAGGAGACCGAGTACTCTCGGATAATTAACGTCTCTGTTATGTAGGGATCTATTTTTACATGACCTATTTCAAACGTTACGTCACATTACGATTCAGCGTATCTCGAAGTGCTGACTGTATTGCGTCGCTATTTGTGTCTTAGGTATTTTTTCAAAAAGATTTAACGAATAAAAAATTGCATAAGGTATACAGTCGAGAAATTTGGATAATAATATTTGCAAGAATTTCAGAGAAATATGAGATTTTATGATACACTCTATTATATCAGACATTAAGCATTATACAAAAAGAATGCTCGATTAAATTGGAGCAAAGGAAGCATGGGACAAGCCGTTACAGCTGTCATTGATAGTATGATCTAGATTTTAGGAGCTGCACAACTATTTCATGTTCCACACAGAAAAGTACAATCTAAACAAAAACAAATATGGTGAAAATGAAGTTCTTAGAACTTCTATTGGACGTCCCGCTGTTTAGTAGCGTTTTAGAAAAAAAGAATTTAAATATCTCGAAGTCAAAGGTTCTCTTACTAATTTCTGTTTAATTTTGTCTGAAAAGTGCAATTTAATATTTAAAACAATAAATAAATATAATGTTTTGCTTTTATTATAATATTAATATTAAAACGTTCATTTATGTTCATCGTACTTAAAATATATTAGGACTAACATGATTATTTTATGTTTTTCTAATTCTTTAATTTTTCAATATATAATATTCTGGAAAATATAATAAAATGTTCCAAAAAACATTTAAATATAAGTAATATTAATGTTCATTTTCAATGTTATTCAAATTACCCTTTAAAATTGATTTTTGTTAAAATTGTAGAAGTAAATCGGATAAATGACGTTGTGTCTCAAAATTTAAAGAATAATTTTTCATATATTGGGTAAATATTCTTTTAACGTGTGAGTTTTTTGCTACAGATTCAATTTAAGGATAAAATTATTACTTTTCGAGAAATTGTTCAAAAAGTTTTAAATTATTCAAATTATCCCGCTGTACCCTAAGTTATTAAAATAAATTGATTCCGCGTAAATCCATGTTTTTACATCTGCCCTCTCGTGCTAAGGAATTTTGACGTACCACTCGGGCGCCAATTAATCTAAAAATAAAACCGTAACTTTTGATAAATTATTACGTGAAATATTCTACAAGTTTCATATCACAATTATTTTACGTAAAATTTTTGTACAAAAAAATTTTTTAATAAAAATTTCGAAATTTCAGCAAGAATTTACGTATCATTTATGCGAATCGATACATATACATGAGTCGACTATTGTAACGTTGCTTTTCGCAATATTCCGCCTCCGGCAAATCCTTATCTCGACCATTCGGATCCTGTAACTGTCACGCGTATATCGATACACTTTTTTATGCTGCGTAAAAACATTAATAACAGTCGCACGCCGCGTGCGTATCTTTTATGAATCTGCAGTTTATGGCGCAGTGCGGTATCTTCGTGATAACGTATCTCCTTACGGTTTCGCATGAGAGACGTAACAGCGACGCCTGTATCGATCATTTTACGGACGCGAGTTATCAATGTAATATTTTTTCCCCCGCGCGCTCTCGCTTTTATGAAGACACGGGATTATACGGGGCCGACGCGGCGTCCGCCGACGAACTTCGAAACGGGTACGCGCGGAAAATCTCGTTTGCCTCACGACGCTTGCTCGCGGTAATTAGTACTTAATTAACTCGCGAACAACACAAAGTTTCTTAATTTTTATCTCCACCTTACGAGATAATTCGCTGTCGGTGGCTATTGAGCTAATTGGGTCACGAACTGTCAGGAACTATTTCTCTTATTATCTCAGATAAGCCGAATGAAATATAAAGAGGAGAATCCTCTTGTTAAGAACTTACATATTTATTTCTTGTTACTAGATTTCTAATAAATTAGCAACACACGGAGAGAACGATTTTGTTGAAAGGTCTAAAAATCTTGCTGAATCTGAAAATAATTTTTTGTTGAAACATCAAAATAATTTGTTGGAATGTTAAAACTGATAAGCATTGCTATAAAACGTTTCTGGCAATTATTTTGACTTTCATACAAAATTGAATTTTATTGAAAAAAAATTGTTTACAGATCTACACAGTTGAAAAATTTGTGTTAAATTTAACACATCTCACATGTCCCAAACGGTCCGTTCAAATTTTTGTGTTAATTTAACGCAAGATGAATATGTTAGAAAGTAATATAAACATTATGTAAAAATTAACACAAAAAATGTAACACTTTAATGCAATTTGGAAACAAATTGTGGAATCATTATTCTTCAGTAAATTAACACTTATAACAAATTGTAAAACTTGTAAAATTAACAAGTTTATTTATCATTTATTCATTTATCTTTAGAATTTACGGTTTAAAACTATTTTATTTTTATGTTATTTAATCATTTATATAAATTGTGTTATTTTAACACTGAAAAATATTGAATATCAATTTAACACAAAAATTTAAATAACATAATCACATTATGTTAATTTAACAAGCAAATATGTTAAAAATTCGACACAAAATTTTAACAAGAACATGAGTGGACCGTTTTTTAACACAAATACAAAAACGTTTTTTACTGTGTAGATCCAGTAAAATTGTTCTTTCTGTGGCATAACTGGCGAGAATTTGCGTTTCTACTCTACGCGTTTCGCGCTGGAATATTAGGGTCGAAACAGCATTTGTACATCGACGCGAGCCGGACTCATTACTCGACGCGCACGGGTCGATAATTTGTACATCCTATTTGTGTATCTCAAATTTTCTGTACGTGTTCACAGGATTTGACCGATCGATAGCCATTTCGCTAATCCGAACGAGCGCGCGCTCACAAAATTTCGTCGGATACTTTAACAATTTTCGCAAAACAATTTTCACGAACGGCTCAAATAACAAAACCGTGGTGGAGACCCTCGAATGCATATTAGTTTTTTTTTTCAATTTTTCTATATATTTATCGGCCCGGACAGAGAGAAGTGCCACTTGAAAACGTGTTTATTCGTCACAATCGAGCGCGTGTCGAACCTTCGATGCCCTCGCAGCGTTGTAACAGCAAAAAAATTGTATTATTGAAATAAGTAACGCGAAAGAAAAATGCAAATAAAAGTGTTTTTTTGCTAAAAGCGAACGGGAAATAACTGCCATAAGAGAAAACCTCTAAGGTATACAAAAGCGGATCAAACATGCAAACAATCACGGGAAAAGGGTTTACCAAATGAAGGCGTTTGCTAGTCACGTTGCATAAACGTGTGCGCGACGGCGACGTTTCTTTCCCCCTCCCTGCTTCCAGATTCGTTCACCACGGCCATCCGTCATGTCGCGGAAAAGGGGGGGTTCTCCCCTGACGTTACATCACATGCGTCGTTAGGTATAACACGGATCCTGACACGTCGTGTATTTCTTTTTTCTTTCGAACACGCACGTGGAAAATCCACTTGGAATGTTCCCCAGGCGCGGACAGGTGGATTCTCGTAAATAACGGCTTTATTTTCTCGCCCCTGCGGCGAGAAAATAACAGGGAGGGGGGATGTTTTATTCAATGGCATCGTACGAGATTTTCATATTGATGACGTCGAGGCGCTAAATTACGTTTGATAACAAGATTTCGCGGGATGATTTATGAACGTTTATTAAGGACTGCAACACTATATTCACGGAAAAATCGGCACGGAAAAATATTTCCAAACGTATAAGAAACCACCGCGATGAGTTCTATTACGGCGAGCCAGAAACGATAACGCGTGTAGCGCGGTACGTTATTTATGCGAGTTGTGTGTCGTCGACGAGTGTAATCACAAGAAGACGCCGGGGGAAACATGAACAATCGTTATCCGCCAATTTCCAAGCCACGAAGTGCAGATGTAACAGTGTTTCCGTTTCTAGCGGTGGGCATTAACCCTAGATATAGGGGAGAGTTGCTAAATGCGAATCGCGTTCTCATAAATTAGCGTACACTGAGAAAAAAATTTGTTGAAAAACGCAAAATTTGTTTTATTTTACCAAAATATTTAGTCCGATACATTCGACTAAATGTTACTACGATGGCACAAAATAATTTGTCACTATTATAAACGATCGGAA
>NW_012026793.1:771565-771749 GCF_000956235.1 Wasmannia auropunctata | reverse complement strand
CTATTAAAAATACACACTATTTATTATTCCGATCAGCATTGTTTAGTCAGTTCGATACTTGAAATTTAAACAAATATATTACTTGGATAACTAAATAGCATGCAAACAAAATAAATACTACTAGTATTTCGAACAAAATAATTTAATTGAGTTGGTTTAATTAATAGATCGGAAGAGCACACGT
>NW_012026793.1:766702-771296 GCF_000956235.1 Wasmannia auropunctata | reverse complement strand
TTTTAAAATATTATTCCTCACTTTGTCTCGTTACATTTAAAACGTATTGCGATAACGCCTAGGAGCACTGATTATGCTCTGGATCGCTTTGCCAACGCTTAGGGACGCTTTTCGTAATCGTCCTGAGGCTGATCGAGATGGATCGCGACAACGCCTTGGGAAATATTCAAATATTCCTGAGTCGCGATTCACATGTGAGTTATTAAAATTAATATGTAAGTAATGCACGAGAACCGTTCAAAGAGAGAATAATAAAATTATATTTCAAATGTTCTTTTTTAAATTGTAAATCAATATTGCCATGACAACAAATCATAAAAGTGAAATTATCTTATATAAACTCTCATGTGTGTGAACTGATTCATGTTGATCACTATAATATGAATGTCGTGCACGATGAAATAAAGCTCTGCACTAATGTGCGTATAATGTGTTGTAACATATAGTAACATATATGATGTATGTAACAGGTACTATTAATAAAACTCACAGGTATGATTTAGGCGACCGGTTTGCTGAATCGTGCTTTTGACAACATGTTACAAAAAAGTGTGGCGATTGCATCGCACAGCCTCAAATAAATTAAACATAAAAATGAAAGTTAACGTAAAATAGATTCCTGCTAGACGCCGACATACATGAGTTATACATACACATTAGGTCAAACACAGAAACAAAACCGGATCGATTAGCGCGGATATCCTCGGCTTATGTAAAAGACAAAGGAATAATTTGTTTTAAAAATTCAGTAACGAAACATAACGTTTAAAAAGTGGGGGACTTCGGGCAGCCGATTCGAGAAAGGTCAGAGAACAGATAGTCGTGTTTGAGACACCGGGTTGTGCAGTCGCAGACAGTCACGCGAGTTCTCATAAAAGCCATAAAAGACTTTAAACGTGAGACAAAGAACATTTACTAAAGTCCGTCACTTCACCGATTCCTACTCCAAAATATTTAATCCGATTAATCCGATCGACGCGCATCTAAACCACCAAAAAAAAGCTTAGAACAAATTAATTTGCTATTAGTAAAAGATTTAACTTGTAATATCAGATGCCTTGAACATCAAGCTACAATTTCCAACGTTCGTTCGTTTGCATTCTAAATAGTACCAAATGTGAAGTATAACCAAAAATATCTTAAGTGGTACGCATTCGGAAACTCTCCCCTACATACACACTTGGGGAGTGCACTGGGGTGCCCCGGGACCCCAGCGAAACTTTCTCGGTTTGGCATTTCTGAAATTGGAAGGGGAGGGGTTTGGAATAATTGACGTAGAAAAAGTTTGGGATCTCCTCAGTAGAAAGACGTGTTGACGCGCGGCAATTGTTCGCTCAACAACCGAGCAGTGAACAGTTGAAGTGAGCGTATATAGGATCCCCGGGACCATGCTTGCAGTTTTGTTAAAAAATTAAAACATCGAATCGCCAAATTTTTTTTTGTTACTAAGTATTTCAAGTATGCCCTTTCAGAATTTTCAAGGATTTCTCAAATCGGTCTATAAACAAAAGAGATATAATTTTTTAAAGAAGGGCGCTAAATCGAGATTTGTTCGCGTTTTTGAACTTTTCTTATTTCTTTGAACCCGTATATCCTGGAGCTCCTTAATTCTATCGACTTTTAAACATTATGGGCTTGTTCCTTGGTCGATTCTCTATCGATTGAAAAAAAAAAAAATTAATTGAAATATGTCCATTTTTACTAGAGTTACAGTAATAAATATGAATGGGATCCCCGGAACCCCTGCAATATGTATACGACGTCGTAAAAAAAATACTGTGTATACCTATAGAGTTAATAACGCTTACCGACACATTTGTGCGCGGGGGCGCGGGAATAAATATAAAATTCATCGTTTGCAGGGCAACTGAAGCGGTGTGCGATCTGTAGAGGAATTCCGCGCTTTATACACGAACGTGTGTACGATGCGCCGCTTCTCCGCGTAATCGCGACAAAAGCCGCAACACACACTCGGCGCGGTTTATCCCGCCGTCCGTCGGTTTGCCGTCGGGACCACTCGGCACCGGAGATCGTACGTCGAAAGTGCCTCTTTGTGGCGCATAAAATCGCTTCGCTTGCGCAAGTGTAAACCGAGGTAACACGAGCGGATAAGGGAAGAGGGGGGGGGGAGAAGGGGGAGAGGCGTCGCATCGCGCCTAATCGACCGGAAATGCGAAAAGAGAACTACCGCGACAATTCGTGATATCGCACAGCTGCCGTTTATTTGCGGAGCGGAGAGGAGAGTACAGCCGCCGACGCGGCGATGAAGACAGCGGAAGCGCCAGCGTTGGATGTATAGATAACGGGGCGGACGCTCCTTCTCCCCCCTCGTCGCTCCCCCCCCCCGTCGTCGTTTGTACTCTCGTATACATGAATATTTGACGGAAAATGTCGCAAAGCGCGAAAGCAGAGCGGAAGGAGGAAGCGGGCAAAAGACGGGAAGGGAGGGAATCGCGGCGATGAAGCTCTTTCTCCGCAGCTACGAGTTGCATCTCCGCGTCGAATCTGCTGCAGAATTACGGAATATTATTAAAATATAAGGAAAAGAAAGCGGCGTCGCGCACAATCGGAGTCAATTAATTGTTTATTAAATCTTTCCGGCTCTCGTGTATAGGCGACTTACAAAAGCGATTCGAGAGCGTGCTAACGCAGTCGCCGGTAAAGAATTTTCAAACGCAATTTGCACAATTAAAAAAGAAATTACAGTCTTTTAACAGCAGCTTCTTAATTGTTATACTATTTTTTTTTTTACTAACGATGAGATATTCGTTAGGAGCGTAACAAGTCTTTATTTATCCTCTGTGACTCGCTATTTATAATCAAGCTGACGGAATTAAAGAATGTTTTTTTACAATTACACTTTCAACTTGCAGTACAGTTTATTGTTTATGAATATTTATGGTTTATGCTGTAACACCGTGTATGATGGACAGAATAATATTTACTCGGCGTGAGACACTACCGCGTCTCCTGATAAGCCGCGTACACCGGAAGTTACTTATAAATAGTTTGTGTTGCGAAATTTCTTTACCTTGGCAGGGATTTATCCCAATAGTCTTCTTAAAGGCGAGCTCTTTAATATTAAATACCGAAAGCTGAAAAGTTTAAGGTGGGGGAGTAAGCTCCGAGTGAAATTTTCATCAAAACGTACGATGCCGGGAATCCCCCCATTCTCGTGAGGCGCGTGGACGTTGTATTTAAATATTTGCAAGTGTAACAAGTTTAAAAATGTATTACGAGAAAAAAATTAAATATCTCCCTCGGAAATGATAAACAACAAACAAGGAATGATAATGAAGTAGAAAAGAAAATGGCTAAAAGAACAGCCTGTTTATAGAATCCGTTCGATAATTCTTGTTCTACGCTGTTGTCAACGCGTTATAAATATAACGTATGGACTTGTACAAAAAAGAATACAAAAATGACAGAGTCCAAATTATAGACACAGTATAATTTATAAAATATTAAAGTACACGCAGAGAAAGGATTGGTCAGCCCGGCTAAAAAATATGGCCATAGCTAATATGTGTCTAAAATAGGGACAGTTAATATCATTACTGCCGAAGCTCAATTTATTAGTTATTTAGATGTTACAGCAGAAAATATTTGCTGCTTGAATCAAATGACGTTCAACTAATTCTATTGAGGAATATCCAGCCAAACTTTTAAATCTTTCAGCAAAATCATTCTTTCTGTATGTCACTTTCTTAGCTACTCCTGTTAAAGTACGCTTTTATTTTAAATGATAAAACGGTATCTCGCAACAAATATATTTTATTATTAATAATTAACTTTTAGCAATGACAAAAAAGTTCGAACTAGCTATTGATTTTTAGCTGATAATACTAATTGTAAGTCATTTCTTTCCGTGCAGTATATACAATATTTCATTTTGCGTAATAAAAGTTATAACTAGACCGAACATTTTACTATAAAACATATAGGATACAGAGGGATAATTTGAACAGCGGAGAATTTGGATATTGTAGGTATTTACAAAAAATTTCAAAAATATGCAAAAAAAGAGATTTTAAGATACATTTCATTATATCATTAAGCATTATAAAAAAAGAATGCTCGATTGAATTGGAGCAAAGAGAGCGTGGAACAAGCCGTTACAGTTGTCATTGATGATGTGATCTCGGTTTTAGGAGCTGCACAACTATTTCATGTTCCATACAGAAAAGTATAACCTAAACAAACACAAATATTGTGAAAATGAAGTTCCTAGAACTTCTATTGGGCATCCCGCTGTGTTTAATAGCGTTTTAGAAATCTTTAGAAAGAGTTAAATGTCTCGAAAAGCCAGAGATTCTCTTACTAATTTTTATTTAATTTTGTCTGAAAAGTGCAATTTAATATTTAAAACACAATAGATAAATATAATGTTTTGCTTTTATTATAATTTATCAATGTTAAAAAGTTTATTTATGTTTGTCGTACTTAAAATATTAGGACTAACATGATCATTTTATGTTTTTCTCATTTGTGTTCAATTTAATCTGGAAAATATAATAAAATGTTCAAAAAAACATTTAACTATAAAATTTGGTTTTTATTGTAATATTAATGTTCATTTTCAATATTATTCAAA
>NW_012026793.1:762293-766682 GCF_000956235.1 Wasmannia auropunctata | reverse complement strand
CTGCTACCTATTCAATTTAAGGATAAAATTTTTCGAAAAATTGTTCAAAAAGTTTGAAATTATCCCGCTGTACTCTAATAAAAGTTATAACTAGACCAAATATTTACTATAAATATATATATATATATATATATGTATATATACAAACTACACTATCCTACACGGAAAGAACAATTTTATTGAAAGATTTAAAGTTTTGCTAAAAACAAATTTGAAAATAATTTTTTGTTAAATCATCAAAATAATTTATTGGAATATTAAAACTGATAAGCATTGCTATAAAATTTTGATATTCTAGCAACTATATTTTATCACTTTGACTTTTACACTAAATTATTTTGATTATTGAACAAAAATTAATTTTAGACCTGGATTCAGCAAAATTGTTCTTTACGTGTAGCTATAATATTTCAATTAATTACTCGTCACATATGTACATAAGCGGATCTATTGAAACCTGCTAAACGTTCATTTCTTCATTTTCTCCACGATCAATGCAATCCCGTGCACAATTTCCGGCGATTTCGGTAATTGCGCGACTACATGGCGGAAATGTGCGGCGATTTTTCATGGAAAAAACGGATATTAACGTGGAACGCGAGGAAGGCTACAATTTTAATCGAGGCTGGGTAAATCGCAAAAAAATTCAGTCGGAAGATTTCGCCGACGTTCGCGTAACTTCCATGCCGGCGAAAACAAATCGAACGGCTGGTCCGAATCCGAATGGCGCGGCGCTATGCCGCGGGAAAAGCGATGAAAAGATTGTCGCGAAATAAAAGCAGAAAGAAAAAATCCGAAGACCTACCGGCGCGGGGAAATAAAAAAAGAAAGAGAGAAGAAAGAGACAAGTAAAGCCCTAAATAAAAAACGCGTTTGAGAACGTTAAATCATTTAAACGAACGATTTCCCGATGTAAGCTCCGTATTTTTCCGTTTTCTGTCCATTTTAAAACGAATTAAAACGGGAATTTCCTCGAGTCGACGTCGCTCGGACTCGTTCAATTCCGCCATCGTTGCGTTAATTAACTTCGAATTAACCGGCGTTGCGTCGCTTTAATTAAGACACCGAGAATCAAGACAACTGCGGAATATTATATTTGCAGGGGAAGCGAGATCTTTGGGCGCGCGAAATAGAATTTTTATACGCGCTCGCCCGATCAGCGAGAGAATATTTTCGCGTGATCGCCGCGGAACCGAATCTCCCGTGAACGGATGATGACGTGCCCGATCAATCACACTCGATCTTCGATATTGGATCTAGCGGAGTCACGAGAGCGACCTAGATACATCAAATCGCGCGAGCGATTACAATGGTACTTGTACAAAAGTCACGCCATCGAAAATATCGAAATGTAACGTACAGTCGAGGGCATGTCATCCCGAAACGAGCGCGATTGTTTTCCCTCGACGTAATTGGATAATTATCTTCTACAAAATTTGATTTTGTATAATTAATTAAGATTTTAGACTTGTTCCCTCCCTCCTCGTCTTCACGACATATCTCGCAAGTTCGTTGAATATTCAAACACACAGATCCGTATATTTAATCGCATTTTCACGACGCAAATTACCGCAATCGCTTTTACTAACAAGTCCGTCACTGTTGATAGATCTTATTACAAAGATTTATGTGTTAAAATCTCTCATTTATATTCCCCTTCTATTAACTAAATCACGAAATCGCCTAAATCTGTCGACGTTCGCGCGGGCGTTCGTCATTTTTTTTTCACGTCGCGTCTACTTAAAGGCTAATAAGCGGAGTGAAAGAGCGACCGACCCGGTGGACTATGGGCTCGTTAGGTATTCCATTCTCCTGCGTAGGACGGCCGCTCGTTCTGCCCCTCGTAACTTTTTTTCCCCTTTTCTCCATCCGTTTCTTAGCGCCGCGAGGATGAAAGGGATAGTTTCGCGCCGCTGGAACGAAGGGGCAATCCGGTGTCGACCCTTATCTCGGCTGCCCCGGCCCCGACAATCTTTTCCACTCCAAAAGTGTAACGCGACCTTGTCGCCTGCGGACAGGCGACCCGCTGACAATCACCGAGGCCGAGGATGATTCCGAAGGGTTCGACCCGTGTGTGTACATCTTAATAGCCGCGGCGGTAACTTATCGATTTTGTGTTACTAAAATAATTCGGCCCGAATATAGCCTGCGGTGTAAACTACTCGCCGTGTGTGACGCAAATAGCTTTATCTCTCCGATGTCATTTTCGAATAAAGATAAACAGCCGCGGCAGCCACGGACGGGGCGGGAGAAATTGACGGGAATGGCAATCGTGCTGCAGCCGCGGTCGACACATTGCAGCGAGTTAAATAGAATGACATAATGGCGAGCCCGACGCGACGAGTCATAAATGCCGTCAGGCTCTTACCGATGCAAGGCGAAGTGAAGATAACAAGTGATGAAAACGACATGGTACGAGTAACGCAAAAAAGAGTCTGGTTGCATTAATCTGTTGGAGTCAATTAACTAGTATGTCTGTTTGAAAATCGACGAATCAGAATTCTTGTACACGGAAAGAACAATTTTGCTGAATCCAAATCTGAAAATAATTTTTGTTCAATAGTCAAAATTATTTTGTGCGAAAGTCAAAATGATTGCTAGAATATCAAAACGTTTTATAACAATACTTATCAGTTTTAACATTCCAACAAATTATTTTAATGATTCAATAAAAAATTATTTTCAGATCTGTTTTTAGTAAAATTTTTAGGTCTTTCAACAAAATCGGTCTTTCCGTATAAGGATTCACCAGACGAATATGATGAATTCTTTTTTGTTAAATCTATACCAGAATTTCTTGTCAATTAAATCATTTTTTTTTTGTTAAATATATCAGAATTTTTTTGTTAATCGAATAATTCTTTTATGTTAAATATACATGTTAAATATATATTAATTTCCAGAAATTATATAAGTTTCTGAACTAATTTTGATACAGAACTAAAAACTAGATTATCAAAATACAGTCGAACCTCGATAATTCGAATCTCATCAAGGGAACAGAAAAACCCTTCGAATTATATTTTCGGCTTATCGAAATTCGAGTAAAAAAGGGTTAACATATGAAAATTCGACTTACGGAGATTTTGTATGAGAGTTTATAATTTTCCGATTACAATGGTTTTTAGAGGAGAAAAAATTAATATTCAACAGTGAATTATTTATTGCATACATACAGAGTGTCCTGTAAAGACCGTATCATCACTTAACGGTAGATTCCTGAGATCATTTTAAGACAAAAGTTCTAATAGATACCAAAATTTTGAAGCTATAATAGTTTTTGAATTATAAGTGTTTAAAGTTAACTCCTAATCAGATCGTCTAAAGTTGGCGCGCTCAGGCACAACGCAAAGTCCTAAAAACAAAAGCTGACTTATCGCCTCTTTTATTAATATCTATATAAGAATTAAATGTGTGAATATAAGATTATTTTTATTGATATTTCTACAAACAATTGCACAATAACATTGTGCAATAATATTTTCTTTTTTATAATAGCATTTTTTGTCTTTACATGATAAAGCGTAAACTGTCAGATAGCATTTCTTTCAAAAATCTGTTATTAATTGCATATTAAAGGCAAAATTGTAGTTATCAAGCGATACATAATTAGCAAATGATACTTGGCAAGTTTGCGATAAGTACAATTTTGTCATTAAAATATGCAATTGATAACAGATTTTGAAAGAAATGTCATCTGACAGTTTGCGCTTTATTTATCATGTAAAGACAAAAAGTGCTATTATAAAAAAATAAAATATTATTGCACAATGTGTTTGCAGAAATATCATTAAAAATAATATTATATTCACATATGTAATCCTTATATCGATATTAATAAAAGGGGTAATAAGTCAGCTTTTGTTTTTAGAACTTTGCGTTGTGCCACACCTTTGCCGTACCCGCGTCAAGTTTAGACGATCTGATTTGTTAACTTTCAACACTTATAATTCAAAAACTATTATAGCCTCAACATTTTGGTATTAGAGCTTTTGTCTTAAAATAATTTTAGGAATCTACCCTTAAGCGTTGATACATATACGGTCTTTATGGGACATTATTTGTACAATAAATGTAATTATAAAACAAAATACCAGGCTATTACTTATGGTTACACATAGCTACAACTTCGAATTATAGACGCAGCGACAATGGAACTTTCGACTTATAGAGGTAAACTTCGACTTGTAGAGGTCTGGCTACTTTAAACTCGAGTTGCAGAGGTAAAATAATCAGAGTTGGGTAAATTAATATATTTTTTAACTAAGTTAAGTTAAAGTTAACAGTCTAAAAATTTAACTTAGTTAAGATACAAGTTAATCCATAATAAAATTAATTTAATTAAAAGTTAAGTTAATAAAAAAAAGTAATTGAAAAGTTAAAGTTAAA
>NW_012026793.1:753974-760208 GCF_000956235.1 Wasmannia auropunctata | reverse complement strand
GCCCGCTCAGAGATGTGTATAAGAGACAGAAATTAGCTTGTAGGGGAAAGAAGAAAAAATTCGTTACTATTTGTCCTCCCTTCCTTTACTCTTTAAATCTGAATCAGTGCATAGTCGCTGATTATCAATGATTATTTATCAAATGCATCAGTTCCAAGTATTTCACTGATAATCAGTGAAATTATAGTTAATATTAATAATTTAATTATAGATTATTAGTAAAATTATTCTTATTTACAGATTATAAGTACTGACTCAATCAGTGATTTTTTAATACTTTTCCACTGATTCAGATTTAGAGAGTAATATTATAATAAATCATAAATTTTAATATTTATTACGTTTAAATTAACATATAATGTAAATCTGGAAATTTGAGTCAGATTCGATTCGATCATGCAAATACTTGATTCGCACACCTCTATAATCTTCTTGTTTTTTTTTTTCTAAACAAGGCATTTCTCTCAAACTGATTCCTGCGATAATATGCAAGAGAGTCTTATTTCACAAGATTGGATTATACGCGAATGGTTATATACACGCAGAGAAAAAATATATTAGTCAGCGCAGCTAAAATATAGCCGTAGCAGCTAAACTGTGTCTTTATAATAGGGACAGCTAATATCGTTACTGCCAAAGCTCAATTTATTAGTTGTTAAAATTTAGGCGCTACAGCAACAAATATTTAGCTGCTAGAAAACCAAATGACGTTCAGTTAATTCTATTAAGGAATATCCAGCAAAACTTTTAAATCTTTCAGTAAAATCACTCTTTCCGTGTACCACTTTCTTAGCTACTCCTTTATTTTAGCCAATAAAATTATATCTGGCAACAAATATATTTTATCTTTAATAACTAATTATTAGCAATGGCATGCAGAAAAGTTCGAACTAGCTACTGATGTTTAGCTGATTTAGATAATACTAAGTCATTTCTTTCCGTGTATACGTTTCGTGCGAGCACAAAATTCAAC
The DNA here is from genome assembly GCF_000956235.1 of Wasmannia auropunctata. NCBI lineage: Eukaryota > Metazoa > Arthropoda > Insecta > Hymenoptera > Formicidae > Wasmannia > Wasmannia auropunctata. Next base: position 759,235 of record NW_012026793.1, on the reverse strand, counting down.
GTTGATCACATCGGTGAAACGCGCAGAAAATGTGTGTATGTGTGTGTGTGTGTGTGTGTTAGGATGAAAAAAGGCTTTGTCAACGCTGTCGTGATTATTGCGACAGTAATTTCGCCAGATTTCGACGCAAAGATGCCGAGCTGCCAGCTTTTCCGCTGCAATCGCAGAGGGATGAGCGAGGGGCGGGAGGAAGGAGGCAATGAGATTAATGAAAAGGAGAGAGTCCCGGCGAAAACCTTGTCCCGACGCATTTCCATCTCGCGGGATTACCATCGATTCTCGTAACAATCGGCCGCCTTGATCGCGAAAAAAGTTACGACGCGGGAAACCAATTCGGCCGTCATGCCGCTCGCGGGAAATGGTATTAGGGAATTTTCCGAGTTTCCTACAGCGCGCGCTGTATTATAATGCCTAATCAATCACATTCCCGCGCGTTACTCACTTGCTCCGCCATCCAATATGAAGTTCAATAAAGTTCGCGATGTACTAGGCATGTTATCACATTTAGTAACCAGGACTGGGCAAAATACATCATTAAAGTATTTGAAATATAAAATACAAAACACTGGCAATCTTAGTATTTGAATTACAAAATATAAAATACTTACTTTTAATCTTTCGACTTGAAATACAAAATACTTTTTAATCTAATCTTTTAATTACTATAATTTAATGTTAAACTCCCTACTCCAATAATCCCCTCTTTACTTCTAGAGAGAGAGAAAGAAATTGTTCTATTCTCTTACACTCTTTAGTATTGTTTTGTATTAACCACACGAGAAATCTATTTAGGGTAACTAAGTAGGGTAACTCCAGTATACTCCGCGCAAGAATTTATGCCGCAGAAGTCAGAAAAAATAGAAGAAGTGAAAGTAATTTTCTCACAACCACTCTGTACTTTACGTACTTTTATATTATATTAGTATTGTATTATAATTTCAATTTTTTACTGTTAATATTTATAAAATTATTGTAAAATGAATCGATTTATCACTGTAATAAGTAGCGCATCCATAAATTATAATCTATATAAAATGATTATTGTAGGAAATATAAAAGGCTTCGTGGTTATTTCATGGTACATAAATGTAAAGAAATTGTAAAGGATAGAGTATAGCAAAATACAAGTTCTTAACTCTTGTATTCTTTGTTTAGTTTATTGTCTCGTATAACCCATCTGTTTAGAGTATACGGCATTTTTAGCGCGTGGAATTTATGCCGTAGTACAAACGCTCTATTATTTATTTATAAATGTAAAAGTAAATAATAATACGTGATAATACGCCCTTTACAATACATTAATCATAATATTCATGTATGTGTATATTTGTGTATATATTTATTCATAATCTGTGTGATAATACGTTTTTTATTTATTTATTAATAAGTAAATGCAAATTACGTTATTAATTTACGTGTTATTTACTATTATTATTTAGATTATTTGTATATTTTTTGAATCATTCATCCTACCCGTGAATAGCCGTATAACCCACCCATATTTTTATACAACAAAAATGCAAAAGTTTAAAAAATTTTTTTTATATAAAAAGTAAATATTTTTTTCATAGTAGTAGACAGTCTAAAGTTTTTTGGTATAATTCATTTACCTTAAACATAATTAATAATACCTAATAAATAAAGTTTTTAATAGGTGTATATACTGGAGTTACCCTATACTTATGTAAGATTATGAAATTTGACTCTGATGACTTGACATTGCCTGAAACTTGACGAAAATATTTAGTAATTGCCTTATAAGAAAAATTTAAGTTACTATTGTTATCAAAGATTTTAGTATTTCAAATATAAAATAAATTGAAATTGTATTCGAAATACAAAAAATACAATACTTTTAGGTATGTGCTCCTCTAAAGTACAAAATACAAAATACAAATAATTATATTTCAAATTCAAGTATTTGAAATATGTCTAGCCCTGTTAGTAGCTGATGATTTTACATACACATTTCGATCAGATGAATACCTTTTCTGATGTAAACGTTACATTTCCTAAAATACTTGGATTTTATGAATGCGTTATATAAATTACATAGCAAGTAATTTTGGTTCTAATGAGTGGAAAAAATAATTAATATTCTATTTGAAGTTTAAAATATAAATTTCGTAACTTTCACAAGTAGTTTTATTTGCATAACAACATGTCGATCCTCGCCGGTGTCTCATCGTCTCAGGACGAGCGAAAACACGCGAGGATTCCGCGAATTTCGGAAATAACTTTCGCGTTACAAGGAGCTAAATTGAGTACGCCGTGAAAATGATTATAGGGTAAATTAAGTGGCGATTACGATGTCATTTCGATCAGATAAATACCTTTTCTGTAAACGTTATGTTTTCCAAAATTTTCGGATTCTATAAATGCGTTATACAAATTACATAGCGAGTATTTTTTATGTTCTAATGAGTGGAAAAAAATAATTAATATTCCATTTGAAGTCTAAAATAAAAATTTCTCGCCACGTTTCACAGATAGTTTCGTTCGCGTAACAACGTGTCGATCCTCACTGGTGTCTCGTCGTTTCAGGACGAGCGAAAACACGCGAGAATTTCGTGAATTTCGGAAATAACAAATTTCGCGTTACAAGGAGCTATAAATTGAGTACGCTGTGAAAATGATTAGGGTAAATTAGGTGGCAATTACGATGCCATTTCAGACGAATATATCTTTTCTATAAACGTAAACGTTTCCTGAAATTCTTTGATTCTACGAATGCGTTATATAAATTGCATAGCGAGTAATTTTTGTTCTAATAAGTAAAAAAAATAATTAATATTCTATTTGAAGTCTGAAATAAAAATTTCTCGCCACGTTTCACAGATAGTTTCGTTCGCGTAACAACGTGTCGATCCTCGCCGGTGTCTCGTCGTCTCAGGACGAGTGAAAACACGCGAGAATTCCGTGAATTTCGGAAATAACAAATTTCGCGTTACAAGGAGCTAAATTGAGTACGCCGTAGAAATGATTATGTAAATTAGGCGGCAATTACGATGCCACGTGCATACTTGTGCGCAAAATAACACATCTCTGGGGCAACGCATATTTGCTGACGCGCGCGCGCGTGCGGAATAATGCGCGTGAAATAAACGCATTTGCCCGAACGAACGCATGCCGCGAACGAGCGCGCGGACGCGCAAACACGAATGCTCCTCGAATGGAAATATACGACGAATACAAAGGACTCGAATGAAACAGCCGCGCGGAAAGGCTGCCATTCCGGCGCGGGGCGGCGTACTGTATGCATGTTCACTCGGATGCTCTGTTTGCGCGTTCGCTTTTACCGCTTCGAGCGTGAAAGAGCACAATGCGCGCGCGGCCATACAGAGGGTGAAATCATCTTGCGGCACATAAAATGTCGATTAACAATCCCACGAGACTCTCTCTCTCTCTCTCTCTCTCTCTCTCTCTCTCTCTCTTCTCTCTCTCTTTCTCTCTCTCTCTCTTTCTCTCTCTCACTCGCGTAAACGTAAATGTCTGTGTTAATTGTTCGGAAAAGAATGGAGGTTGCTCGCGCGGATGTTCTATCCCGCGAGCGTTAGTTGACTTTTAATCCTCGTTTAATCGTATTCTTCGCTCATTCCGCGAGAGCCACGAAAGAGACGGCAGAGAGCGAATTAAACCGCCGGCTTTATCGCGATGTTGACCGTTTTCCCGTTTGTGAAACGTGACATAATTACGACTCTCACGTGCAGGTGGGAGATGTGTTTCTTTGCGCGCGCATATAATACCCGTCAAAGGCAAACTCGCAAACCTTTTGAAGAACAATTCCGCGAAATTTCGCGCGTTTTTGCAAAAACATTTTTGGAGATCTCCACCGCTCTACCGCTACCATGCCTCTTCGCTCTGCAAACTTTCATATAATGATGTGACCCGCGCGCACGTTTAATTAGAACGAATCCGAGAACGAATTGAACGGCGAATAACTTCAATGTAGTAGTCTCGCGGTCTGAGGTATGTTACAGAACTTTCACGATGTCATTACGATCGTTGATTTATATTTTCAATGAGGTCGATAGGGAGGGAGAAAGAGGGAGATAGAGAGAGAAAGAGAGACGGGGGGGGGGGAAGGAAGGAGAGCTACCTTCGAAAGTTGAAGTAAACAGGAAGTTTCGTCATAAAACATGAACTCTGCGTTGATGAAAAATAGATTGCCAGAGGGCGGAATCGGCTCTCCTCGACGATGTGCTTTTTTTTATTTACCTCGCTTTTAAAATGCACGCGTCGATGATCCCGACATACCCCTTTCTGCCACTGAAATCAGAGTAATTATTTTATTGCGTATTTTATTATACATATATTTAAATGGCCAAATTGTAGCTGGTTCGCGCGGTGTCGGCAAAAATAAATATCGCGTTTCTGTTTTACGCGAAATTTTCGAATTACTCGTGTATGGATAATATCGCAACGATATATGGCGAATAATAAACAATTTTGGTAATTGGTAATACAGTCGAACCTCGATAACTCGAATCTCTACAACTCCAAAACCTCCTATAAGACGAAAATTCTGTTCATTTCCTTCCACTGCGGAAAACCTTTATTATAAATCGAAATAAAACCTACCTTCGAATTATTTGCCAGGCACAGTCGAACCTCGAATCCCAAGGGCCCAGAAAAATTGTTCGAGTTATAAAGTTTTCGACTTATCGAAATTCGAGTAAAAGAGGGTTTAACATATAAAAATTTGACTTACGAAGGCTTTGTACGAGAGTTTATAATTTTCCGATCATAATGGCTTTTATAGAGGAAAAAAATCAATATTTAACAGTGAATCATTTATTGCATACATATAAATGTAACTATAAAACAAAATACCAAATTATTACTCACGGTTTCATATAACTACAACTTCGAATTATATACCCAAACAGCACAGTACGTCCTCAAGATCATCCTGAATATGTCCCAGGACGTCCTGGGACATTTTGAGGATATTCATATATCCTCGGGACGTCCTTAGGATACCTTCTTCAGGACACTTTTAGAATAGCCTCAGTTCAGGCTCAGGACGTTCTCGGGACAGCCTCAGGACATCCTGTGGACAACCTCAGTCCTATGTAAATATCCTAAGGACATTCTCGGGACCTCCTAAGGACACGATGAGGTAGAGGTAACGACAAATGGAAGTTTGACTTATAGAGATGTAGAGGTCGACTTCGACTTGTAGGTCTGGCTACTTTAAATTCGAGTTACAGAGATAAAATATATATCTAAATGCTTGATAAATAATTCGAGTTAAGGTA
>NW_012026793.1:728728-753954 GCF_000956235.1 Wasmannia auropunctata | reverse complement strand
AATTTTTATCTTATAGAGGTTTTCGAATTGAAGAGATTTGAGTTATCAAGGTTCCACTGTATTTAGAAATTTAGATGTATTATTTTACCTCTGCAAATCGAATTTAAAGTAGCCAGACCTCTACAAGTCGAAGTTCACCTCTATAATATCGAACTTCTATTGTCGCTACCTCTATAATTTAAAGTTGTATGTGTAACCATGCGTTACAGCCTGGTATTTTGTTTTATAATTACATTTATTACATGTATGCAATAAATAATCACTGTCAAATATTGATTTTCTTTTCTTTAAAAGCCATTATAATTGGAAAATTATAAACTCTTGTACAAAGCCCGCGTGAGTCGAATTTTTGTATATTAAATGTTCCTCTTTTACTCGAGTTTCGGTAAGTCGAAAACTCGATAATTCGAAGTATTTTTCTGTTTCTTTGAAAGTCGAGTTTCGACTATATAAGAAAAAATTTTTTAGGAAATGTAACAAGAAATGTAATAAAATTATTTTTTTTAAATAAAAACGCATATTTCCTTCTTTAGGGATTGTTATCAATGTTGCGAGTGTATAAATTAATGTTATGTAATTTCTTACAAAGAAAGCCATACGTAAATTACTTAAAGAAACAGTCACACCCTTTTTGGACGGATACTACGCAGAAGAACTCTAGTAATGCAAACGCCTTGGTTACGTGTATAACCCACGTAAACCGCAATGGATGCGGCATTAAATTCTTATTGCCGTGAATTATTCGTCTTCTTTTTCTTCCTTTTTTTCGCTTTGTGTCTTTTGACATGTTGAGATGTTCATCAACTTTCAATTAACCTAATGGAAAAGGGATTACATGTATTATTGCGACGACGACGTCATGTTAAATCAAATTCAATTAAATCGCAATCAGATATAAACTCATCAAAAAGTTACAATAAATGAAATTTTTAGAAACGTAATGAAGAATAAAAATACGGAGTTATTATCGTATAAATTCTAAAGATTGTATTTTAATAAAATATTAAAGGAAATTGTCCTGCTAGAAATGCATGCAGTTTTCGTAGAAACTTATCCAGTTTACTGTTTATTACTATATTCTCGTTAGTTGCAACAACTGCGTCGGAAATGGACAAGCACTTGATAGAGTTTCATTCACAAAATACGAAATATTACTAGGACAAAACATTTCACAAGCGGCTTGCTTGTTAATCAATTGAAGTCCATTTATTGTCTCGTTTATATTTAGTAAGTGAGTTCAGATTTTGCGCATCTTTTGTATGCAATAATTGCAAACAAAGCGTTACATTTTGATTGAAATTCCAAGTAGTTTTACTTCTCAATTACTAAACAGAAGTTAACATATAACTGTTTAGTAACTGTTCGAAAAATGCATGAAATAACTACCAGAGTGTAATAGAATTATTATAAAAGTCTCGTAAAACTCATGAATATTATAATGATTTAATCTAGCATGGAGAGTTCTCTCGCAACTTTTATATCGGTAATTCTCCAGAGTAGTTTCACTTGCTGCAGAGATTGAGACGCAATTCACACCTGCGCATCTTATCAAAAGCACATTTTTCCTCTTTAACGTGAACGTGTTGTATTAATTTTAATTAAAGCTGAAACCGCGTCTCCTCATCTCCCTGTCAACTCTATAAACATTTTTACAGCTAAGCTTACAACTTAGGTTTTGTTATTTATATAATAATTATTTTCCGGCGTCGCAATACAATTATATTTAATTAAGTACATAAACATTTTCGTATTTTCATTTGACTCACGATTCTTCGATTTTGCAACTTCGTTTGCATTTTTCTTTTTTATTTTTATTTTTTTCTATTTCCTTTATTGAATTGTATTGGTTGCATATATTGTGATGTAAGTTTAAATTTTGTTATGATTTTTGTAATTTTGCTCTGTGCGCTTAAGAGGATCCTATCCTAAAATGCGAAATGAATGGCGATATCTAACTATTAATTTGTAAACATTAACGAGCCGTTTTCTTGTATCAAGGTATTGAACTTGTCTACATATCTACCTCGTAGAACATCGAAATTATGTCGGTTTTAAATCTTGAAAGAAAAAAATTACACGGAAATATACAGTGGTGGACAAAAGCTAAAGTCCCGTGTATATGAGTATTGCAGTAACTTTAATATTAGATCGTTTTTTGTGATGTCGGTCACTGAATTACTCTGCGCAGCTTTATCTCGCCACTTTAAATGACGTAGGACTTCTTTCGTTTGTTTCACTTTTCTTGCATTGTTCATTAATAATCTATTTTGTTCGGAATTTCAAGCTTACGAAAGTAAGCTTAAAATATATATTTTACAAATTACTAAAAATTTGTTGATTTTGCTCTTTCTGTACATGTTTTGTTCCTTCTAACTTGTCTTTTAATTTTAATTACTTTATACATAAGATGAATGGAAGTAATAGAAGAAAATTCGTTGATGTTAGACAGATGATAATTAAGGATAAAAAAAAATGGCCTAGGATTTAACGAAATTTCCATGATGGGATCGAAGAAAATTTATGACAACTACGACGAATACGGTATTGTAATGATTTAGTAAAATGTGGCAAATCAAGAAAAACATCGACGAGAGATGACAAGATATATGATAATTCGAGAAGTAAAAAAGAATTCCGCCATATCAGTTCGAGCCATCAAAGAAAATTTAAATTTTGTTTACAAAAGAACAGTAAGAATTAAGCTGAGAAGATTAAGAAAATAGATTTAAAAAATTACATAGCAAGAAAAAACCTTTTATTAAGGCTAAAAATAAAAAAATGTCTACTATTTGCTAAACAGGCATATTACTAACAAGTAGGTAAACCTCGAGGAACGTCAGACGCAAATTTTTCTCAAATGTTTTACAAATGTTTCTTATGCAAAAATATGAAAGAATCTGTCATTAGTTTTAACTCAAATTTATTTTTTCAATTAAAACAAAATTTTTTTATTTTAGGTACGTAAATACATAATTTTATACATATTTAAAGCTGTATTTTTTACAAAAATAAATTTACACCCAATTTTTTGTTACTTTTTTATATTTTTTACAGATTTTTGAGTGTAGATTTATTTTTGTAAGAAATGCAACTTTAAATATGTGTAAATATCGTGTATTTACGTAAAATAAAAAATTTTTTTTTAATTGAAAAAATAAATTTGAGCTAAAGCTAATGACAGATCCTTTCATATTTTGACATAAGAAACATCTGTAAAAAATTTGAGAAAAATCGGCGTCTGACGTTCCCCGAAGTTTACTTGTAAGCCCTTATCATTTTGAGAACGTATTGTATGGTTTCACGAATATATATATATATATATATATACATACAATACATATATGTATATAAATTTGAGCTGTCGAACAAAAAAGAAAAGTCAAAGCTTACTGTTTAGCAAATAGTAGACGTTTTTTTTTATTTTTACTGATATACTCATATACACGCGGGTACCAACTTTAAATTTTCTTTTGTCCGCCACTGTAAATGCAAGTTCCATCATTCCGCGATTGCGCGTTTGTTCTAAGAGAGAAACGCATTATATTTAACGTCTTGCTATTGCGAAAGCATTTGCAAACTTTGAGCGCGAAGTTGATACGCAATACGCGCGGATGAAGTGTCTCCGCGTTTCTGCTAATAGCGCGGAAATGTATTCCGCGTGTTGCGTTAATTGGCACGTGTATTGCGCCGCAGTGGCGCTCCAGCGGAAGTTACGGACGGATACAAAGAGGATTCCCGTCGCGCGGCTTGATCCTCTTGGGAATTAATCGCGTTCCTATGCAAGCCGCCACGATATTGTATCCAATCGAAGCCAATTAACGCGCCATTTTTACGCATCGCCGAATTAACGCGTTATCGTGCTGCTATACAAGGTGTCTCGTACTCAAATGATACAGCGCTTGTGGGCAATGTGGACCAAACTGAACAAAAAAGCCCTCTACCATTTTGCGATCTTCGCAATAGTTATCGAGATAATAATAATTTAAAAAAAAGAAAAAATTTTACATAATGGCCAAATTTTTGCTTCACTATGATTCTATTGATCATTTTAATAACTTTAAGTCTGTTTTACGAAGCTTAAAGTTATTTGGAAAGATGGCATTAAACTTTTGCTGCATATAATTTTGAATAATTTAAACGATTTATTAAAAAAATATTTTTCTGGTTTGGAATAAAATATTTTTGTCTCTATGTCTAATCAAATACTTGGCAATTTGTATGATCTCATATTTGGACAACTTTTATTTGTTAAAATAATATTTTTGGTTTAGATGTACCTAATGTACGATATACTTGTATATACTTGGCGTAAATTTTTTTTTAATGATTAGTATCTCGATAACTATTGCGAAGATCGCAAAATGGCAGAGGACTTTTTTGTTTAGTTTAGTCCACACTGCCTCCTCACAAGTGCTGTACCATTGAGTACGAGACACCCTGTATAATAAATCAAATCCGAAGGATCGCGTTATATTCATCGGCGACTTCTTGGCGAATTGGTAAATTTTTTTTCTTGTCTCTCTCTCTCTCTCTCTCTCTAAGCAAGACAGCTCAAGACAAGATTGGCAACTTTTAATGAGACGAGACGTGTCAGATAAGAGGCTTTAGCAACGTCCCCTAGTTTACTAGATTCGATTTGCACCAAGTTTATTGTGGCGATGAGAGACTATATAGCGTTTCAAGTTAACAGCTTTCCTACATAGTTACAGTCTGTGTGTCAAGTGATAAAGTAAAGCTACGGTGACTAATGATGTAGATAAGGGCGGGACTAATGTAATTTGTGTAACGAATATAATTTGGAGTTTGTTAAGAGTAACGAGTAATTTTACAAATAATATAGAGACGCGCTGCAGGGCTGCTATATGGGCAAAGATCGATAAAACGACCGTTTCGATAACAGGATATTTGTTAATGTCCGCGAGTACGTTCAGTACAAGTATACTCCTTTAATTACGACACAATCCCGTAATAGGAAATCCGATCGCTGTGGTCCGAGATCAGGTTTCCTCGTAAAATCTGTCCGCTGATTTCAAGGAAACGAAAGCAGCGCAGAGAACACAAAAGCTGGACAGAACGGTCAGTCGACATTGAGATAACGCCGGGCTTTTATGAGGAAGAAATACAACGTGAGATTATTTTCTCACGAGACCGGACAGAGATCAATTACAAAATGTCGATAGACTCTTAATATAATTAAGATATAATAAAACTTTATTGTACCTTAATTATATTAAGAGCTCTTTCGACATTTTGAATTTCTACAAAAATGATTTGATTGACAAGAAGTTCTGGTTTAGATTTGTTCTGGGTTAGATTTAACGAAAAAGAAAAAATTAAGCATATTCGTTTCGTGAATCCTACAAAAGTTCTGATTCGTCAATTTTACAAACAGACATACTAGTCGATTCAGATTTCCAGTTAATGCAACCAGATTCTTTTTTCAATGTGAAATCGTTGCTATTTTTTTTAGGCTTGACAATGCAAGATTTCCGTAAACCAATAATTCAGGTTATTAACTAATGAATTATTGATTTACGGAAATCTGCTTAATTCTTTTTTTCTTGTTAAATCTACCAGAATTTCTTATCAATCGAATCATTTTTCTTGTTAAATATATTAGAATTTTCTTGTTGATCGGACAATTCTTTCATGTGTTGTGTGACCGAATCTCTCATATTAATATATTTTAGCACATATTATAATTTCCAGAAAATATAAAGTTCTGAATTAATTTTAGTGCAGAACTAAAAACTATACTATCAAAATACATCTTTCAGTTTTATTCTCATCTTGGATTCCACTTTTAGAAATGGTAAAAATCTCATGATGCTGCGATTTTTATTCTATTCTGTGGTGATTCTTAAATACGAGAAGTAAATTCGTCGATCACGTCGATCTCGTGGCGACGCAGCGTAGGTACTGCTTGCGGGGAACGTTTATTGAATATAGCCAGAAATTTTGTAGATCCAACTAGAAAATGTTAATCAAATTCGTACAGTAAAGTCTATCAAATGTACTTCTGGTGATGAAATATCGAAACCTCTTATTATATAATCAGAAATTCTGTTTTTACCAAAATTCAATCATATATACATCTTGGTACAAATCATAAATCATTTTTCTCAATGCACGATTGACAATTGAAACTAATTGTAAGCCGAAATAATGATTAAAAATGACTAAATAATGATTAATATTAGTATAAATTCTAATATGAATTACGACGGTAATCAGCAAGTATCAACGCGCCGAGCGTTGAATTTATGATAAGGAGGCTCCAATAAACCCAAGCATTACACAAACTCCGCACGCGCCGGCGTTTCCGTCTTCCCTGCGGCATCCTCGGGGTAGAGCATAATTGTTTACCTTCGACGAGGAACCTAAGGTAATCCTAACGAATCACATAACGAGCGCACACGACGGGCGCACGTACATATATATTCATTTCAGGATGCGAAACGTGAGCCCCTGAGCTCGAGCGCGATAGTTCCGCGGCGAATCACGTGCACGGGACGCGCAAATCGACCGCGGCAATGCATCTCTCTTCCTCTCTCTCTCTCTCTCTCTCTCTCTCTCTCTCCCTCTCTCTCTCTCTCAGAGTATATAGAGGTAAGTTCTCGCGAGGTCGGAAAAACGGAAGTCGCGTGGGTGCCTCGACTACACGGCGAACGCGAAGGAGGGGAAAAAAGGCGAATCGATATCTCCCGCACGCTCGGAGTGCTCTTCGACTCTCGTGTCTCGGGTCGACCCCCTTGTCGATGCGGCTACCAACCTCGCGACGACGAGGAGGATGACGACGACGACGTCGACGACGGCTCTAATGACGCGAACGGACGGAAAACCTCGCGAGGCCGGCTGCAGCCATCTGTTTAATTGCCGCTCTCGGCGAGACACGGCGAAAATTAGGGAGGACTTAATTGCACGCGAGTTATCATTTTTCAACGCGGGAGCCACGAGTTTGAAAAATGGTGCCTTTTCACGCGAGCCGCGCTTTCAACGCGGCTATATGTATACGTTTGTTCCGCGCCGTCCCGAAAGTTCCCATTTATTTTCACATCACGCACGAATCCTGACGGCAGAACCGGCGGACACGCGGCCGGTTGAAAGGTGTAGACTTGTGCAAACGGAGATTTTTCGGCCTCAATTCAGGGAAGTTGCATTGAATCTCGACTCCAAAACGTCTCTCGTACGACTCTCGACGTATGTAAATAATAAAAATTGAACGAGACGTGACGGCGTAGAGCGAAAGAGAGCCACGTAATAATCTTCTCATATTAGAGAATGTAGTCCGGGTAGTATCAAGATTCTATAAATTCTTCTATTTCCGGTGAATACGATGAACGATATATTAAAGCTGCAAATGCAGTGCGAAAGGCGTCAATGTGCACGGTGACGTGAAAGAGACGCGATTTTTCGTCTCAAAAGCTACATTTTATCGACATACATGCATCGACTACGTTGCCATGAAGACGGCAACATGTCCGCCTGCATCAGATTCATCGATAACCCTGATGGATCACTCGCCGTAAAAATGCCTACGTCGAAAATGTGTTTCGTTATGAAACAAACTTGCACCATGGCGATAAGGAAAATTTAAGCGCTATAAAAAAATTGACGTATTCCGCCGACAATTTTGTTTAAGTCAAACAGGAATACATCGAGAGAAAAATATAGTTGGAATAACCATAATTTAACTATAATTTATAATAAATTTCGGGAACAACTATAAAATTATAATTAATTTAACTATGCAAATTATAGCTGCTTTAACAATGCATTATGATTATGCATTTACGATGGATATCATTATTTTTTGTTTACTTATTTTTTAGTTATTATTACAATATAAATAGTAAGCAAATGTTAAAAAAATAGTTATACTAATTATATACTCTTATATACTTACTTACACCTATACTAGTTATACTTACTACCTAATACTTATATTATAGTTATACTTTTGACTCATACATATCTTGATATTTTATATATCAATATTTGAAATTATTATAGTTTATAGTACAATTTTTTTATATTTGATAGGTTATTATTCATATAAGGTTGTTACTAACATTATAGTAATAATAACTATAAAAATAGTGGCCCTAACCATAATTTTTTCACCATTCAATTATAGTCAACATATACAAAATATTTTTCTCTCAGTATAGTTATATAATAATAAATTATTTACTTATTATGTATATAATTATTTCACGTCTAATATCTCTCACGCCAGATTGTAAATAATAAGACTCTTTTCTTCAGTAAATTTTTAAGTTACTTTAAAGCAATATTTTCTATTAAAAATCATTCCTAATAAAATTTTAATTTACAGCAATTTCAATTTTTAATGAAGGTATGAAAGAGATTGCAAATTGCAGAAACTTTTGTGCGTGGGACAATGAAAAATCTGATGTTGCAGTTATTTGTCATGTGTGACTTATTGTTGATTATACGAAGCAATTCTTTCAACGGGTGCTGAACAAAACGACAAGCTTTTAAATCTACCGGAAACAGTTGTAAAAAAAATTTTAACGGGCTGTTGCGAGCAAACATAAATTTCCGCACCACATTCTATCGCCTCGCAACAAAAACAAGTTGAGAGAGTGTAAAGTACATTTATGGTAAAGCAAATATGCGTATATAGGCAGTATATTTTTTGTTGAATTAATGCAAACTACATAAAACATAAAAACCAATTTTTTCTGTAATTTATTTAAATTTTATTTAAAAAGTATTATATGTATGTACATTCATATATATATTTCATTAAATATACCTTGTTTTATTCTCTATTTATATTTATTAAAAAATTATTTATTAAGTTGCAAATGTTGAATAAAAAGTACTACGACAGTGTTAAATATTTCCAACAAATTACATTTCATGATTTTTCGAGATATTTTTATCTCGGAACGTAAAAGTGGAGTGGCAACGCGAGGAGAGCGAATATCTTTCAGTAGTAAAGGTGCGAATATGCACAGCCAAGAGCTACGCTCAGGCTCGAGTAGTAGAAATCTGAATACGAAGCGACAGGTCGCTGCAGTTTGTGCGTTTCTCGTTTCCCTCTCGTAAGTTCGCATTTGACTTTTCGGCCGATAGCGAAGAAGTCCTTCGTAGAAAGTCTTTTTTTTCTTCTTGGATACTTTGAATTTATTTGAATTGTCAATTAGAAAGAGTCGCGGATTGAAGCAATTTTTTACTTCAATCCAGAACCAGAAAACAATTTGAATGATACATCAATTCTGTGCTTAATTATTAAACGGGGTTAATTGTATAATAAAATGAATTAATAAAATGAAAATATATTATTAAAAAATAATATAAAAATATAAAATTATATAAAATTGTATTATAATAAAAATGTATTACAGAATTTTATATACCTACATATATATATTTTTCTACAATATAATTCTGATATGATATAATTATTTTGCACATATTTTTAATAAAACTGTTAATAAAATTTTGTATGTATTTACCATTGATTTATTTTATATATAAAAATTTGATTTTGATTTTTATCTTTGCTTAAAAATATCACAGACTTTTATATGTAATTTCTCATTCAAGTTACAAGTGGAAACATTAAGAACAAAGCATTTATTAATTATCAGTTTTAGAAAACATTAAGAACATTAAGAACAAAAACATTAAACATTAAGAACAAAGGATTTATTAATTATCAGCACGATGACTTCTACAAATGTTGTGAAATCATGATAAAGTTGTAGATTTTCATGAAAAGCTGTAAATTTATAATGTGATAAGAAAGATAGAGAAGCGTGGAAAGAGAGATGAAAACCCATCGTGCGGCGAGCACAAATCAGAAAATTCAATTGGCGTTTGAAGTCAAGAGGATTCCGTCGTTCGAGCAGAAACAGAAAATATGATTGAACAAGAGTACTCCATGAAAACTGTAAGGAGAGTTACACATATATTCGACCGGAAAAATATTGTTTCCCTTATATTCACCTCATCCGCTTGCGAATTCTATTCAACTCGTAATTGGATACAATCCGCCGCAATACTTATGGTAGAGTCCCGATAGTTTTAGCAAATGTTTTCTAAAGTTATACGCTAGATACATATAAATGCTCCATTATATCGAAGATACTCGGAGCAACCATCGACGAAAAAAACAAGATACCATTTCTTTTTAAATTTATTAATCACTTACTTTATTATTTTCTACGTTAAATTTAGATGTCTTGGAGTGGAAAACGTAAACAAGAAAATATGTAATAAATGTTCTTGAAATAAAAAATTCTCATATTTTTGTAATGTCAGTTAATTCACGAAGGGAATAATTTATATAGATGCTTTGTGTCATGTCGTTTTATAACTTGCAGATTATTAAGGATTGTTAACATGATTACTATATTAAGATTATTATGTAATGCATTTTGATAAATGAATATATATTTTTGCAATCTTTTAAAAATTTAATTACTTACATTATTAATTGCTACGTTAAATTTGTATGTCTTGGAGTAGAAAAAGTAAACAAGAAAATAGATGCTTTGTCACGTCGTTTTATAACTTGCAAATTATTGAAGATTATTAACATAATTACTATATTAAGATTATTATATGTTATTATATTAAGATTATTATATAATTATTATTGTATAAAATATTTTGATAAATAAATATATATTTTCGCAATCTTTTAAAAATTTAATTACTTACATTATTAATTACTACATTAAATTTGTACATCTTGGAGTAGAAAAAGTAAACAAGAAAATAGATGCTTTGTCACGTCGTTTTATAACTTGCAAATTATTGAAGATTATTAACATAATTACTATATTAAGATTATTATATGTTATTATATTAAGATTATTATATAATTATTATTGTATAAAATATTTTGATAAATAAATATATATTTTCGCAATCTTTTAAAAATTTAATTACTTACATTATTAATTACTACATTAAATTTGTTCATCTTGGAGTAGAAAAAGTAAACAAGAAAATAGTAAATGTTTTTAAAATAAAAGATTTTTATATTTTTATAATTCTATTTATATGTCATAACTATATCGTTATGTCTGCAACACATGCTAAACTTTTTTCTCTTCCCTCCCCTTATCTTTTTGATACTTTCGCTTGTTTGTTTGCGATCGACAATATCGGCATGCACTTCTACCTCTGCCCGGGTTCATCGAGTAATATGCAATTCCCTTATAGAGGCCGTTACGCGAGCCCCGTGAAAGCGTTTCTTGGTGCAGTTTGCAAAGCAGCCGGCTGATTATGTGCCGTGAAAGGCATTTCTTTTGCCCGGCGCGCTTTTTAAATCCCCCTTGCGAAACTCGACCTCCATTTACGGCGGACAAATCAGCCAAGGCGATGTTTCTTTTTATCGCGGCTATCCACATACTTTTGTTGGGAATATATGCGGGGCCGGCGGTGCTCGTTTTCCTGAACGTGCAATATTCACCAAGGTCTTGTAGAATTCTCCTTTAAATTTGCAATAATCCGACCTGAGGATAACGCAGAGGAGAGCGAATCTCTCGAGAGACCGATGTAACTTTCTAAATAATTAAGTTCGGAACCGCATCTTCGTACATACTCTGACTTGACGGAATTCTAATTGACAGGAAGTAAAGCATCGTGGCCGAAAGTTAGCGACTCTCTCTCTCTCTTTCTCTCTCTCTCTCTCTCTCTCGCTCCCTTTTCTCTCTCTAGGCCAGAGTTTTGTATAATACAGCACTACATTTAAACAAATAATACAGAAATAGACGAGAATGTATAATATTTTCAATCTATATTCTCACGTTTCGACGCACAATGAAATAGAAAAGGAAATTTCTTTACAATTTTTGCACAAATTTTATTAATAATATGTGTACTTCCCCACAAAAGTATGAGTGTACTTTAAATGAAAATTAAAGAGAATAAGGAGATTAAATGTAATGTTTCATTTATTAAGCTGATCTTATCAATGTAGTACTTTCGGAAAAGAATATCCTAATGAAAATTAAAGATGATGAAGATATTAAACACGGTCTTCTTAAAAAATAAGAAGATTTTAAGAAGATTTAAAGAATAAGAATTTTTAAGACCGCATTTAATATCTTTATCATCTTTAATTTTCATTGGAATATTCTTTTCCGGAAGTACCATATTGAAAAGATCGGCTTGATAAAAGAAATATCACATTTAATCTCTTTAGCCTCTTTAATTTTCATTCCATCAAGATTTTCGAAAAGATTCCACAGGAAACGTTATCCCTCGCCGAATTTCTATGCCACTTGTATAATTTTGCTCTTCACTTTGCTCTTGAATACTTCCATATAATATCACGTATATAGACAGTATTTCTAGAGACACAACTGAAGTGTCTATTAACATTTCCTTTCGCATGAAAATTGCTATGGTTTTATCGGACCACGAGATGGAACACCGCCGTAAAGCTCTGCACAATCCCGCCGAAAAAATGTATAGCTCGTAAAAAGGAGCGGTTTCGAGGGATCGCCGCGACGGCGATCCTACAGGTGGTTGCGAATAAATCCGCCCAAGATTACAAATAAGTTATATGGCCACCTGAAGCAATTCCACGCTCCCAGGATCCCCGATGATCCCTTCTGAAGATTCACGTTGGACAGGAGGTCGGCCGACCCCTTCGCAGATAGTCGCCGTCTATACATATATGAAGATAGATCAAAGAGCCGCGCGCAGGCTGTATACAAGCCACCGTACAAGGTGTCCCGATAATAACCCATCAGAACTCGGGTTTCATTAGACGTGGGAAGACCATGCACCAATGTGTAGGGTTGTGCGTGCGTGTGTGTGTGTGTGTGTGTGTGTGTGTGTAATTGTATGCGCTACACAACCTCTTCGAAACTCGGCAAACTCAAACGAGCAGTCCCTTTGATATACGAACGGCGCCCTTCGCCACGAAATTTTCCTATTTCGCTATAAGGACGCACGAGAAATTTCGCGCTGTCGCGCCGTTTTCGGTGGTAAATCGCGGTGGTTTGACTTCGGCTGTTAACCGCGTAATCATGCTACGGGAGTACCGCACAGCTAATGTATAATGTTAATACCTTTGAGTGTTGCGCTTCATTATGTCTCCCGACGCCGCCGTCGCGTCTTGCATTAACCCTTAAACCCGATAAACGGTAATTGTTGCGAAAAGCTTCGCGTGTAAAATGAAACTGTGTGTAGGGTTTAATGTTATTTAGATGTCTGGAAATATGAAGTAAGGATAAGAAATTTTACAAAAACGTTTACGTATTTAATGCGGTGTCTACGATGAGACTTTTATGATTTGAGATTTAAGAAAATTGACCAATCATAGTCGGTTATTCATTCAACGTGAAAAGAACAATCGATTGCGACTGACCAATTTTCTTAAATCTCAAATCTTAACAATTTAGATACATGTAGGCTCACTAGAATATATCAAGCATATTTTAAGTAGAGGCCAAGATATGCGAGCCAACACAGGATAACGGTGTGACGTGATGTAATAATTTCTTTTTACAATATCCAATCACATGCAAACTGCGCGCCGCATATTCGTCGGTCTTGAAACGCAGTTTATTACATGAGGCCGAAATAACTTGTAACAAATTAAATCGATTAACAATTTAATCTTTTTGATGCTATACGCATCTATAATAATTTCCTCCCTCCCCCCCGAATCTGTAGAATTATTTATTGAGAAAAAAATCACCTCAGCTCTCAGCCAGGAATCAAACCCGGATCTCTACGTTTGCCGAACGGGCGTCCTACCTTTACCACCGAGGTATAAAAAATTAAATTAAACTTAAATTAAACTTAAATGAGATTTAAATCTTCAGTCTCATTGTGGACGCCGCTTAATATAAGCATAATTTTACTAAAAAGGAAAAGAAAACACATTTTTCAATCTATGCCAATTTCTTAACTCAGCAAACGCAAATTATAACCGCAATGTTACAGCAATATTATTGTAACATTTCTGCAATATAGAATGTTGGAATGTTACATTACAGCAACATTGCAGTTATAATCTGTGTTTGCTGGGTTATTGGAACTGAAAAATTAGTTGACTATTTCCACACGACAAAAATGCCTTATGATACGCAATTGCCTTTAACGTTATCCAAACCATTATGGTAGCATTAACGTAAATTGATTAACTTTGAATCAACAACTTTGAATTAAAATAAGAAGTTTTTTTGTAATTTTATCATTCTCCACGTTACGCGCTAAATTCTATGGCAAACAAAGAGCAACCACTTAGCCGAGGGGCAACACTTTTAAGATCTTAAGATCTTTTAAGATCATTTACTAAAAAACCGACCAAACTCGAGACAGAGATGTTATGGGCGCGCCAACCTAAAAACGCTTCGATAACAAGTTTCTTTAGGGGGGAAGAGGGGAAGCTAAATACCGAGCGAGACGAGGAGGTCCCATGTACGCCGCAATGAATATTGAATTACGCGAGCTTATTTAAATATTGACTGATACGTGGTTCGCCAGTGGCGACCGGAAGCGAGGTCTCACGTCGTCGTGACCGTTTCTTTCGATTCCTCCGAAGCTCTCGGCCATCGATTTTCGTCGTCGCAAAGCCGCCGCCCTCTTAAATATCCATCTCGCCACCACGGCGTGAAAAAGAAAGTGAGGGTCGCCGCTAATCCTCTTCCATTTCACATTGTGCTTATTGGATCGTGTAACGAGAGCGCGTTAGGGCTCGGAGTCTAAAAATAAGGGCGATGTCAATCGGTAGCTGAACCCCCGCGAGAGATGTTTATCGTGAGTGAAACACTTGTCCCTCTTCCTATTCGAACTTCCTGCACTTTGAGTTGATAATCAATCTCGCGCGATTCTTTAAATGTAAGACAGGGAAGAAAAGAAAGAGAGAGAGAGAGAGAAATATAAGATTAATGGAACTACAACGATTTAACTAAATGTTTGCATAACTGATTTTAAAGTGACAAATAATTTTGAATTTAAAGATTACCACATGCCTTGGTAATCGAATAAGTAAGACACCTGCCCGGAGAGTAGGGAGGTCCAGGTTCGAATTCTGAGTTGAGGTAATATTTTTTGCAATAAGTTATTTCACATAGGATTTAGGTAATATATTAGATTCCCAAAACACATTATTTAAAAATGTTTTGAAACTTTCACCTCAAGTAATTTAGATATTAATGCATATGCCTGTAAAATATGAACTCGATTTACCGTCCCGTTTCTGATATATAATTGCTCCAACATCGCAGATTTTATACTCTTATAGTATAGCCATTAATTCTGTTGTGATGTGACACGAATTTTTATATAGCATCGAAACCGCATTCAAGAAGTTAATGATCTTAAAGGGGGAGCCTGATTTAGCACGCTGAAAAATTAGGTGACTCTTTTGGAATTTTTTTTTAGGAAACTATTCAACCAATCCTTTTGAACTTTATAGGGTAATTTCTTGTACTATTGAACTAACAAAAAAAAATTTTTTGCCAGAAAAAAATTATTTATTGTGCAAGTAATAATAACATTTTTATTCGGAGGTAATGGTGTTTGGTGGCATGCAAAATAACTCAAAAACTATTCATCCGATTAACTTGGGCCTTTGCACACATCTGCACAAATATTTCCCTAACAACTTAAACCATAGTTTATAATAATATTATTTAATTAAATAATTTTTATTGCATAATAAACACGAAAAATTTGTTGTCAAAGTCGCTACCTTCTTTTTCCAAGTGCGCGATTTTTACAATTTTGCATTATTTTTTAAAAAATAAGTTCAGTTAATGTATAAACTCTTAATAAACAATAATCTTTTTGGATTTTTCATTTCAGACAAATACAATAAGCGATCTTGTGCCCGTTGAAAATGCGACATTGCCACGATCTTATTTACTACGTGATATACGTAGGTTTTCTTTTTTTTCTTAATTTAATTTATATTTATTATGTTTACTATTGTAAATGTATAAAATGCTTTTTTTTTTTATTTTTGGATTTTACATATAACGATATATTTGGTTTAAATTTAAAGATATGTTTAAGTCTGTTGTTAACTCGCATAGTTGGGGTCTAACTATACCTTAAACAGATGCTATACGAGCATCGATTTATTGGATTGCCTTTGGCAATTTAATTGTGATATTACGGTACCACTCGGTTTTTGAGCTACGCTGAAAGTCCGACGATTTGCGGTGCGCGGTTTATTTAAACCGAAAAATCGTAAGATTCACACTTGATAATATTATGGAGCACCGCAAAATCCGCTCTGACCGTTGTTGGCGATCTTTCCGATCTTCATTATTGTTTGTAACATTCCTGCACGGTCTAGTCTGATACTGTAATTAATTTTGAATTTTATGAACAAATCTCTCAACCACCCCCGTAGTTTATTTCTCCCTTAATCTCTTCCGTTTCGTAATACTTTAATGCATCAGATAAAAATTTTTAATGAAAACTAAATAACACGCGTGCGTATAATTCCTAGATTACGTTCCTAATAGACTGTGTGATTACAGGACCATAACGATCGTAATGGAGTTATTAAAAGATATTCGTTAGATTAATAAAAAAATCCGTTTTTACCTCCTGGTTTCGGGCCGCATATGCGCGAAATCCCAATCCGTTTCTCGCGAAATGTGCAGCAGAGTTTGCGTAAATTCAATTTCTGTGTCTACTATCGATTTGTACGAACATATTTATCTCACCGTCACTCGGGTCCTTTTGATAGACAATTCACGCTGCGTCTGGCAAAGTCTGCAAATGTCGCGAGTGCACGATACAAACGCGCAAACGTGCCGGGCCGGTACTCTGACACGTGGCATCGCAGCGGCGCGGCGGCTGCACGTGCGGTGCATTCGCGAGCGAATTTGCCACCGATAAAGTCGAACGAATTGGTGAGCAACGCTCTCGATGGCTTTATAAAGTCACTCACTCATACGCGCGGCGGCTCGTCGCATGCACAGGTTCGTCGATTGTGGGATTCGCGTCCATATGCATTTTTGTCGGCATCGACAGAGACCCGAGGGGCTAAATTGATTCTGATACGCAGAAAGGCAGAGTTTACACAATTGGTAAAATAAAAAAAAACTGTCACGCATGTAATATTTCGCCGGCCAGTTTAGCCCCAAACCAAATATTGTCGAATGTGACGCGGTGACAAGCGAATCTTGGTTAGCGATAAAAAAAAGTTCAGAATATTATTCGTCGAATTAATGCGTATCTGCCATGCCACGGGCCGTATTACTTTATCTGTGATTTACGTATATTGGTAATCAAATTTGATTGTGAAAGGGAAGAGAAGGGCAAATAGTGTCATTTTAAATTTCTCCCCTTTTCTGCGTCTATTTTGCCACTACTCGTTAATGGAAAGACAGGTTCTCAAGCATCTAATTAAAAGCTTCTGAAAAAGCAGTAAAAATCAAAAGCCAAATATAGCTAGCGTAGAAGTTTAAAATTTTGCATTTGTGAAATAGGTAAGTTAAAACCTAGATCTTTTTTTGATATTTGAAGTTATATTTTCTTAATTGCTGAATTGTTGAATGAGAATTAACCTATTCTATATCATACGATACCTTTTTGCTCTATTTTGATATAATTCCTATGCTTGCAGTATATTAATTTTATTTCTCTCAGTAAAGTTTTAAAGACAAAAGTAGCTCCTGGGGCAAATAATGACAATTTTTAGTTGGGTAAATAATGACAAAAAAGCTTTTTTAATATTTGAATATGATTTTTCTAATTCATTTGGGATATAATGAGATTAGTTACAAGGCAAGATCCTGATTAATGTGATTTTCAATAAGAAATATTACCAAATAGTGTTACTATTATTTATCAATAAATAAAAATTTACGTATGGCAGAGTATAGAAATAAATATAAATTACCTTATCTAATCAAAATGTCAAAAGAAAGATCGATTAGGAGTTAAGAATTATGTATTTTGTAATTGTCCCATAGGGTGTCACTATTTATCCATTATAGGGTGAGGCAAATAGTGACAAATGTATAGGTTTCAGTTTTTATGAAAATCTAGCCCATATATATGACTTATGGAAACTTTAATTAAATTTTATGTATATTTGAAAGTGGAAAGTATTCTTTTAGTGAAAAATCATATCTTGAAATTAGCTTGTAGGGGAGAGAGGAAAAAATTCGTCACTATTTCCCCCCTCCCCCCTCCTTCCTTTACGTTTTATGTGCCATAGCTTGTATATAACGGAGGAAGTGAAAGTTTAAGAGCATAATTTATCTATTTTTCAGCGACTGAAACTCTCGTGTCGTAATAAGTCGCGATATTATGTCGAATTAGCACTCGTAAATCTTGCCGTTTGAGATCTTCTATTATTTCCATTAACGCATTTTTTCCATATCCTTCAACGCTCGCGAGATACCCCTCATCATCCACCTTCTTCTTCGACTCTTTTCCTTTAATCTCCACCCTTCCACTTTGCTAATCCAGTATTAAACTTTCTCTTCCTCCTACGTTCCTTTCTATCCGATCCCCCGGCTTACAGCCACTGATCCGGCATTAAAACTCTTCTTAGCAGCCTCGTCCTCGATCCTCATCTTGTGACACTCGTAATCTACTCGTTCTTCCTCATCCTCGCTCGTGGGTGCGCATACGATTCTTTCGTTATAATCGAAAAATAATGACCCGTCTCTTTGTGGATATTTCTTCTGTTTTACGAAGACAAAATTACGAAACTTTTTAAAAAAAATGCATCCCAAAAGATATTCAAGATTATATCCCAAGATATTCGAAATAAAAAAATACTTTGTACTTTCACTTTATATTAAATTGCAAGAAAATATTTAATTCATTTCTTTTGTTTTTAATCTACGAGAGATAATTACTATTACCGAATTAATTAACGTGCATCCCAAAGTATTCGAAATTAAAAAAATACTTAGTACTTTTTAAATTGCAAAAAGATATTTAATTCAAAGTAATAAAATAATGATATAGGCTCAACGAAGTGACAAAATAAAAATAAATAAATGTGGGCTACGATCCAGAGTTGGGTATTTAAATGCTCTAAAATTAGTTAAAATACATTAAAATATAATCAGTAACACAGACGTTTCGACCTACATCAGGTCATTTTCAATGTTACAGTGCAAATTAAAAATTTAAACGGAACCGGTTAATATAAAAGATCTGTACATTGTTGAATGTTGTAACAATATCAAAAACGGAGATTCAAGCGTAGATCCTCGCAGATAATCGCAATGAACAGTCATCGTGAAGAAAAAGACGAAAATCTCCGTTTTTTTGTTACACTATTCAACAATGTACAGATCCTTTATATTAATCGATTCCGTTTAAATTTTTGATTTATACTATAACATTGAAAATGACCTGATGTAAGTCGAAACGTCTGTGTTATTGATTATATTGTAATGTACTTTAATTAATCTTATAGAGCATTAAATACTCAGCTCTAGGTCATAGCCCACATTTATTTACATTTAATTCATTTCTTTTGTCTTTAATCTCTACAAGAGATAATTACTATTACCGAATTAATATTAGAATTATGGAATTGTTCTCCTTAGAAACTTTTGTTAAGAAAAATATGTTCTCAAAGCCTTTTCTAAAAACAGATTAGTTAAATATTTCTGATCATTTTGAAAATACATAATATTGAAAAGCATTTCCACCTAAATGTATAATTTTTGAAACTAAAAATTAAATCAATGTAAAATTTCTGTATAATAATATTTCTTCTTCTATTTAATGTGACTAACATTAGATTTTAATTTTTGCAAAAGCATGTAAAAGAAATAATTAAGAAATAAATGTAATTTGAGATCTAAAACACTAGACAAATGCCAGTTGAGAATTCAGCTAACTCTAGTAGTTGACTGAGTCTAACTGCAAAACTTTATTTCTATTTTAGTTGCTGAGCTCGATCGTGGTAGTTGGCGGGACGAACGTAGCCGGCGCACTGACACATCACCCACGGGAATTGGCGCAAAGACAAGCATTTCTTGAAACCCGACAATGTGTCGAAGCACGCCTGACCACGCAGCGAGAGAATCAGCAACAGGTATGCCACTGCATTTGTAATAAATTCGTATTTGACTACGGTATTTCAACCCGATTGATATTGCTCAATATATATAATAAGAATAAAAGAATTTTAAAAATTGAACGTCAAAGCCGATGATATTACAAAATTTGAAATTAACTTTAATACTAAAAATTAATAAATATATATATTCAATGATAAAAACAATTGTAAAAATTATAGGTTCAAAAAATAAAAAGTTGAAACTAAATCTTTACACATTTATAAAGACATTACATTTCAAGAAAAAATTTGCAATTGAATTTTAGAAAACAATTAAGAAATCTCCGCGTGTATTGCAACAAGAAGATAAGTTTTAGCGATAATCCACGCATATATAATAAATAACTTGCCATATAAAGTTACTAAGGAATACATTAACCAATGAACAAAAAGAATTAATAATTAATAAATTTTATTTATTTTATAATAAAGAAATATAGAAAGGCAAAATAAAGAACGGAGAAAACTTCAGATCTCTAAAAAGTTGAAAAATAACTTAAAGGACAACGAAACTTAATTATTTATCAAAGAAGGAAAACGTAGAAAAGTAATACATAAAGTTTGATACTAAGAAATCTGATTTTTTCATATATTAGCTACGCTGGACTGCTTATATATAATTACAACACATGTGTAATGTACATTTGTTTGCCACTCAACATTTTACAGCAAACATTTTTTATCTTATATAAACTCTCTCATTTTATTAATACATAAAAAAGATAAAAATTTTACTAATTAAAATATTTAATGGCATATTTGTTCTCTTTATTAAAAATATATTTCTTTTTCAATAAAGTAAGATTTCAATAAAAAATGTAACTATGGATCTCTTTCTATTTCGATAAACTATTCTCGTATTTCTTTCATAAATGATGAAGATGAATGAAACGAAAGAAATACGACCAACTTAAATGACACAATTCTCTATTAACGGTACAGAAAACGGTTATATATGGATCGAGACATCACAATTGAGAAGATCTGTTTCCTTCGCAACAGGAGCAACGTCAGATCCAATAATCTTCTAATCAACATTGATAAAGCCATGTCATGGAAATAACGGTCATTATCATTGTCCCGCGGTTCATCAGTCTAACGGAATCTCGAGTAATTGACGCCTTTATCAATTATTAATGACGCCATCAATGTAAACCGCACGTTAATCCACAAAAGGGAGTTGTGTCCTATATCCAGAAATCACGAATATGGCCCGAATAGCTCAATCAGAAAAAGTACAAAAATTCTTAAGTAGGAAATTAAAACTAACAATAAGATAACCGGATTCAATATACTTCCATTAAGCTTTTTCTAATTTTTTACCGAGTCCTAAATAAGAAATTAGCGGTCACACTTAAAAGAAGGAACTTTTCTTCTATCTTAAATGATAATAAAAAAATATGAGTACCAGGAAAAACCGTGTAATATTAACTAATAATTGAGATCTTAAAACGCTAACAACGGCATAAAGCGGATTTTGGTGCTTCCATATAATATTAGTGTAAATCTTACAATTTTCGGTTCATTTAAACACCACGTATCCGCAAATCGCGTGCATCTCCGTAGTTCTGAACCAAGTAATATGTAATATTACAATTAAATTGCCAAAGGCAATCTAATAAATCGATGCTCAAATCAAGTCCTGTGAAATTCCCCTCAACTTCGCGATATCTAATAAATGCTAACTTGCATCTATACGAATCTGTAAAGAATTTAATGTGAAAAAATATCACCTCATGTTCTCAGCCAGGAAAAAAATATGAGATATTTTCACATATTTAATATTTATATAGGCGCAGTAAAGATTTTTTTTTAAAGTAGCATTTCGCCCACATGTATATCCGCCCGATGTATATGTTCTCTCTTTTTCATAATAAAATATTAAAAATATGGAAAATAAAGCAACATAACATTATTTTTATAAGTTTCTAAATTTATTGCATTCATATATTGCCATATAAAAAAAAATCTATTTTTCTCAAATATTTTTATTGAATAAAAACATAATCAAACATTTCTCTTTTTAATCTATTTCTAACAAATTTTAAAAAATTATAACTGAGGTTATCAAATCTAATGTTATGTTACTATTAGTGTTTTGTCGGTGTTTGTTGGAAAGTATAGATCAAGGCTGATTGTATTGACTTTACCGATTAAAGAGTTACCTACTTTATTTATTATAACTAAAACGTGCAGACAAAAATATAAACTAAATACAATTTGTAAAATATGAATACAAAGCTACAATAATACTAACTACAGAAATTGATAATCATGTTTTGGTAATTATACAAAGCAATTACCTGCCTACGAAATAATATATCGCGACTATGACGTTTTTACTTTTTTTTATTGATACGAACAAAATGAATTATATGATCTATTAAACGACGCAATCGAGTCGCACGGACTACCTGCACACCCTACTACTGCTACTCCTATCTATTAAATTTAATGTGTAATTATTTACAAATAACAAGTTCGCCATTTTGCGTATAGGTTCATATTGAATCCGATTACCTTTTAATTTCTGGATTGATTTCTAGGTAAACATTTTTGTACGTTTTCTGATTGAAAATTTGGGCCATATATATTCGTTTCTGGATATAGGATACAACTCCTCTTTGTGGATTTATGTGCGGTTTACATTGATTTTGAATTTGGATTCCAAGAAAAATTGTATACCCTTTTTACAAGGAAGAAATCTTTGTGCAAATCTCTTTGTTTTATGATGAATCTGACAATTTTGCACATTCTTGAAGGAGGAAATACCACCTAATATTAATAAATCACTTGATATTAATAAATATTAATATAAACAATTGTCATTAAATAATATTAATAATTATTAATATAAACGATTGTCATTAAATTATGAAATTTGATTCCTTTTTTTGTTGTACAGAGTGTCCCGTAAAAACCGTATCAACGCTTAAGGGTAGATTTCTGAGATCATTTTAAGACAAAAATTCTAATACCAAAATTTTGAGGCTATAATAGTTTTTGAATTATCAGTGTTTAAAGTTAACTAATCGTCTAAAATTGGCGCGTTCAGGTTTCGGCACAACGCAAAGTCCTAAAAACAAAAGCTGACTTATCGCCTCTTTTATTAATATCAATATAAAAATTACATATGTGAATATAAGATTATTTTTATTGATATTTCTGCAAACACATTGTACACAGCACAATAATTTTTTTTTTTTTATAATAACACTTTTTGTCTTTACATGATACATAAAGCGCAAACTGTCAGATGGCATTTCTTTCAAAAATCTGTTATTAATTGCGCATATTAAAGGCAAAATTGTAGTTATCAAACGATACATAATTAGCAAATGATACTTGCCAAGTATCATTAATACTTGTAGGGCAAGTATCATTTACTAATTGTGTATCGTTTGATAACTACAGTTTTGCCTTTAAGATATGCAAATGATAACAGATTTTTGAAAGCTATGTCATCTGACAATTTGCGCTTTATGTATCATGTAAAGACAAAAAGTGTTATTATAAAAAAGAAAATATTATTGCACAATGTTATTGCGCAATGTGTTTGCAGAAATATCAATAAAAATAATCTTATATTCATCATATGTTCTTATATCGATATTAATAAAAGGGATAAATGATCAGCTTTTGTTTTTATGACTTTGCGTTATACCATTCCTGAGCGTATCAACTTAAGACGATCTGATTAGTTAACTTTAAACACTTATATATTATTCAAATACTATTATAACCTCAAAATTTTTGTATTAGAATTTTTGTCTTAAAATGATCTCAGGAATCTACCCTTAAGTGTCTTTACGGGACCTTTGTACTACACTCTGTATATGCCACAATTTGTTGTGCGAGTTTAGTGAGTAAAATATTTTTAAATAAAATATTTTTTTAATTTTTATAAAATTCAAAACGTAAAAATTTCATATCACTGTTTTCCGTTAAATTGCGGAAAATTACCGTCTTGATTACTTCAGTTGAAACATTTTTGTAGAACGCAAATTAAATGAAAAACATTTGTGTACAAATCTGACGTAAATCTCACAGAATCTCTTTTGAACTTTGATTGAGGTTTTTTCTTCTCCGATATCACAATAACGACAGAATTTTGACTGGAAAATATTAAGTAAAGGTGATTTAAAAAATAATCATCAGGCAGCGAATTTTTCGAACGGATTTTTTAACGTCCTCAACAAACAAACTGAAAATCTACAAGAGCGCCAGATGGTGTAGTCAATCGCACAATATCCGGGCGCGAATTCAATCAAAACCGCGAGATTTGAGGATGAAAACACGCCATTGCAGATCTCAAGCTCGCGTATAATATCGTCATTGTCGCGGACGCGCGATTAGAAATCTCTTGCACAAAGAATTCAGGGTATGGCGATAACGAGCGATTTGAACTTCCATTCGGAGATCTGAAAGGATTCGCCGATGGAACATTTCACGAGCAATTGTCGTCAAGCGTATATAGATAAACGTATATATGTATATATATATATATAGAGAGAGAGAGAGAGAGAGAGAGAGAGAGAAAGAGAGAGGGAAAGTACTCAGAAAAATTATGTGTGTATTCCTTCATTTCTGCAGATTTCCCGATAAGTTTGCAATCAAGTTTGCCGTATAGCGAAAACTCGGACATCGATTTCATAGATAAACGCGCGACCTTCCATGGAGTTATATTCTTGCATTTGTCAAGTGTCAAATTAAAAATACATGTGATAGTATGTCATCAAATAAATTGTTTTAAATTAACATAGAGTACAGCGGGGTAATTTGAACAGTGGAGAAATTTGGATAATAGTAAGTATGCAAGAATTTCTAAAAAATAAGAGATTTTAAGATTACATTTCATTACACCAGACATTAAGCATTATAAAAAAAAGAATGCTCGATTGAATTGGAACAAAGAGCGCATGAAACAAGCCGTTACAGCTGTCATTAATGAGGTGATCTCGATTTTAGGAGCTGCACAACTATTTCGTGTTCAATGCAAAAAAGTACAATCTAAACAAAAACAAATATGGTAAAAAATAAATGAAGTTCCTAGAACTTCTATTATTGGGTATATCGCTGTGTTTATAGCATTTTAGAAATAGTTAAATATCTCGAAGCCAGAGGTTCTCTTATTTATTTCTGTTGAATTTTGTCTGAAAAGTGCAATTTAATA
>NW_012026793.1:726172-728708 GCF_000956235.1 Wasmannia auropunctata | reverse complement strand
ATAATGACGTTGCGTCTCAAGATTTAAAGAGTAATTTTTTACATATTAAGTAAATATTCTTTACACATGTGAGTTTTTTGTTACATATTCAATTTAAGAATAAAATTAATACTTTCGAAACATTGTTTAAAAAGTGTGAATCTATTCAAATTACTCCGTTGTACCCTAAATAAGATAACGAAAAATTACGCTATATTTTTAGATTATACATAAACAAAAATACTTAATAATCGCGTCTGTACTTTTTCAACAAGTGGAGGAATAAAATATAAATAATAAAATATAAATATACAAATTTTCTATAAATTATATATCTCACACTCAGCCTGGCAAATGACGGGAGAGCAATGTTTTTTTTTCCTCCCGACAGAGACGAAGTTTACGTAACAAAAAGAGAAAGCCTAATGTGCGCCAATGTGTAAAATCAAAGTGCACGCTCGCTGAATGGCACACTTTGTTCAATTCTTTGTTGTCGGTGCGCGTGTTGTTTTTAACACGCGCGCGGGTCTTTATGGGAATTTCATCCCGCGGGGTATGTTAAACGATATCGCAGCATAATTATTATTTTATGATACCGATATTTCTCGCGCGCCGTTTCCGCTTCATTGTTTATAGAACTTTGGCACCGCGCGTATTAAAACAAAGCGACGCGTTATTGAAAAGCGTTACGAGTCCGGCCGAAATACGGCCGGCCAGCCGGTCGACAAAGCCCCCGATGAATTTATTTCGCGCGTACGTGTTGTCCAACAGTCGGAAAATAATGGACGAACTGTTTGCCGAGGCACAAGGGCTTTAATAAAATAGAGTGCGCCGATTGTTCATCAACTATTTTTTTTTCAGCTCCGCGGCGCGTATTTTCAGTCGATCCGGTTAAAGCGTCCTCCTACCCTGGCTGCAGTAAACTTTTTAATCGGCAGCGGAATGTACTTCGTGAGGCAACGCTTCCCTTGTTTCTAAGGCAAATGAACGAATGTAATGAACAGTCAGCTTTTTAACTTTGTCATTACTTCTCATTTCACTAACTATTGCTACTTCTTCATTTATTATTACTTTCTTTATCAAGCATTTTTATTATTTTAAATATTTACGTATATTTTATCTCTTATTTATATATTTTCTTTATTTTAATTTCATTATAAAATGTATGATAGCGTAGCTAATGTATAAAGCAGCATTCAACTAAATGTCTTTTATGTGTTACACTATCGTAGGTTCGAGCTTATAAAATATTGTTGTTGCGTCCGTGCTTTTGAATGTCGGCAAGCTTGAGCAGCCAATCATTAATCAATATCTACTTATTACGAACAGAGAATTGTCCTTCTAGCAACGTTGTCTATTTCATTTGATTTTTCGGAGGATCTTGAAGACGCGGAAGCTCATCCTCCCGCTCGCGGCGCAGCAAACTCGTCCTCCCTTCGCATCTGCTCTTCCTACAACTGTTCAGTTGAATCTCGCTCATCAGAGACTATATAAAGCGTCACCTCCGTCGAGGACTCTTGCGGAGCCGTACACGTTTCCGTATAGGGATCGCGTGGGCTGATCTTTTTCGTTATTTCCCAAAGACCTTCTCACAATATCTCGTACAGTCGAACTTTGATAACTCGAATCTCAAGGGAAATCCTTCGAGTTATAGAGTGTTCGACTTATCGACATTCCAGTAAAAGAGGGTTAAAATATGAAAATTCAACTTACGGAGGCTTTGTACGAGAGTTTATAATTTTCCGATTATAATGACTTTCAAAGAAAAAAAAATCAATATTTGACAGTAAATTATTTGTTGTGTACATATAATAAATGTAATCATAAAATAAAATACCAAGCTATTACTCATGGTTACACATAACTACAACTTTGAATTATAGAGGCAGCGACAATAGAAGTTCGACTTATAGAAGTGAACTTCGACTTGTACAGGTCTGGCTACTTTAAATTCGAGTTATAGAGGTAAAAAAATACATCTAAATATCTGACAAATAATTTTAGTTAAGGACGTTTCATTTCGTTTAGAGATTTTCCAAAGCGGAAGGGAATGGACAAAATTTTCGTCTTATGGAGATTTTCGAGTTGTAGAAGTTCGACTGTAATTTGTCGGGGGAAAAAAAATGGTTTAAATCAATCCTATTTAAGACACGACAATTTCTTACACAATGATACAGTCGAGCCTCGATAACTCGAATCTCGAGGGAAGAGATAAGCTAAACTCTTTGAGTTATAGAGTTTTCGACTTATCGAAATTCGAGTAAAAGAGGGTTAAAATAATTTGACTTACGAAGGCTTTGTACGAGAGTTTATAATTTTCCAATTATAATGACTTTTAAAGGAAAAAAATCAATATTTGACAGTGAATTATTTATTAATAAATGAAGTAAAAAGGGCCAACGAGCCAAAGCTTGGGTGTTGTATCGCTTCAAATATATGATTTATTAATTTCACACTTTCATGACGATTTGAAGAACAAACGTTTCGACCCCAAACGAGTCATTTTCAATGTTACTATAAATTAGTTAATGCCTAACATAAATTAAAACCATTACAA
>NW_012026793.1:714336-726152 GCF_000956235.1 Wasmannia auropunctata | reverse complement strand
GTAATTATTAAATCACTTCCATATTCTTCTTTCAATTTAAGAATCCATTTTCGAGATGGCTGCTCTCCTTGGCAATCAGCAAGAATTTCTTTCATTGAAAATTAGCACTCTTCGTCGTGTTCACTAAGAAATTTGCGTGTGTAACACATTATTGAAGTAGTCGTTTCATCTACAGGTCTTCCAGAAGAATGCTTCTCGATTACTGGCCATTTCAAACTTGTGTAACAATTGACATCTTGCATTCACAGAAGTAACGTTTCTTATATTTGAAATTCTATTTAAAATGTCTTGATCGTGTTTATTTTTGTTTTTCTGTAGAGGGGATAGATCAAACTATTAGGTTTTGATACGTTCCAGTCGCGTATACAGCTAAGGAGATTGATTGTTGCGTATGATAGGAAATTGGAAATGTTGAGCAATACGTGTTTCATTTGTGGTAACAATTTATCTATTGGTGCAAGCAGAGTGATAAAAAAGAAAGGCATCGCATCGTTGAAAGCAGCAAGCATCAGTAGAGAAGATAATAAACACGAATTATTATCTAACGTGGATAGTGTAGAAACGCATGAAACATGTTACAAACCATACATAGCACCTTCCATGATTTTCGCAAAAAGAAAAAGAAAAAGAAGCCAAGAAAATTTATCAAAGCTAGGATTAAGCAGACGAAGAATACCTTTTAACTTGCAAAATTATGTGTAATTTGTGGAAAAGATGCTGGGACAAATGATTTGAATAATATGCGAAAAAAAGGAAGGCTTTTTTAGGCAGCGTTCATATTTTGAAAAACAATGAGGTAAAAGAAAATATGATACAATATGCAACCGAAAACAAAAATAAACACGGTCAAGAAATTTTAGATCGAATTTCAAACATATGAAACATTGCTTCTGTGAATGCAAGATATCACAAGAATTGTTTGACAAGTTTGAAATGGCCAGTAATTGAGAGGCATTCTTCTGGAAGACGAAACGTAGATGAAACGACTACTTCAATAATGTGTTACATACGCAAATTTCTAAGTGAACACGACGAAGAGTGCCAATTTTCACTGAAAGAAATTCTTGCTGATTACCAAGAGGAGCCATGTCGAAAGTGGATTCTTAGTAAATTGAAAGAAGAGTATGGAAGTGATTTAATAATTACAAGTTTACAAAATCGCTCGTCAATCTTATCTTTTAAAGGTACAGAAGATAAAATTTTATACGATGCATGGTATGAAAGTAAATGCAGCAATAGGGAAAACGAATGTACAAGAGTTGTTGAAGTAGCAGCTGAGATTATTCTTGATGACATCCGAAAGTGTATTCCAAGAATGAGTGTCCTTCCACAATGGCGTAATTACCTGGGGATGGGGGCAGAGGAGGCCCGGGCCCAAAGGTCGTTGGGGCCTTTGAAATTTAATTTTATTTTTAATTACATTCTTCAATACCATTTGCTTTGACGTTCTATAGGTCATTTCCAATAGATCTCTATATCAAAAAATATAACGCAAAAGTATTAAAAACGTTTATTTTACGAGGGTCATTTAAAAAGTTCCGGCCTTTTTAAGAAAAACACATATTTCAAAGCAAAACAAAATTTATTTCTCGACGTAGTCTCCCTGCAACTCGATACATTTGGTCCAACGTTTCTCCCATTCTTTTAAACCGTCAGAAAAAAATTGATTGTCTAAAAACCTAAAAAATATTGATTTACAGCGTTTTCCACCTCAACATTCGACTTATATTTTGTTCCCCCGAGAAATTTTTTCAAATTTAGAAACAGGAAAAAGTCGCTGGGAGCTAGATCTGGCAAGTAGGGTGGGTGCGGAAGCAATTCAAACTTCAATTCGTTCAATTTTGACATTGCGACCATGCACGTGTGAACCCGAGCCTTATCCTGGTGAAACAGGATTTTTTCTTGGCCAAATGCGGACGTTTTTTCTTAATTATGGCCTTCAATTTATCCAGCAATGCAGCGTAATACTGTCCGTTGATTGTTTCACCCTTTGCAAGGTAATTGATAAGAATTATTCCACGGCAATCCCAAAAACTGTCGCCATCACTTTTCCTGCAGAGAGAACGACCTTTGTCTTCTTCGAAGTTGGTTCCCCCACCGCACACCACTGCTTTGACTGTTGTTTGGTCTCAGGCGTATGGTGGTGTACCCAGGTTTCATCGACGGTTATTATTCGCCGCAAAAATTCCGCTGGATTTTTTTGATACAGGCTAAGACACTCGCGCGACATGTCCATCCGTATGCGCTTTTGGTCGATCGTCAACAAGCGCGGCACCCAGCACGCGGATAATTTTCTCATATCCAATTCTTGATGTAAAATCTTGTGCACCCGTTCAAATGATATTCCATAAGCCTCAGCAATATCCTTAACTAAAGTCAATCGACGATCTTTCATCACAGTTTGATGCACAAAATCGATCATTTCGTCAGTTGTAGCGATTTTCGGGCGCCCGGAACGTTCCTCGTCTAAAATGCTCGTACGACCACGTTTGTACTCGGCCACCCAATGTTTGACCGTTGTAAATGAAGGGGAGGCTTCACCGTATACAGAGTCTAACTCATCTTTTATTTCCTGAGTCTTTTTCCCTTTCAAATGAAGGAATTTTATCACTGCGCGATACTCGATTTTCTCCATTGTTGACAATGTCAGCTGACAACTTTGAAGAGTTGCCATAGACAGAGTAATGATCAGAATGACTTCAAATTTTTACGATCTACATATGTCAAGGCTATTTATCGGACGGCGAAAGAAATTTTTTTCTACAGTTACTTTATGTTGATAAGACCGGAAACTTTTCAAATGACCCTCGTACATAGTTTTTCGAATTGTAGAGGTTCGACTGTATCATAATACCGGACAAGCCTTCAAAAATGTTACGCTCACGGATAATTAGCGTCCGCGTTCGCCCTCACGCGCGTTCGACGTTCGCGGAACAGCGCTCTCGTGATTCCCGTTCATAGAACTAGCGCTCGATACTCGTACTCGTGTAAAAGAGCACTCAGATTTAATCCTTAAAAACGTACTAGGAGGCTTTATATTCTCGCGAGAATATGGAGAAACTTTTTCTCTTAACCAGCTTAAACAGCTGTTAATCCCAAAAATTCGAAGAAAATAAATAAACAACTTGTACCTAAAAGGACGATCCTCTTCTGTTCGCTTCCATGAATTTCCATCAATCGACGATTGGCTCAAGCCCGCCAATAACCATCCTAAAGCACGGGCGCAATTATTGCGTCGCAATATCATCGTTGTGTGACGAGGATCACGATTAGAATTCTCTGATTAAGATCTATTTCGGCGTACAAAAGTAACGGAAACCGAAATAATCGCCGGCAGACTGCAAAGTCCATTAAAGTCCATTAAAGATAGCGTCTTATCGTATATCTATCGTACATAATCACGGCGCCGTCGTGACGAGAGGGGCTTTATACTATTAATCAGAAATCTGTGAATAGTCGCGATATCAATCGGCTATTGTTCACGCTTGCTCGTTGATCGCCCACGTTCATCCCGTATACGCGACACACCGTCATCGAGCCACGACGTCGAGAACGTATGCGTTCAACAGCGATGAACATGCACCGAACTCTGCTGGTGTCTCGTCTTTCTCTCTGATGAACGAGGATCGGTTTGATCGACCAAGAACGACAAAGCAAACCACATTCGCTCACTGCAAAACAGCAGTAAATCGGACACGATACTTATTCGACTGTTCTTTTACTCTTATATAAGTCATTCTTCTTCTTCTTCGATCTGAGTTAATATTGATAAAACGAAATAATTTCATTCATCGTTTTTTGTCCTTAATTCTTAATCTTGATTCTGAAAAGAATAATATATCTCAGTTAAACTAGAGCTAAAGATGGACGATATTGAAGAAATCAATATTGGAAGAATCAACTCCGAGAGAAGAACGAAGGCCGAAAAAATGGCTGTCCGAGTTCCGGGATTGAATATGTAAATTTATAGTTCCCAAGTGAAACTTCTCTCGAAATATATAATCCATTTAGATTTAGACACCCATGACAACATCAATTCTCTTCCTAATTATATTTCCTATTTGTGTATATTTAATATTCACGATAGATAAATGTTTATTTACTTCAGCTTATACATTGCCATGAAGAGACTTGATTTACATAAAATACTTAACCGCACTCATCCATCCACCCCTTATCCTATCGCTGTGTATGTTTTGCATTCTATTGCCACTGACTAGCTTAAATTCTTCCAACCTATTCTTACTCCTAATTATTTATCGCCTTTGTCTATATTTATCCCTCCACTTTATACCTATTTATTTTCCTATTCGTCAATCCTTAGTAATATACAATATATTTCCTAAACTATTCTATTCTATTCTATTACTGGTTCCTTTATTGATCACACTCTTTATTATCACATATCATATACAATCAAACCTCGATAATTCAAATTTCAAGGGAAGAGAAAAACCCTTCGAGTTATAAACTTATCGAAATTCGAGTAAAAGATGGTTAAAAAAGATGGTTATGAAAATTCGACTTACGGAGGCTTTGTACGAGAGTTTAATTTTTTAATTTAATGATTATTATTATGGTTTTTAAAGGAAAAAAAATCAATATTTGACAGTGGATTATTTATTGCATTTATATAATGTAATCATAAAACAAAATACCAGGCTATTACACATAGCTACAACTCGAATTATAGAGGTAACGACAATAGAGGTTCGACTTATAGAGATAAACTTCGACTTGTAGAGGTCCGGTTACTTTAAATTCGAGTTGCAGAGGTAAAATAATACAGTCTAACCTCCATAACTCGAATCTCAAGGGAAGAGAAAAACCCTTTGAATTATGGAATTTTCAACTTATCAAAATTCGAGTAAAAGATGGTTAAAATATGAAAATTCGATTTACGGAGGCTTTGTACGAGAGTTTAATTTTTCGAAGTGTTTATAATGATTATTATGGTTTTTAAAGGAAAAAAATCTATTTTTGACAGTGAATTATTTATTGCATACATATAACAAATATAATCATAAAACAAATACCGATCATGGTTACACATAACTACAACTTCGAATTACAGAGATAGCGACAATAGAAGTTCGACTTATAGAGGTAAACCTTGTAGAGATCCGGCTACTTTAAATTCGAGTTGCAGAGATAGAATAATACAGTCTAACCTCGATAACTCGAATCTCAAGGGAAGAGAAAGACCCTTTGAATTATGGAGTTTTCAATTTATCGAAATTCGAGTAAAAGATGGTTAAAGTATGAAAATTCGACTTACGGAGACTTTGTACAAGAGTTTATAATTTTCCAATTATAATGGCCTTTAAAGAAAAAGAAATCAATATTTTACAGCGATTATTCATTGCATACATATAACAAATATAATCATAAAACAAAATACCAGGCTATATTACTCATGGTTACATATAACTACAACTTCGAATTGTATAGAGGCAGCGACAATAGAAGTTTGACTTGTAGAGGTCTAATTACTTTAAATTCGAGTTGCAGAGGTAAAATAATACAGTCTAATCTCGATAACTCGAATCTCAAGGGAAGAGAAAGACCCTTTGAATTATGAAGTTTTCAACTTATCGAAATTCGAGTAAAAGATGGTTAAAATATGAAAATTTGACTTACGGAGACTTTGTACGAGAGTTTATATAATTTTCCAATTATAATGGCTTTAAAAAAAAAAAGAAATCAATATTTTACAGCGATTATATTCATTGCATACATATAATAAATATAATCATAAAACAAAATACCAGACTATATTACTCATGGTTACATATAACTACAACTTCGAATTATAGAGGCAGCGACAATAGAAGTTCGACTTGTAGAGATCTGGCTACTTTAAATTCGAATTGCAGAGGTAAAATAATATATCTAAATACCTGATAAATAATTCGAGTTAAGGTAGGTTTTATTTCGATTTATAGAGGTTTTCCGCAGTGGAGCGGAAGGGAATAAACAAAATTTTTGTCTTATAGAAATTTTCGAGTTATCGAGATTCGACTGTGTATCTTGTATATCTATTCTGTTTTCTATATTGTTCGAGTCTTCTTGCACCTCCTCTCTAGCAT
Source organism: Wasmannia auropunctata (assembly GCF_000956235.1). Lineage (NCBI taxonomy): Eukaryota > Metazoa > Arthropoda > Insecta > Hymenoptera > Formicidae > Wasmannia > Wasmannia auropunctata. The sequence goes on along the minus strand of NW_012026793.1, from coordinate 720,063 downwards.
CTCCTATATATCAACTCCTTTCTCTTCTTGTTAATATTTAATAAAAATTCTCTATTTCGATTCCTAATCGCTCGTACTAAACTGACGCTCGTCGGCGAGACGATTCGAGCACGCAGCAACACGATAAAAATAATTGTGATGCTATAGAATCGGAATCGAACTGCGACGTGTCTATATTACACGTGGGCTAGCACATTGCGATGCAGATTCTAAAAGCGCACACAACACTACGTCCGCGCGCCATGTATCGACCATCAACGCAAAGCTTGTCGAACGCGTCGTCGACTTTGCCTGCACTTGAGAGGTTCCCACGATGTTGACGAGTTCTAACGTTCTACGAACAATGCAACGCCGCCCGCTGCATGTTTCTCGCCCGTGTGCGTTAACCGGGGCCGTGTCAGCCCGATGTGTATACATGATCTCCGCGGAATAGAAAAGATTACCGGCTATCGGAATCGGAGAGAGAGAGAGCTGACTCTTCCGCTTTAGCACCGCGAGACCGCGGTAGTTTTCAATCGACAATCGTGGGAATATCCGCGAGCGCGTGCAACGTGACGCTTCTCGCGATATTTAATGCCGGATTTCGCGAAAAATCTCGAGACGTTAAGAAATGGGGTGCAACGGAGTAATTTGAATAATTTCAAACTTTTTGAACAATTTCTCGAAAAGTAATAATTTTATCCTTAAATTAAATATATATCAGAAAACTATAATTAAAAAAATTTAATTAATAAAAAAAATACTTAATTTATGAAAAATTATTTTTTAAATCTTGAGACGCAATGCCCGATACGATTTACCCATACAATTTTAACGAAAATCAATTTTGAGAGGGGTCATTTTAATAACATTAAAAATGAACATTTAACATTACAATAAAAACCAAATCTTATATTTAAATGTTTTCTTGAACACTTTATTATATCTTCCAGATCAAATTGAACACAAATTCATAAAAAACATAAAATGATCATGTTAGTGCCAATATTTTAAGTACGACGAACATAAATGAACTTTTTAACATTGATGTTATAATAAAAGCAAAACGTTATATATTTAGCTATTGTGTTAAATATTAAATTGCACTTTTCAGACAAAATTAAACAGAAATTAGTAAGAGTAATCTCTGGCTTATTTAATTTTTTCTAAAGTTTTTTAAAGTTTGCTAAACACAGCGAGATGCCCAATAGAAGTTCTGGGAACTTCATTTTTACTATATTTGTTTTTGTTTAGATTGTATTTTCTGTAAGGAACATTAAATAGTTGTGCAACTTATAAAACAGAGATCACCGTCAATGACAGCTGTAATGGCTTATTCCACGCTCTCTTTGCTCCAATTCAATCGAGCATTCTTTTTTTATAATGCTTAATAATATAATGAAATGTATCTTAAAATTTCTTATTTTTCGGAAATTCTTGCAAATACTTACTATTATCCAAATGTCTCGACTGTTTAAATTAACCCCGCTGTACTGAAAGCAAATATATAAATAGTAGCATAATTTAAATTAAATAATTTCGCGGCTGAGAAAATTTCGACTGAACGTCGCGTTGAGATTCTGTAAAGCGTCCATTAAAAGATCCATTTTGATATAAATAATTACATTCATACTCAAATCAGTTTTATTATTCAATTGCGACGTACATGTTTGTGAAAATTTTCTTAATTTTTGGTCGCTCGCACAGTTCCAGAATGTATCAAAGATTTCATTATCAAGCAATCATCAACAAATCGACTTGAAATCATTCGCGAGAGTCTGCAATTAAACTTAAGGAAAGTTACGACGTAAGACGAAGTATATCTATGCACGTATAACAAGCGTACACGTGCATCGTGGATTAATAGGGCATAGTAGTTATTGAATAACGCACTTTAGCTCTTATGTCTATATTAACCTGCATGTCCCCCCCTCAAGCTGGCCTATCCATTATGCTCCTCCTCGGGACTCCAAGGGTCCCTTAAGAGGATATGAGATCTATTCCGATAAATTAATTTAATAACGGCTATTAATCCGTTACTATGTATATATAAGAATTTGTTTGATGCAGCAGTAACAAACCGATAAATCTAAGAAAATGTTCAATTATTTTAAATTATGTTATTTATCATAACATTACGAGAGAAGTATGAATTGTATCGCATAATTAATGGGATTATTATAAAAATAAATTAACTGAAGAAAATTGCATTTTAATTATTATGTACATATATATAGCATTGAATTTTATCTACTTTTTGCTTGTTTCACGTCTGAAAAGTATCTACATATTATATAAATAATAATATAATAATAATCTTATCATCGCTATTTTTAATGATTTTAAATTAAAGCCAAGTGTAAATAACGTTAACCATAACTTATATTTTTTCAGGAGAGGCTTTTGCTCAGCGTATTACCGAGACACGTCGCCATGGAGATGAAAGCCGATATAGCCGGAAAGCCGAAGGACACGATGTTTCACAAAATTTATATTCAAAGACATGAGAATGTCAGGTATGTCGCGCCGATGGCCCGCGAACGGGTAACAGCCACTTAAAGAACGCGCACCGCTTAAAAAGAGCCGAAGTGTCACTTCGAAAAAATGCCACTTTGACATTTTGCAAATGAGACCCAGTTCCACTTTGTTCTCCGAGCTTCGCAAAAGAATTTACATAACATTTTATACATTACGTTATGTCCCCTCGCATGCATGCTCGCTAACTTAAACTGCAAAATTCGCGCAGCAGGTTAAAACTTTGTAATCCTTGTTCGCGGCGCGAATATTTTTTTCCCCCGTCGTAAAATCCGAACCCCCCCTCCCCCCTTCGAATTCGAACTCCTTGTGAAGCGCACGCCACGTTTAATCGGACGCAGAGTTAATTGTAATTAAATCGCAAATTGGAGAACGTTACTTTAGTTACAATTTACACCGATTATTACCTACAACATCACGTCACTGTGATTGTTACAAATAATTACACTATATCGTGAGCACATTATGCGCGATGATATATGCATGATCGCTTCATAATGCACTCGCGCCAGATGCCTTCAAAACTTGACGATTTATATCACGGTGCCGTGCACGCAATACGATAAGCACACACGTGGCTGCATAGAGAGAATTCTAGATTGGTCGCGAGTGGGTTGAGATGTTACGTATCCGATCTCTCGTATCAAACGTCTCACCCAAGCCCAGGTCAATCTAACTTAATCGGCGAATTCGCAAAGAGCAAATGTCATGTTCATTTAACTTCAACCGAGCTTGCGCGAACTTGTGACAATTTTTCCCGTTCCCAGTTTCCTCTTTCCAAAATGACTCGACTCGACACTTTCCCGCGACCGGTTTCAGGCCGCGTTAAAGCCAAAGTAATTACAGAACTCTCGACCAAAAGTGCTTATTCAGGGAATATCCGTTTCGAGAAAATTAATTTAATTGTAAAATAAATTTACTATTATTATAAATATTTCAGCATTTTGTTCGCCGATATCTGTGGATTCACCTCGCTCTCCGATCAATGCACTGCCGAAGAGCTCGTCAGATTGCTCAACGAACTTTTTGCACGGTAAGAAACGTTGCAATAAAACAAAAGGATTATTATTAATTCTGAACACGTAAAAAAATGTATAATAGAATCAACACGTTTAAAACTTTGACTATATAAGTATGGACTGATAGTAATTATAAACTTCATACGTGTCGTCAAACTGGAAAATGTAAACTCTACCCCAGTCAGTAATTTTCTGCAGGGAGGGGGGAGGTTCCTGTCAAATCAGCGTGTTTACAATGTATAAAGGAAAGGTATTGAGTCTGTTTTTAATTCCTCTCCGTTGATTTGAGTTTTTTTCCCTATCAATTTTCAACATAACATCTGATACATTTTGTTACATTTGACATTTTTTTACTGACTGGGGTGGAGCCTAAAAATCGAAGTTTGATTTTGAGATTTTTTCCGGCTCCCTATCAATTTTCAACATTTGATACATTTTGATACATTTGACATTTTTTTACTGACTGGGGTGGAGCCTAAAAATCGAAGTTCGATTCTTCAACCAACTTCAGCTCAGCGATACCGGGCATATGTCTTTTACATAGTAAAAGTAGGGAAACTAGCAGTCCATATTTATATAGTCAAAGATTTAAAAATAGATAAACGGTCTATAATCAAATTGTCAGTGTTGTTAATAATCTTTGTAGTTCAATGAGAAAAATATTGTAATTCTTTATCTTTCTGTAATATAATGTATTATTATATAAATATTTTTAGTATTTTAATAGTATTTAATATTATTTTATCATATAAATACTTTTTTCAAATTCTAAATTATCTTCTATTTTCACTAATCACAAATTTTACAGAAAGAATGTAGCCATAAGATTAATATTTCCAAAAATAAAATGCCATTACTATAATTTTGGGAATTCATATATTCCTGATAGTTAATAAGATATAATTTTAATGCAGTCGACAAATCTCAAGAAACTCACCGAGCTATTCCATCACAATCGTACATACATTGATTTCTCTATTTTTATTTACCATTCAGAAAACGTTTAGAAGGAACGTAACGGATTACTGTATTTCCGCGATGTGTATTTCCACCTGCTCGACTCGATCGAAATATCAATTTCTTTCCGTTTTCCTTCTCCCAATGCAATTCTGCTGTCTTTGATCTCTTAAGTCTCGTAAATATTCTTGTTTCTCCAACCCATAGAATTCTTTTGTATATATCCGCGAACACAAATCCCCTTTGAAATCCCGCACAGAGTCCCGGACAGATCGCGATTTGTCAGTTTGACGTCAGTTTTGACATCGAAACGTGTTTGCATTTTACAAACCACGTACGCGCTGTCGCGTAAAATTAAATTAATATCCTGTCTTGATTATTTTTGCTTACAAAAAGGCGAATTTGATGATAAATCTTCAATAATATAAAACATATTTTTTAATTTATTGAAGAACTACATTTATGAAATAATATTTTATGAGTATTGAGTCAATTTTTAAGTCTATTTATTTATTAAAGCCCTCAATTCCCTTTTATCTCCGTCGGATATTATCAATCTGCTGCGTTTGTATCAAGAGTTTCTACTCCCTCCTGCATTCTTAAAGCTGCTTTCCTCGATCGTTATTCCTTATGTCCTACGAGCGCGTAGAAAGTTCTTTCGATAGCTATGGATTTTTCGTCCCCAGTGACTCTTTTCGGGTCAATAGGGTGTACTTATCCTACTACCAAGAGGGATTTGCTAAGAGGTCATAAAGACCGCTTTTCATTCCTCGCGATGATGCCCGCCTTCATATATCAGCCGAGATGACACTTCCCCGGCATTCCGCGAATGCAACGCTTTCATCCTCGCGAGAATAGACAGAAATGCTCCTTATACGAGCAAAATGCTCGAACGAAAGAAAATAGAGAACATAATAGAGCAAACATAATAGGACGCACATAATAGGAAAGTAAAGCAATGTCGAACTTCCATGAAAAATGTGAGAAGGTATTTCCGCGATCCGGCATCGTTAAAAAAGTTATACCGTTTTCGGTGATTTATTTTATTATTTATTAATTGTGGTCTTTCCGATTTTTATATGACTCCGTTAATTATGGTTCATTACATTATTGTATATTTCAACTGACTGTAGAATGCGTTAGGATTTACCGATTAATTATTTATTTTATGATTGAAAAGGTCCAAGTAAAATTCAAAACTAGTTTTGTTACGTTTTATGTTAGAAAATTGAAGAAT
>NW_012026793.1:711611-714316 GCF_000956235.1 Wasmannia auropunctata | reverse complement strand
TGGCTGTTCGAAAAGGTTCACACTATGTGGTTCAACAGTCGTCCGATAAATGGCGTCAATGGGGAGGCTGCAAAAAAATCAGTCCGGGAACTTATGGATCGCACTGTGTATATCGTACGCAAAAGATCATGCAATTTGCAACCGCAATAAAAACAAAGTCTTATTTAAATATATATAGTTTTTCGTAGTATATTTATGTGTCCTCAAGAAAGATTTAAAAAAATAAAGCATATGCGAGGAAAATAGAATACGATAAATCTGAGAAAGAAATAGAGAGGCACGCGGAATTTATTATGGACAGAAGTGAAAAAAAATTAAAATACGCGCCAATAGTGCAAGAAATTTCAAACTTTCGCATCAAAGAATTCTTCCCAGGCCTCCTGGAATAAGGAACTTTTAGGAAGACTACCTCCGTTACCTATGTAACTGGTAGCGCACAACAATCGAACTAATTGTAAGTTTTGCTTTTTTTCCAACACCGCTAACTAAATCTACTTACCTGTATATGATTCAATCAGTAAGTTTCTGCAGCTTTTTTGACGCACTAATGACTAGCCAATTTAATCACTAAATAAATTTATCAATATTGTGAAAGATAACTTACTTGTGATGTTGCAAGAATGGAAAGGATTCGAATAAATTAGCATATATTATACAATTTATTTAAAATATGCAGTAATTTTATGTCTATTATATTTGCCTGAATCCAATGAAACTCACAAACTTTATTTTTAATTAAGTAATTGATTTGTTAAAATTTTATTTGCAAAAACTAATGCCAAGATATTATTGATCATGACCCTGGTACATCGAAATGCGGTTCGAAAATAGTATCGAATAAAAGGTCTCATTAATTTAAAGTCAACAAAAAAATTTTAGCTTGGAGCGACTCACTGTTCCAGAAAGAATCATGGGTTCTAAAAGTACCAAAACCGACAAACATCATGTCATTTGACTCTGTCTAATATTATTTTCAAAATCTGTATTGAATAAATATCCTCTTGTGTCCTAATTTGTTTCCAAAGAGTGTTTTTATCATTTTTTGATTCTCGAGTGAATAGTGTTTACATTTGACTCAATGAACCAATTGTTCACTTTTTGTTCTAATGCTGGGTCTCTAGAGCGGTTTTAGTTAAATCCTTGGCGATCCCAATTTAAACATATTTTGCTAAAATCAATTTTTGGAACAAGTTAGATCAAAGTCTTAAAAGCTATATAAACAAAAGTGGCGTCTGTCGATTTTGAAATTCTTATAAAAGCCGTTTTCTTTAAAACGATGAGTCGCTCAAAGCCGGAATTTTTTTGTTGGTTTCAGATTGATGAAAGATGAGACTATTCATTTAATATCATTTTCGAACGGCATTTCAATGTACCAAATTTTAGAATAATATTAGAAGCCTTTGCAAAAAAACGAAATTTTTTAAAATGTTATGTCCGCGCCGTTTGATTTCGAGCTAGTCGAAACAATAAGCTATCAATCGATAAAAGCTGCGATGCGCGTCTTGTGGACAACGAGTCGTTAACTGTTAAATCGGCGGCGTCAGATTTTGAGAGACAAGCCGTCAATCCGTACGAGCGTATTCCGATCTGCTCTTTATTTGCGTTTACTTATAGTTCTTCTGGTGTTATAATATAATAAAGAAAGTGTTTCTTGTTATCAGAAAAAGTGTCTCCTACATTTGTCGCGGCCGTGTTAACGCGCGTGCGCAAACGCGCGTTAATGCGAGTGTCATTCGAAATCGATTTCCGGGCGTACAATTTTATATTTTATATTTTATGTATTAAAAAAAATAAAATGTAAAATATAAAACACAAAATTATTCTGTATTATAAATTATTAAAGTCTTAATTAATTCCAAAACTGACTTTTTTAAAATAGTAAAAAAGGGTGTCAAGTGTTAGCAAGCTCCTCGAACAAAATTTTATACGTATGAGCTTCTTTTTTTGAACAAAAAACAGTTGTACATTATTAAACAATGAAACCCAAGCGGTACCATTTCTTATTTGTTAAAAATAAAACCTAAGTGCTATCTCTTTTTGTACTTTAAATACCGGTTTCTTAAGTAATACAAAATAGCGCGCTCCTCGAACAAAATTTAATACGTATGTCCTCCTTTTCTGAACAAAAATCAGTTGTACAAAATTAAACAATAAAATCTAAGCGGTACCATTTCTTATTTTTACAAAATAAAAGTATTACTATCTCTCTTTGTTTACTTATACTTACATACAAACTTTAAATTTTGGTCTCTATTTAAGTGATACGTATATCACTTTATGTCACTTATATAAAAGATTTGATATCAATAAATGGCGCCAAGTTATAATCCCATAAAAATTACGTTTTCTAACTTAAGTTATAAGTTTATTACTTATATGAAAAATTTGATATCAATAAATGACGCCAAATTATAATACCACAAAAATTATGTTTTCTTACTTAAGTCATAAGTGCAAATTATAATCTCATAATTATAGGTATTTTCTAAGAAAGTATAAAATCCTTAAATTGTGCTAATTGCAGAGAGAATATGAAAAGAATATCATGTAAGTCTTAGGTGTCTACATTACCTCAAAAACAAACTGTTATACTTAACTTTTAAAAAATAAAACCCTAGTGTGAAATAGTATCATTAAATTAAAAAAAAAATTAAACCCAAGTAATACGTACAGTACAAAATTAAAAAATCTATTTTTATAAAATA
>NW_012026793.1:710937-711591 GCF_000956235.1 Wasmannia auropunctata | reverse complement strand
TATCCCCTGTGTGCCTTGTCGACTCAGTTTGTTTCTTATTTGTAATCTGTAAGTGAAAATTAAATGTTATGATCACATCACATTTTAATGAAGGAGAAAACTATTTACAACAAAGATAAAATACAAAGATAAAAAATATAATAATAAAAAATAACATTAATAAAAAAAGTTAAATATTATTCATATAAATAATAACATACCTTTAAGCAGTGAGACACACAGTTCACGCAAGATATATCCTTATTGTTTATAAAATTCAATGTCAATCAATTATCATGCATGCATGTATTCCTACTTGTAATACAAAGTTTATAAAAATACATAATTTACTGTCAATCTTCACGTTCCTGTCTCTGCCGGACGCCATCATGGACAGCACACCGGTCTTTTTGGCGTTGACTTATGACCCATTTACTTGAAGGCAGCATGAAGCTGTGTCAAATTCTCCTGCAGATCAACTTTGGTAGAGGACAGGAATACAATGTCGTCAGCATAGCCCAAAGCATTGATCAATCTACCATTCATTCGATGGCCAACATCCTCCGAGAGAATTTCTAGTGCTCGATTTACGACCAGATTGAACAGTATGAGCGACAGCGGATCACCTTGTCTCACATCACGTCCGATCATAATGGACGACACTTCCTCGGACGT
>NW_012026793.1:710362-710917 GCF_000956235.1 Wasmannia auropunctata | reverse complement strand
TATCACTGCGCGATACTCGATTTTCTCCATTGTTGACAGACAATGTCAGCTGACAACTTTGGAGAGTTGCCATAGACAGAGTAATGATCAGAATGATTTCAAATTTTTACGGTTTACATATGTCAAGGCTATCGGACGGCGAAAGAAATTTTTTTCTACAGTTACTTTATGTTAATAAGGCCAGAAACTTTTCAAATGACCCTCGTATTTCGATGCAAGATACGATGATGGCGTCGTCAAGATCATTTTGAATTTTTTAAATGAAATCCCTATTTTTCATTGCATATTCTTATAGTTTATTTCGAGAGTTTTCCAAAACACAAATAAAATGTATTTTGGTTAAGTAAATCTTGAGTTATGAAGCTTGAAAGTTACAGTACCGTCGACATTATAGCATTATCCAAGTTGTCCGAACAATGGCTGAAACCTTTTGAATGTTGTTCAGGATCATGATCTTGACAACATGTGTCAAGGCCATGATCATATTGGAAATTATTTCTCTTATTTTCATTTTTGAATTATTTTCGGTACTGTAACTTTTAAGCTTCATAACTC
>NW_012026793.1:709796-710342 GCF_000956235.1 Wasmannia auropunctata | reverse complement strand
TTTTAGTGCAATAAGAAGTCGAGGTGGATTCAACAATAATCCATCGGCCAAACATTTTGAAGGTAGTTATAAGAAATTAATAGTAAGGCATGAGGTAAAAGCAGTTGAAACAGGGAACTGCATGATAAATGATTTGCAGATTTTGTTTGTTTCTTCTGCAAATAAATATGACACTCTTTTCACAGAGGAGAATGAACAAACAACATCTGTTGATGTTGACGTATTATTTGATCACGACTACTTGTCAACAATGTGGAATCTTAGTCCATATGTTGATGAAGTTGTTGCATACATCAGTGGATTTGTCGTCAAGAAATTATTAAAAAATAAAAATATGTGCGACACGTGTGCGCTGTTCTTGACAGATAACATTCTGGAACTCTCTAAATTTGATTTAATTAATTTGAAAACACGAGGAAAATTAACGTATCCTTTACGCAGCGTTATTGTAATTGCCAAAATGACAGAAAAAATGATACGTCAATATAATCATATTCTTTTCACACACAAAAATATCAAAAAATTGTTAATAATCAAAACATTTCA
>NW_012026793.1:708637-709776 GCF_000956235.1 Wasmannia auropunctata | reverse complement strand
CACTTTTCTCAATTCAGTCCTGGATTTAACATGGTGGATGCTCACGTGATCCGGAAAAGGAGATCAAAGGTGCCGACACGAAGTGGACCTACTGGTTATACTGTGGATCAAAGGCGCTGACACGAAGTGGACCTACTGGTTATACTGTGGTTTATGCTTTCATGTGTTCCTGGCCTAACGGTAATCGATTCTGTCCCTCGAAAATTTTCACAAACTCAGAAGTGATCACTTTTCTACATTAATGCACATAGCCCATGCACAATTTCATTTCGTTAATTGTGCATGGACTATGTGCATTAACGTAGAAAAGTGATCACTTCTGAGTTTGTGAAATTTTCCGAGGGACAGAATCAATTATCAATTTGGATGTTTGTACAGAGCATAAGTATAGCATAAGACCGTAGGACCAATGAACATCCAGCATAAAGTCGCCATACTGATTTACATGATTCTCATTGGTCTAGCCGCCATTTGTATATATGTATGTATGTATGTATGTATATATATATACACGGGACAATAATGCTTACATATTTGAAGTTGCATGCGTAACTAGAGAGACCAATGAGAGGCGCTTTCCGTCCAACGTGTACTTCTCATTAGTCTCTCTAGTTACACATGCAACTACAGATGTGTAGGCATTATTGTCCCCGTGTGTAGTACATAGTACTATATACGTATACATACTAATTGATCGAAAATTGACGTCTCTTTATGGAACTCTCATATAAAATCGTTTGTATTTAGTATGAATACTTTTGAAGTGCAATTAAAAAGGTTTGTGTGTTTGTGTGTTTGTGTGTGTTTGTGTGTGTGTGTGTGTGTGTGTGTGCGTGCGTGCGTGCGTACGTGCGTGAGAGAGAGAAAGAGAGTCATTTAATTAATTGTAATTAATTAATTTTTCGCCATGCGTTTAGCCGAAATGAATAAATTAAACAAAGTTTTTGTATGGAATCGTTTTTATTTTGTATAAAGAGTTATGAAGTGTACAATATAGCACCGACGAGATACTCTTAAAGACCGACAGCCCTGGACAAATTTTCGTGCCAACAAATGGGCCCGGTGGGCCCGGAGGTAATTGCAGAGTGTCGATGTTATCAACTTTTGACATAAATTTGCGATTTATTTAAATAATATAT
>NW_012026793.1:704181-708617 GCF_000956235.1 Wasmannia auropunctata | reverse complement strand
ATGTTTTTTCATTTCTTTTTGTTGTATCATCATCGTTTTGTTTCTTTTTTGTCGTTTACTCCTCCATCTTTTCAATTTTAACTAGTCACTTTTTAAATATTACACTGGGCACGTTCAAAGTAGCTAGTCTGCTTACCGACAGTGAATGACTGAATATGATTGGTTTCGACCTGTGAAGCTAACCATCATATTCAATCGCTCAGCGAGCAGATTTAGCTGTTTACTCTTGAATTCGCTTCATCATAACAAGATTGTTGACAAATTCCATGACATCTGTATCCGCAATAGGCTCATGATTTATCAGCAAATCTTAGCGACAAAACTTGAGGCCAAATTGATGCCAATTGACGAAATATCGAGTATTTTACAATAAAACTTCTATTTTTTTATTTACTATAACAAAATATGACAATCACTCTTGATTTATAAATTTTCACGTCACTGTTGCGTGGATTTCACAATGATGAAATAATATATCGATACTTTGACTAGCTAAAATAAAGTACTAGCTGAATTACTTGCTGAGGACTTCTTCACATCGATCAACCTGACTGCCATGCCGGACTTATTCTTGGAGAAGTCAATTCTGACGAAGCAGGACGGTATGGACATAATCTGCCACGCGAGCGCATGGGACTTTTACGACAGCAAGGATTTCAGGATTAAGCAGTGTTGACGCGCGTCAACATGGAGGACCTGATGACGGCGCATCACGAGATGGGCCACATCGAATATTATCTACAGTACAAGGATCAGCCCACGATCTTCAAGGAGGGCGCGAATCCAGGCTTCCACGAGGCGGTCGGTGACGTCATCTCTCTCAGCGCGCCCATCCCGCGTCATCTCAAGGTCGGTCTACTACAAGACGACACGACCGACCGGGAAACATTGCTCAATCACCTCCACGCGAAGAGTTTCGACAAAATCGTCTTCCTGCCGTTCGCTTATATAATGGACAAATGGCGCTGGAACGTGTTCCAGGGAAAAGTTACGCCCAACAATTACAACTGTAACTGGTCAGTATTTTAGATGAACAAAAATCTGTCCCTTCGTATTACTTTCTTTTTTTAACAATATATACCTCCTCGAATAAAAATTCAATAAATCAAATTTTCAAAAACATTAAATTTAAAAACTACTTTCTAAGTTTTTTATTTATTTCAGAATGCGTACATACGAGAGCGGAACTTGTGAACTAAAGTTAAGTATCACGATAAGCTTTTGGAATAACCTATTCTCCATTAATGAGAAAAATATAGAAAATACATTTTGAAACGAACATCAAGTAGCATTTTATGCAAAAAAATCTAATATATAAAAATCATTCCAGAATCACATAAACGTTCCGACCAATTCGAGTAGCAAACAATATTTGTGATTGATGCATTAATTTTGTGTTTCAAGTCTCTAAATAAAAACAAGCATTCCATCTTTTAATATTATTCCTATTTTGCTTTATCACGTCCTTTTCCGCGTTTTTTAGCTGGTTCGCTCGCTTTTCTCGTCAATGCAGCAGCTTTACTCGTACGTTTTTTTGCCTAAAGCATACGTTACGTGATTTTATATAAATATATATTTTTTTTTATTGATATATTTTATAATAGAATCACGAAATAATTTTTAACGCTACCTTGTTTATCTTATCCAAATTAATATCGTCACTCTCTTCCTCATCATCACCTTCCTTCTTCTTAAGACCGTTATCCTGCCTAGACCTTTTCTTTACAGTAAATATTACAGTAAAGCTGTCAATTGAATACGGCAGTATAGGATTCTTTTGATATGCTCGCGTAAACGCTGCTTTCACCTGAGATAATCATAGTGACGTTAATGTAATTAAATTTGTATAAAATAATAAACTAATAACAGTTAAAATCTTTAATCATTGTTTTTATCACAATTAAAAATCTTAATTGTTATTAAATAGTATTTATTAATATTGTACATACTTTACTATTAAGATTACTCGTAGGATCGCGAATTCCTGGCCAAATAGAAATTTCTATTGCCGAATCAAAGTTTTCCCTAAAAAAAATTAAAAAAAATTAAAAAAAATTAAATATAAGCATACGTATGTATGCCGTCGTGTCTCTTCCAGTACATTCACAATGCAAATAAAATACGAACCTGGTCAAATGATATTTTCTCATAACATTTACAGCCTTTTCTATACCATCTGCACCGTTATCTATCAGAGGTTTTACGATAGCGTTTCGAATATGTGTCAGATAATCCAAATTCAGGATATCCTTGCTTGCACCCGTGGCTAATCGCGTTTGCATCGCCAATTCTTTCATTAATCTAGAAGCAATACAGCGAACGGAGTTGCTGCTAATTCGATTTAATCGCAATAAATCGCGTTATAATAAAAAGAGTAGTATTCCGTAATACCGGTTAAATCTCGTGGCCTTCGAATTTCGTCCGAACCAGCTGGGAAATCGTATCAACGGATCGGAGTATCCCGACATTTCAGTAGTTGGTATGACGAACGAGACACAAGCGTGCATCGGAAGTAGATTCCACATCATACTGCTCCTCATCATCTTCTCGACGAGATCTCCCTGCGATATACTGTCAGTTGCATTGGCAATTTTTTCTAGCCTCTGATAACTGCAAATGTAACAGAGTCTATTAATTCTCAGTCTTCATTGCTACAAAGATATGTCGTAACATACTTACGGTGACGCTTGAAATAATCTAACTCCCGGATAATTTTCTTGTACAAAAAGGGGCGCTATATTGTAGTCGTGGAAGTATAAGCCGATCTTATCGTCCAAACTCATATTTTTCTGCTCTTCCGCGTTGAACGCTTTCTTCGTGAAGTCGAACGGACTGAGCTTGAAGTTCTTATTTGAATGTTTTTTACCAGTCGCCTCCACGTAAGACACGTTCTGGCTGCCGAGGAACTCGAGATGATTTATCACTTGTCGGATATCGTAATTCGTCGACTCGATTAAACGATCGAGATCCGCCGTCGAGATTTTGATGTTCTCTTTGAAGCACAGAGACTTCATTGAACTCTAGTAAAGAGGAATATCGAATTATATCAAACAAGAAACGTTACTTGGGCTAGATTTTGCAACTAAATTCTGTAACCTGTACCCTGATCTGTTCCACTCGGAGCTTCGGATATTTCAGGTCGTAGCTGTGCGTAGAAATAGTCTTCACCTTCATGTTAAGTCGGTCATTACATATACAGATAACTGGCACTTCTGTGGATTTTATCAGCCTAACTAATTCCTGTAGGCCACCGCGATCCTCGTCGCCGGCCATACCGTCGACCTCGTCCATCAACAGCACGTATTTGCTCGTAATTTTTTGTTTATTACCTGTAAATGTATTGCGTGTCAGACAAGAAAATGGGTACACGATTATCTCGAGAATTTAAATAATATGTCCACCTGTGACATAATCCTTCACCGTGAGGTTGGAGCACAGTTCTGAGACCATTTCCTTCAGAAACGTCTTGTTTCTCGTGTCTGAGGCATTGAATCCCACAAGATCGTATCCCAATTCCTTACAGACAACTTGCACAGTTGTCGTTTTACCGACGCCCGGCGGACCAGACAGCAAGGCGGCTTTGAAACTTTGCCCGTGAGTTTGCTTGCCAGCTATTGAAACAGAGAAATTAAATTACAATCAGATTAATATCCTCATTTTATCTACAGTATGAGTTGACAAAATAACGACACAATAAAAGTTGACGCACTGCCGTCTTGGAATTTGGGATCCTGACGATTTTTATGCCAATCACGCAGCCATATGTACAAATTGTGTGCACAGCTCTTATCTCCTTGTTGACCTACGATCTGCTTCATCGTTTTCGGCCTGTACTTCTCAACGAACGGTTCTGACTTAATACTTGTTACTGTCTAGAAGAATATAATAAAAGCAGAATAAATCGCTTGAAATCGTTTTAAACTCTTATGTCATTTTGCATTATTTCTGCGTATGCATGTATGTCAAATTGATGTCTGGATACCTTCTGTGTATTACTGCTTGTATCCGAAGTCTGTTTTGACGGTGACATTTTCGTCGTCACACTGGTTTTCACTGATGAGGGTGATGGCGTTTTTATCTGCTTAGGTGAATCCGATGCTTTTTCTTTGTTCGACGATGGCAATTTCTCGCTCTCGAATTTACTTAATATTTTTTTGCCTGAACTACTGGCCTGAAAAGTTTTGTTTCATACAAATAAGAAGCGAAAATGCGTATGCGCGAAAAATAAAACAAGAAAAAGAGAAACGTCCGCGTTTGCGACTTATGTAAATGGACCTTTAAAATCATGTGAAAAACGTACCTTTGCCAATTTGGATGGGCCAGCTTTATCTTCTCCTATAATATAATTCACTTTGTTCGATACCGTGTTTACGGTACGGCCACCGTACTTCCGTGTGAATTCATCAGCTTCCTCTCTTTCCAAGGAATCCAAAGCA
>NW_012026793.1:700583-704161 GCF_000956235.1 Wasmannia auropunctata | reverse complement strand
CGAACAATGGCTGAAACCTTTTGAATGTTGTTCAGGATCATGATCTTGACAACATGTGTCAAGGCCATGATCATATTGGAAATTATTTCTCTTATTTTCATTTTTGAATTATTTTCGGTACTGTAACTTTTAAGCTTCATAACTCAAGATTTACTTAACCAAAATACATTTTATTTTTGTGTTTTGGAAAGCTCTCGAAATAAGTTACAAGAATATGCAATGAAAAATAGGGGTTCCATTTAAAAAATTCAAAATGATCTTGATGACGCCACTCAGGGTCAAACCAATGTTATCATCTTATGTCCCTCTCGAAGTCCCAAAATTTTTGTCTGAAACATATTTTTCTCTCAAACCTCGCGATTTCCAAATATTTGATTGTCAAATATAAAATTTGACACCCTGTATATAAATATTAAAAATTATATATGTGATGTATTAACACACATAATACTGGATATTATATTAAAATAATTTTAAAACTCTGCAATGTTTGTTAGAAATATTATGTATTTTTATTGATTATACAGCTGCCATTGCAATTTGTTGTGACCGATAAAGCAGAGATTATTCCTCGCATTTAACTAATCCTGATATTCTAGTTTGCGGATTACAAATTAAACAATTGAACAAATGTTTTTTTATTACAAATCATCAATTTTATTGTTGCATAAAGTTGTGCAAGATTTTCTTGTACTGCATATAGGTATTATTGAATTACATCTAATTGAATTTATTTACTGCAGATATATATTATACAATTTAAAAAATCTTTCTTGCCTTAATTAGCTATAATTTATTTAGATCCATCAGTCGCAGGTAAAATGATTCGCTGTACTGATCATGTTATATTGCTGGCCTTGTATTCTTCTTCGTTATTATCAAAAGACTAGATAATTACAAATGCCTGATTTGTAATATAATATGAATATCTTTACAAAAATAATTTAAAAAGGTAACTTCCCAGACAGCACACGGATATTCTATGGACATTCATAACGTGTTCTTTAAGGATATTGAGGATATATCCATATAACATCCATTTTGCGTCCTTTCTGTGGATGTATACATGGGATATGATCTGTTTATAAAATTGGTAGACATACTATAAGAATCCCTAACGTGTCCACAGAATATAAAAAATAACAATTAAATAAACGTTTATAAAATCAGAATAATTAATTTATAGCGTTTTCGGACGGAGCGGGTCTGATCGCTCCGAGAGCGATTAATAACGTCACTCATGCTCACCTCGCCCAATCAGAAATCTAAAATAGAGCATATGACGTCGTTAATCGCTCTCAGAGTGATCAAATTCGCTCCGTCCGAAAACGCTATTAAAGGTGCAAATTCATGAGACGCTCATTTTAGCGTTAGAGCCATGGCACATAGAAGAACTTAACCAGTAAGATGTAAGCAGTAAAGAAATCAACATTTTGGATTTTTGGTAATCACGTGACTTCGACTTTGACGCTACCGTCAAAAAAAGAAACTGGATTTTCTCAGTTTTAGCGTCAAAGCTAGGTTGTTACTGTTTTGTTCTGAACATTTTAGATACGAATAATACGATTGACGTTAAAGTTGCCGCTTTTCGTGCAAGCCAACTCTAATCACGTAATTTTGACGCCAAAAATTAGCGTTGAGCGTCAGCATGAAAAGGCACCTTATAACTTCTGTGATCGGGAACTGCAGACACTTCATGATGATCCATATAACTATACTCGATGTCAATGAATACATATATCCGTGATAGATCAGATCAATAAGTAATGGAAAAGATACAAATAAATTTGTTAATAAACGTTAACATACAATAACATGATCGATAATCAAAATAACGACAATAAAATACAAATTATTTAAGTATAACATAATGTACAATAAACTGTATTGGATCAAAAAGTGATCAGCGTCTCAATTAAATGTATGCCAAAATTTTTTTACGATGTTTACAACATTTTTATAAGAAAACCATCCAAACAATAATTATTTTATATTTCTTAGTTATCCATGTGCTAATTTCATACAGTAGGCCAGTATTGGATATTGACGAAGTACCGATCTTGTACCGAAAAATAAGTTTCATATTTCAGTACTGGTTCTGTACAGAATCAGTATTAAAATAACAATGTTATGGTACTGACCCGATATATGGATCAGTATTGTAAAATAATACTGAAACAGTATACTGCCGATATAGATTTCCGGTATATAAATCCGTATCCGTATTGAAATTGGCAAAAGTAGTGCGTCGAATGTCGGTACCGAAACGGTATGCTGTCAATGGATTTTCGGTACCATGTCCGTATTGAAATTGGCAAAAGTAGTGCATCGAATGCTTCTATATATAGAAGGAAAATTTAATAAGATTTCATCATGAAATGGTTATTGTAATATTAATTAATATAATTTAAATAACTATATTCAGTAAATGTAAATTTCTGTTCAATACATCTATTTATTTATTAAGTATTTTCAGTAAATATTTTGTTAACACGAATATGTAGATAACGTTATATGTACAAATGAGGATAGCATATGGACATATATGGACGACAAGATATGAACATAAAATGGATATCCATAAAACATTCTGTGCTGTTTGAGACTCCAGTCAATCAGAGAAGTATCACGTAATTCTCTTGACGAATTTCTGTTATATTATCTCTAGACAATAGTATTTTTCTGTCAAGTTTAATGGAGATTGGAACTTTCAATTATTGTCATACCGATCAATTTTGTGGAAAATTCTGCAATAGTAGTAATAATATTATTAATTATTATTGAATAAATTATTTTTCATTTTAATTTAATTTTACGTTACGCGGGCATATCTCAGGAATGAAGTATTTTAATCGTGTAATAAGCAGATAGTTTCGATAGAATGACTTATCATAAGACGTTATCACGTTCCACGATCGGTCTGGACCAAAAAGCTTCTAATAGAACGGTTAATTCAAGCGGTTTCATCCGTCCCACTGATTGGACGATCGTAAAAAATTAATCGAATCCGTGGGTGTGCGGTGCAATATCAAGGGAGTGGTTACGTGATGCAATTCCATTCTCGGCCGATTCAGCGACCTTATGGAAAATCAAGCAGACGCGCACGCCTGTGTGCGTGTGTTTCCATGAATTCGGTATTTCAGCTTGGCGGTTTTACGATGTTTTAATCGTTTCTCGCATATATTGAACAATTAAATCGAATGTGCAGCGAAGCGACCGCGAAATGAGAATTCTGATTCGCATCACGATTATTGTGGTTCTGCGACTTGTTATTACATATTTCCACTTTGATAAAGAAGCGACTCTTGGTTATACCAATAATATATATATTAATTTAATGACACTATATCTATGACATTATAATTTAATGACATCAATCGATGCAGTTAATCATTCAGGAAAAAATTTTTCATATAAGAACATATATACAGGGTGTTCATAAAGTATCGGACCCCCTCCCCTCTATCTCAGAAAATACTAACTGCGATAAAAAAACTTTAAATACAAAACTTTTAGGAAATTTCCCTTCTATTTTCTGAGATAGAGGGACGGTCCAATACTTTATGAACACCCTGTAT
>NW_012026793.1:694332-700563 GCF_000956235.1 Wasmannia auropunctata | reverse complement strand
TATATATATATATATATATATACAATTATAAATAAATATACCTAATTATATGTATACAAAATATGTCCACATTAGATACAAAATATATCCAACAAATATTCTTTCTTGTAAAACTTTTGTTTAATACAAGAAAAGTAATAATAATAATAAGACATAAAAAATAATTTAAGAAATGATTTTTGCATTGTTTTTTTTTATGAGAAAGAATCACATTTTATCTCATCATACATATATACTATATACATATACACGATTATATATATATATATATATATGTGTGTGTTTTTTATTTTTTCAAACTTGATTTTATGTAAAAGTAACAATACAAAATTATTTTTTAATGTTGTATATATATTATTATTATCATTACTTTTTGTATCAAACAGAAATTTTAGAAAAAGAAGAAACTATAATGTGGACGTATTTATATGTATATGTTTTTATATAAACAATTTTTTTAGATAGTTAATAAACTTTAATAAGATATACGTTTTTAATCTAATTTATATTTGCTTTATATTTTACTTCAGAAGAGACTTTTGAATTTACTTAGAATCTAGACGATGATTTTAATCTAGATATGAAAGTAAATTGTAATAAATAATTTAGTTGCAATGGTTGATGCAACCGACATTTGATTTCCAAGATTATAGTAAGTAAAATTAAGAAATATGATATTTATAAAAAAATCTGACAGTGAAAAGTGACGTTCTATGTCACGAACGTCGACAGATGACCAACTTTCGAAGATTTCATCGTGCCTCGTGGCAGTCGTTTACCCCGCGGCAAGAGGGAGAGCTGATACGACGGAGGGATTGGATAGATAAGGATAAGGAGGACTCCCTTTTTAAGATGCCAGAAAGTTTGCGATTTTTATGATCGAGGATGTGCTGCGACTGCTATCAGCTATCGGTGTTATTAAAGCCTCGACTCGATTTCCATGCATCTCATCGTGAAGTTGCCAGTCCAAATGGCGTTGAGGGTGATAGGATGGGGTTAGAAAGTTAGACAGACAGAACGATGAAGGAGGGCAAAAGGAGGTGCGGTGTGTCGCGCGCGGTCGGCTAAATCGGGGCCAGGTCGTGCCGGGCGAAGTATATAGTAGTTATAAGATATCGAACGGGGTCGAAGATGAGGGTGGGCCCGCCGTGTCGCCACTGCCACCGCCGCGATTAAGTCCTCTCACTCTCCGGGTGCGCACTTTCTATACGGTCGCGAAAAGCCGTCAGGACAAAATTGTGTCACGCACGTAACGGCATGTCGAGGAAATTTGTAATCGATTTTAAAATTTGACTCGCTCTCTAAAAACTGGGAAGTTTGAAGAAATATACGAGTAAAAAAAGCAGAGGAAAAAATAGAAAAGTAGAATATATTGTATACACTGTTAAATCTGTAGTATCAAATTTAACCCTACTTAAGTAGTCATTGCTCCTTTATTTAATATACATATAATTATTTGTAACTAGAACAATATCGTTATTTTTAAATAAAACAATGGAGTTAAACCCAAATTTGGGTTAAATTTAAACTATTTAAAATTATTTAACTCCAGTGTTTTAGTTAAAAATAACTATTTATTAAGTAGAAGTAGTGGCGACTTAAATATGGTTAAAAATTTTGCACTATAGATTTAACAGTGTATATGTATTATATATATTATATATTATATATTATATATAAAAACATAATTTTATTATATATGTATTAAATAATTGTATTAAAATTATTATTAACATTATTATTAACAGATTAGTAAAAAAATTCTATTATTGTTGAAAAAAGAATATCATTTAATATTCATATGACAACGATGAAAAAGCAATGGGGTTGCTCTTAGTTCGTATATACTTAAAGTGTCCCTGGAGTCTATGAAAGCTCTGAACGGTATCGTTAGTATCCTTCGGGACTCACATATCGGGAGAGAAAGATTTTCCTGCATGTCCCTACACGCTCCTATACAGGCAGCCATCCTTACGCCGCTCTCTTTTCTTTCCATCTCCTCTTTCTCCTCCGCCTTTTACTCATACATATCCCGGCATCCAAGACGGAAATTTATGATACGTCGCGCATTTATATTCCCGCGCCTCTCATAAATTCTGCTTTACGCGCATGTAAGTGGCTCCACTTTTGTTCATAGATTCCTACGACTGTCAGATTTATGTTTCCGTACGCGATATATGATTCGACAATCTAAGAT
Organism: Wasmannia auropunctata; assembly: GCF_000956235.1. Classification (NCBI taxonomy): domain Eukaryota; kingdom Metazoa; phylum Arthropoda; class Insecta; order Hymenoptera; family Formicidae; genus Wasmannia; species Wasmannia auropunctata. The sequence goes on along the minus strand of NW_012026793.1, from coordinate 698,366 downwards.
TGCGGGGGGGGGGGGGGAGAATAGAAGAAAGAAGATGTGTAGTACATTGGAAAAGATACGTAGTTGGTGCAATTCCATCGAGCTTGCACTGCTCAAAATCAATACGAAGAACAAATAAATTATAATAAAAATACTTTAAATTATATAAAGGTTCTATTCCCCATTTGAATCAAGAACTTCGAGACATCGAAATGTTGAGAAATGTTGAACAGGATGTTGTGAAAATATTTGTGTGATAATATATTTTAATAATAATTCCAGACGTTTTTCACACGCGTTAAATATTTTGATTTTCTTGGTCGATCGTGCATTCGACGATCATTCCTTCCGTGTCATTTGAACGGATAGGATTTTCGTACGAGCATTTCCGCAAGCGATTTCGACTCCTTTTCTCGTCGCCTAAAGGCTCGTCTGGACGTCGGGCAAGCGCCGATGTATACCCGACGTATACGTAAGTACGTGCAGCCAGGACGATAGCCCGGGAGAGAAATCCGGCTTCGTAGATAGGAACGACGGGACCCGATATTACATACTTTGCGATACAAGAGCTACGAAAAACGCCCCCGGGCCCTACTGCTGCCGCCATCGCTGTAGGTATAGGTTGGGATTATAATAATTCGCGTCACTGCGTCCAATCTCAATTTGCCTGTCTGGACGAGAGCGGGATGTATCGGCAGGAAGCAGGACTCGGTACTTCGTTAAACGAACCTGTCAGCTTTTGTCACCTACTTCATAATACTTTCCTTTCTTTTTTTTTAATAATATTTGAAATTGTACGATATCGAGCATCGACTTGTCGAGTTAAAATAAAAAAATTTTGGAGAGTGATCAAATATGGAAGAGAAAGAGAAAAGAGGAGGTGGTGTGTGTGTGTGTGTGTGTGTAAGAGAAATTACTTTTTCCCTTACTTTAATTAAATCATATTCATAAATTTTGATATTTTGATATTATTACAAGAAATTAATCATATAAATTATAAATTAAATGTTTATTTATTTATCTTATTTGCTTTTTTCTTCATACGTACAAAGCTTCATTTATACTTCATTATCTCTTCTTATTATCAGGAAATGCTTGCTTGATTATTTGGTTACTATGCTTTCTGTGATAATTGGCAATTATTCTATGTTGACTTACTAAACATGTACGGAAAATGATATTTAATTTAATACCACACAATCGCATTATACTAATGGTATGGCGATATTGATTTCCGAAAGAGCTTTATTTGTTGCTTTAACGGAGCCGAGAGCGATACGGATTTAGTAACCTAGCTATATATACATGTTATGTACATGCAAGTTTCTCTGTTAGGACACCTGAGTAAACAGCGAAAGCGGAAATTTTGGGATGATAAATTAGCACTTTAAGATAAATCAAAATATGAGACTAAATATTCAGGATTATTAATTAACTTCATTATGTCATTATCATCTCTTAATTTCTTAACTGACTTTATTAACTAAATATGAGAAATGTATATAAGTGTCTATATATATAGATATTATACTATTATAGTATACATGTAATATCTGCATCTTAATACACATATAAAATTATCAAATTATTTAATATTTTCCCTCGCGAATCTCTCTCGCTCTTCTTATACGTTCATTCATGTACTACACGCTCACACACATATTACACGATAGTCATACAGGCAATTGCTGCGAGCTCGCTTTGTGGATCATCATCTTCTATACAGGCATTGAATGGCGGCCGATGTATTTGTTTATCGTCGAATTCAGCACGACGACAATAGGAACGCTCAACCGCGAACTTAACGTTCGTCAAGCATTGTGCGCAATAAGTGTTCGACCCTCTTCACCGTATAATCCTCCTCTATGAGTTCTCTTACACAATCACACACACACACACACACACACACACCCCGCGCGCGCGCGCGCCCGCCCGTGACACACGTATTTCCGTTCCTTAGAGAGTGAGTATCCATGGCGTACGACAGGTGAACGGTCTATGGAATAAAGCCCTTCGTTGATCCTGTAGCCCAGAGATCTTCAACCTTACTGTACAATCTGCTTTACTGCCGGCCATTCTGCGCTTCCTCCGTCCTTTGATGACGGAAATCTTCTCGGCCGCCGTGATTTTATTTCTAATATATACTAACAGTTGCTGCGAATACCTGTATAAATATTTATTAATCGACGTTGATGTTACTTTCAATAGAATAGTATCACCGATGTACTCTTTCCGATCAAATCATAGACAAATGAAAAAAATATCACATAAAAAATAAATGCAAAAAATATACAAATACTATGATTGCAGCATGGGATGTACAGGTAATTCGCGATACAATCAAAAAGAGAATAATTGTTCTTGTAAAAACAAAAAATATGGTATAAAATTTTTTATACGGGACTTCGTTTTCTAGGAAATTAATTTTAAAAATTCGTCAAATATAAACAAAAAATAAAATCTGAAACAAAAAATTGTGTAAGAATTTGAAAAATTAAAAATAGAGATGCATTAGCATCCGTATTTCTTTAATTGGCCGAGTAAAATTTTCAATAACGAGGAGAATAATATTTGTAACATAATAAAAGAAATTATCTGCAAAAACCTTGTTGTCTTATTTGAATCATAATACTGCTATAATAAACTATTTATAAACATTAACACGTACAGAAAACAGAAACAATCAGTAACAAAATGACAAGATAAGTTGTATTCAGTCGTACACTGACGAATTTTCAAAATCAATTTTCTTAAGAACGGAACATCATATAAAAAAAATTTGTAATATAGATACTCGCACAAGAAGTAGGGAGGTCCATATTAAAATCCTGGCTGAGATAATATTCTTCGCAATAGTTATTTTCACAGGATTAAAAAGATGAACATCAATATTATTATTAAAAATAAAAATTGTTTGGCAATTTAATTCGTGATATTACGTATTCTGGATTCAATACGTATATAAGCTGTATTTCAAGACTGATTTTGCGGTGCAGTTTGCTGAAACTGAGGATTGTAAGATTTATACAAAAATATTATTATTATATAAGCACCAAATAAATCCGCTTCAGACCGTATTTGGCGTTTCTCTTTTGTTGTTGGACTTTTCACGGTCTCGATTTTCCACAGATTTCTATATTGTAACATTAGATTGCTACTTAGATAGCGGAAGGTGAAGTATAGAAGTCTGTGCGATTTTCATACTAACATTTTATGTTATACTTTTTGTTTGTTTTTATATACATATAAACAATTTTTTGTTCTGCTGTATGTATTATAAACGTCTTACCTTGTACAAATAAATGAAAAAATATATTACATAATGTATAAATAAATGTAAAATTATAAAAATATTACTGCAAATTAGCTAAATTAAATGTACTTCTCTGATTAATAAACAATTCGAAAAATGATTCAATTAATTAAAAAAACAATTTGATAAGTGAACAGTAATTAAGTCGAAAAACAATTAATCTATTTCTTTATTAAATTATAGCATTATTTTTAAATATATGTAACGTAACATAATAATTTTTAATAGCAGTAGTGTTGATCACAATTCTGTTTTCTAAACTTAATTCTTATTACCAGTCTAGATATTTTTATTTAGATTTGATAGCTAATAATATTTGCGATATTTTTTGTTACAAAACTAAATTTAAAAAAAAAAGGAAAAAAGAAAATTATTTTCAGCTGCGTTGATAGAGTAAAGCGCTACGCACTAGTTTTACCCGGGGTGAAAATATCGCGTAACCTCTGAATGAACGCGCGGTAGCGTACGTTGCGGTGCATCCATGTGTATAGTGGACCGGTAATAGTGTCCAGGACGACACACAGCCGCTATGCAACAATGCACGTATCTATAGCTTCCTCCTTTCTGGCGCAGCATCATGACGCTCTTCTAGCTGTCATGATACTGTCGCGCTGTATCGTGCGTCAGATTTCGTCCGAGAGGGGCCGGTGATTTTCCGGCTTGCGGTTTAGCTTTAATCTCACTGACGTCAAATTTTAATACAGAGAGCATACAGAGATAGAAGGAGAGAGAGAGAGAGAGA
>NW_012026793.1:686751-694312 GCF_000956235.1 Wasmannia auropunctata | reverse complement strand
GAGAGAGAGAGTGTGTGTGTTGTGTGTGTGTGTGCGCGCGCGTGTCGGCACAATTGTGTCTCAAATGTAAAATGTAAATGAAAGGCGTGTAACAAAATGCGCATCTACGCGCTGGGATCCGTTTATCTGTACAAGGTCCCCTCTCGCGATATTCATTTAAATTCGCCATATCTCGCGTAATTATAACTTTCGGCCGACACTTCTGTTGCGCCGAGTTTATTAGCGACAGCTGGATCCGTTAAATTACGTGTGTGATTTAATTAAATTTTCACCAACGGTGCCGCGAATCAATATTTTCTCGCTTGGCGCTCGTTAACGAAATCTTTCCCGCGATCAATTTCCGCCGATTATCCGAGATATTTGTACGAATGAATCTTTCCACATCGAATCTACATAATGCCTTGCACGTGCGTTTCGCCCAATCACACGACTCGATGGAGCTAATTGTAAGTATGCCTCTTTCGGGAATAATGTTCGTGTACAAGCGCACACTGGCTGGTCAATTTTAATCGATATACATATACCTATGCGTTTCTTATCCACACGTTACTAATAACGTCGCTCGCGTATATCGCGTTTTTTCTGGCTATTCGAAATTTTTAGTATGGAACATATATTATACATAAAAAGGAACGGAAAGTGCGAACGATACAATTAGATACAATCTTTAGAATTTACAATACAATCTTTAGAATTTAATCTCTATAGAAATGTTAAACCTTTTTCCTTCTTTCTCTCTCTCTCTCTGTCTCTCGATGTTACGTGACACTAAACATAATGACATTCTTGGATACAATATTTTAGAGTTATAACTGCGAATGTCGTTCACAATGTGTTTCTCTGAGTCGATCATACACAAGTTATCATTTTATTATACGTTCAAATTTATCTGACCCGATACGTAGACTTGACACAGCAACTTAATTTCCGTTGTCAAGCGATCATATGAGCTGATGCATCGTTTATAAGGTGGTATCTTATTCCACATCATACATTCTCGTGCATTCCCTTACCCATTTGTACACCCGCATTTATCATATACCGCACATTGTGTGCGATATCGGCACCGACATGGTTTCGTGGCTGCGCATGCACCGACAACCGAGCATATCTCGCTTAAGCTAATGATATCAGTCACCGATCTATTTACGCGCGGCTCCTTCGAGCGGGGGAATAGCGACAATCCCAGCAGAATATTTTGACGAGAAATCTTTCACGGATGATTAATATCATTCGTATACGCACTGTCGCCATAGTCTGCATAATATTGCATATATACTTAATCACGCGTACTATGTTATAAAATATTCTATTACAATCGAATGTGTGATTACACGGGAATTATTAAATACATTCGTATTAATCCGCGATAATGTTTCAATTATGAAACATCGCGTTTCCGCTCATCGATTGTCCCCGATATCCCATTTGTTCGCTCGTCCCAAGGGCTCTTTAAGGTACTCAACGACGACGTTTCGCACGCACTAAAGCGTAAGTGCTCGCAACAGCCATTATATCCGCTATATTCCCCGCGATATCGCCCTCCCGGCGGGGCGCACGGCTGCACATGCATTCGGGCAATATGGTTACGCGGCTCGCTAAAGTTAAACACGTTCCTTGCATAACAACATCGCGCGCGCACACCCAGGCACCGCGATAGAAACAAACACCGATAAAGCGACGCACACGTTCCCCCTGCCGAGACGCCTCACCTCACCCTTACGGGACGAGGAGGACGCGCTAACGTCGCGTCGCGTCAATGTGATGCGGCGGGAGCGCGGAAAGTGCTGCAGCAAACCACCATCCGCTTGTCAAGTAATTGCGTTACGTATTGACTCAGCTCCTAGAGCCGGTGCAGGGTTAGGTGAGCGACGACGGCAGCGGGCGGACGACCGCACGAGGCTAGCTTGAATATTAATTACCTGGTAATTTCAAATTTAATGGCCCCCGCTATCGTGAGATTTTCGACAAGTTTTCGACTCCCTCAGCGCACGCGGATGCGATGGGCGACTTTCATGTACATACATACATATACAATTTGGAAGGATCGACTAGGTATTTGATCATTGCATTCAATGAATTAAGACCGTGCTTAAAAAGAAGATTGTAGACTCTAAAAATTCTCCATTAATGTATATATATTCCTATTTTTATTTATTATCATATTTTTGAGAAAAATTTGCAAGAATAATTAATCGAAACGATACAATGAAACATTAGTTATTAAAATCATATTATAGTTTATAAGCATAAATTTGGTTACTCGACGAAAAAGGGTCATTGCGTATATTTGCGTGATACACGAAACTCTCAATGGAATAAAAATTCTCTCTTAAAATAGTAAAATTACGCTTAATAATCGTTATTGGCAAATTTAGAAACTTTGTATCTAATTATATCTAGAGAGATATATTAAAAATTAATTTTATCGACGGCTCTCGATATTGTTACATTTCGCAATTTTGCGCGAAATAAAAAAGAAATTGATAAAAATACCTCTATTAATCCAATGTCGATACCTCTGTAATTTAAATCGAACGAGCAATTTTGTCATCTCGCCAGAGCGATAATATCACGAGCTAAAGGGAGCTTAACGAGTTATTTAAATAGTTTCGCGCGAGCGATGATCGTTTTATCTCATTATAAGCTTATCAACTCGCGATAGATGCCGACAGAAAAACTTGATTTGATCGATTTTCACGGATAAATGAGCCCGTCGTCAATGTGTTATGCATGGTATATACTTTCGATTATAACCTGTCACGGCGTTATATCCTTTAATTTCGTCGTGTATGCCAGGAAATTCGCAAAAAGATTGTCGGCGATTTCGCGCACGCTGAGCGGCGCTTTTAACGCGCGACCACGATAAAAGTTTAATGTAACACACAACTCGCAGCCATGAAATTTTCAATCAACAGGCTCTTCGTTTTATCCGAGACAGATTGTTACTCCCGTTGCAGAAAACGACACATACCCGTCCCACTAGTAAATCTCAATCAACACACATTTAACGTACACAACCGTGTCCAATCTCTCGATCTAATACCAGGAAAGTGTTGCAATTTACGGCGACATGGGTGCTTTATTAGGAACTTTCGAAACTTCTGAATAAAATGCCAAACCGAAATGTGTAACGTTCCTGTGAGACGTAATACATCGCGTATACATTTGAGTATATAACATAAGTACTACATAAAATAGAATTTGTTTATTAATATTTACTTCATACTTATATTTAACTCATATTTATATTTAACAAAGTATCGATATTTTTTGAAAGTGCGATTGAAAATGAAACTCATGATCCTGAACAAGAAAAGGTGCCATTGTTTGGACACCTTGGATAATGTTAAATACCAGCGGTGTAAATTTCAAGCCTTATAATTCGAAGAGTGTTTAATGGAAAAATATTTCATTATAGTGTTTTGAAAAGCTCTCAAGATAAGCTACAAGAATATGCAATAAAAAATGGGGGATTCCATTAAAAAAATTTAAAGTGACTTTTTCCTGACCTTGACGTCATCTAAAATCAAACCAATGCTACCATTTTAGGTCCCTCTTCAAGTCATACAATTTTTGTCTGAAGTATTTTTCAATTCCATGTCTTATTTTCGAGGTACTAATAGTTACTGAGACACCCTGTATATTACACTTAAAAGAATTGATTACAATACGAAAGCTTGTTTCATTGCTAGTCGTTGGTTAATTTTTAGAAAGTAATTTTTAGAAATATATGCATATTTATCATTTTTCTTTATGGTATGGGTAATTACGAATGTCTTGGTCAGGAAATGTATATTTTACCAACATCGAGCAAATCCGCGTAGCTATTACATTTCGCCTAATTTTTTTACTTTTCAACGATGCTATGGTACCGTCTGCGCTTTTTAGCATATATCGCATGCTTTTGTTTCCGGATAACGTACATATAATATGTAAAGCTCAACTTTTCTGCTCGCATTTTAGAATACTTTATGAAAATGTCCCGTAATATTGTGATTAACGGTATAACGAGGTGCATATATGTATAAATGTAATTATGTAAAAGTTCCATTTTGCTTAATCGAAAAATATCGCGATTAAGCGCAATAATTTCCTTAATTGAAAGAATAAAAGCTTTTTTGACAGCTATTTAGATTAAAACAAATACAACTAATTTAAAATAAATTAAAGTGATTGACTTAACCAAATACAACATTTTCTGCATAATATTTTAATTTTATGAAATTTATTAAATAATAAAATTTATTTATTTTAATTATTTAATTAAGTAAGTTTTGCTAAAAATTCATAATTAAAAAATATACTTTAGTATTATAATTATCTTGATTATTTTCTCTTGCAAAAAATTTTTTGTACATACAGCAGCTTAAATATAACTTGAAGTTATCTTAATGCATTTTTACAGAATAAAGGCCTTTATAGAATGATTATTCCTTTTTTCTTAAGTTTTTTTCTCAAGTGCAACTAGTTTCTTGTCGAGAATGTTCCTTTTTGCGAAACTCCGACTATCAGGAGAAAATCCTTAGCGATTTACGCGAGAAGCATTCTCGAATGAAAAAAGACACGGAGCCGAAATAAAGCAGATATCGAATAGTAGTTTTCGAATTTTAAGCCTGCTTTTTTCGTCTTACCCAGCTTCTGTTCGTCATCGTCCACGTAAGTGAGTAAGCGTCATGTATAAGAATGCACACTTTTGCGGTATACATATGTATATCGCGTCGTTACAAGTATGTAAATAGAGCGCGTTTCTTTACATTCTACCGTGAAGTTGAAACATATTTAATCGACTTGCGCAAGTAAATAAACTTTTATTTTGAAAGTGGTACAAGTCTATTTTTTTGTATTACATCAATTTTATTATATCACACCATTTTATTTTATAGATTTTATTGATTTTTATTGAAGTTAAATTTATGCTATTTTCAAAATTAAATAGTTCAAATAGCAGAGCTGCCAAGACGTAAGACATTGTTAAAAATATAATATTGTTTATCATAAGAAAAAAATGTCACGTCATTGCACTAAAACAATGAATTCATTACTCACAATTTTAGAACAGTATCGAATTAAGATTATATTACATATAGAAGTTTAAAATTTTTAAATATGTAGTTACAGTTTAAAAAATTACATTTCTTAATTAAATCGCAGCATTTTGATTCTGTTTTCTTGACAAATATTTAATGAAAGAAACTTGAGCAATGATTACGATTGGACTAACATTTGTGCAAAATATTTCAACTTTATAAAAAAAGTGGCACACAATGAAAAAATTAATGGCTAATCCGATTCATACATGAAAAGCTTTACATTCTGTATTAATTATTTCGCAGATTGCTTTTCACAGTGCAAGAATAAATGTGGCATAAAATAAAATGAGAGAGAGAGAGAGAGAGAGAGAGAGAGAGAGGGAGAGAGAGTTTATGTTACTTTTTTAATAATAGAATAAAAAAACAAAATAAAAATTAATTCGAGCTAAATTAATAATATTTTTTATAAACTATTTAGAAATTTCCACATATGTGTTAAACATTGTTACAAACATTTCGGTCACTCTGTGCGGTGCTTCATGGGCTGCATTTCGATATTCAAAATAGTGCGCGATGTTTGTTAAGTAGTAATCGAATCGTAAATGATATAATCGTGTTTCACGTTCGCGAGTTTGGCACGTGTATATTTGAGTTGATGACCAAGTTTCGTGCTTCCCCGGCGGCTTCGTCTCCAGATAATATATTTATAGCGCACGAACGCGTACGGTGCACGGGGTGTCTCGCATGGCCGCACGGGCACGCGACGCGTATGTACGTTCGATTCGTTTGGCTGATCGGCATATAATATACATATATGTATGTATACCTTTTACGCGAATAAGTATACATTGACGCGAGGTTGCGCGATGCAATCGACGTACGCACGACGCACGACGGAGATTAGAACGCGTTGTAAAAGCGAAGTGCGGCCGGCATCGTAATTTAAACTGTTTACGGATGGACTTTTCCAAAATCCCTTCTAGTGCTTTCCGACACGCACATTACCCGCATGTATACGACAAGCTGGGCTTGCGCGTGTGGTCAGCATGGGAACGTATACACGTGCGATGCAACCACCAGTCACGGTACTTTCTGATCCTTTCCCCGACATTGCTGAAAATTTTCCAGCAGCTATATTTATCGTGTTTATGTCCCGAGTTTAGGACTGCATGTAATTTTTCATCTAGTGACAGGTATTCAATCGTATTATTATTATTTACGAAATTGAAATAAGAATAGTTATGTAATATTTTATTAAACAACCAATAAAATAATATATTTTATTGTATATAATAAAAGATAAAAAATATTACACTATATTTTTAGAAGATTTTTTTAAGATATTGAATCAAAAAATATTAATTCAATAATAATTAATCGTTTGTAATAGTTACAAATTTTTAATTTGCAAACTTGCAAAATCAATTTATATTGCAAAATTATTTTTTGCAATTTCTACAAATTTATTAAGAGACGTGTTTAGATGTTGAATAATTGAATGAGTTAATTCGATAAAAAGATTTGTACTAATTATAGGAACTAGTTAGGTATTTTAATGCAAATATCGAGTCAATTTTATATAGATGAAAAGAAATCTCATGTTTGAAATAAATTTCACGTTGTATACTTAACATTGAAGAGGCTTATTTATGGAGCTTCGAGATAAAAGAATGCCTAGAGGAAAGTAAAAGGTTTCTGTTACTAATTTCACATATCATTGAAAGCTTCTTATTGCTAGGTACTATTTATTTCGAAGATAGAGGTAGATATATTTATAGAAATAATTAAAATTTCTATAAGCAATTGGAAATTCTAAAATAATAAAATATGTATATTAAATTACTAATATTTTTTCACACAGAGTAGTGTGAGCTTTTTTATTTCAGTGTACACAGGATGATCCATTTTAAATATTTACTTTAATTATTTTAGTTGTTTCTTATTTTGGAAGAAAATGTTTTATATATAAATAAAATTTGTCATATGCAAATATCTTTCCTTAAAAGCTATATTTTTTCTTCTTATATTTTTTTATATTTTCTTCTTATATTAATCAATTTATTTCATAACTTGTATAAAAGTATTAAAATAAAATAAATATTTTCGTAAATTATTGATATTTTTATTACACTTTATTTTGATATTTTTAATATATACTGAATAACTATAAAGGAATTAAATTATATATAATAAGAAATATCACAAATTTCTATAGTTTTAAAGGCTGGAAATAAAACCGGTTTTTTTCAATTTTTCCGCGGATTTTTTCTGTTTTTTTCCCAAAGGATTGAAAAATTCAACGGAAAAATTCACGTGTGAACTCGTAAAACCTATTACATTTCACATTTGCAACACTGGTACATTTTTCAAAATTTTAAAATTTTACAATTGGTATATGTTTATTTCTAATAATTTTAAGTACAAGGGAAATAAAAAGCAAATCATACAAAGATAAATAAAAAACAGAATTAATGTATTTTCAAAATAAAATATATATCTGATGACAAGTATTAACTTTTATATATATA
>NW_012026793.1:684604-686731 GCF_000956235.1 Wasmannia auropunctata | reverse complement strand
TCAGACGTGTGCTCTTCCGATCTGTAAAGTACAACATTCTCTCTGACTAAAGTGACATCTAAACCTAAGAAACTAGCTAATGAACTGATAAGTTCAAGACAATCGAGGCATTCTAAATCACTGAGACCCTGTCCATGAAATCGTGGATCGAGAAGATAAGTCGTTTTATGAATATCATATAGAATAAAATTCATTCTATTCTTAACATAATAAAATATGGTATTTTGCACAACAGAATTTATAGTACATTCTTTGAAAAAGTCTGTATATTTAGCAATTATATCCATAAACATCCTAGGAACCAACGATAGAAATGCAGAATTGCTTTCTAAGACACCAATAGCTTTAGCTATTGGTTTGAGCAATTGTAAAGCTATTGAGCAATCTTTCCAGAAATTATCACTTAAAATTTCACTTTTTACTGAAGAATCAATATCATTACCATTCAGTTTATCAGATATCACAGTTGCCTGTAAGGCAGTCTTATTAGAAAGGAGAGATTCAAACATTAGAGCATCACCTGAGAATCTAGTAGGATTTGACAACTTTAATGACTTAGCATTTTTTCCATACAATCTAGTCTGTTCATTTTTGAAAACGGCATAAAATAATCTCTTTCTTTTTAACTTAATAACTTTTCGAGCTTGATTTCTAATAGTATTTAAAAAAGGAATTTTCATAAGATCTTTGGCAAGAAGATTTAATCCATGTGCACCACATCCTATTGTAAATATATGAGGAAATTCAGTTCTTACTATTTTCCAAGCAGCTTTCATAACAGCAGCATTGTCTGTTACTAAAAGAAGAACTTTATTACTATCAATTTTTCGGATTACTTTTAAAAATTCATGTGCAATGAACTCAGCATTTTCTTTTTGTTCTCCAGGGGTTATAGCTGAATAGAATACTATATCTGGAGTACCTAACAAAACGTTAACGATTCCTTCACCACATATATTTGTCCATCCATCAGACATGACAGTAATACAAGATGCTTTCGAAAGTCTTTGTTCAATAGATAATTTGGCTGCTTCATACTCAAAGTTTAATAAAGAGCTTCGTAGAGCATGTGTGTTTGGTGGTACGTATGAAGGACGAAGAATGCTAAAGGCTTCATGAAAGAGTGGATTATTTTCAAATACTGAAAAAGGAAGACCTCCAGCGTAAACGGCCTTTGCAAAAGCTTTATCAGCTTTTTCTCTCTCCGCAGAACTAATCGAGTCAAAATAAGATGAAATCCTCTGTGATCCTGATTTTGAACGCTTCAAAGACTGTGTTACTGAAGAATCAGATAGCGTAGATGATGATGCAACAGGCTGGACTGGCTGAAGAGTTGTATCAGCTGTAATATCCTCTTCAATTTCAATTACAATTGAACCTAACAAGTGTGAAAAGAATTTTAATTAAATTTTAGAATCAAATTAAAATTAAAATGATTATTTTATTACAATTTTCATGTTTTTATTTATTAAACAAAGTGAGGAAAAAACAAAACATTTTAAAATTACTACAGCACAAATAAATATTCGTTTAAAGAAATAAAAAAACCATGTCAAATAAATATACGAGATCAAATATATATTGTACATATCGACTTATCATTCAATTGATTATGAAAAATCTAGAGAGATAAACTCGTTATACAAGATCTTAAGATTAAATATAAGATGTAACTAAATATAGCCTTAAATCTCCTTCACCTTCTTTATTAACAGTAGAATATTTATTGCATTTTTCTAGATGTTTCTCCATTCTAGTAGCATTTGGGAAAGTATAACTCTTGTTACAATATTTGCAACAGACAATATTTGCGTTTTTATCATTTTTAGCCATCTGAAAATGCATCCACACCGTTTTCTTTTCTCTTGGCATAATGATAACCTAAAAAACAAATAAAAAATACAAGATAGCATCGAGTTCAAAAAAAATTTATTCGTATTCAGTTTTATATGTCATCAATTCTGAGTTCATTTTCAGATGCAAAAAGAATCCTTTTTTAAAATTTATAGAAAAGAATTCTTTTTGCATTTGAAAATAAACTCAGAATTGGTGACATATAATCGAGTTCTTTTGGACTCTCTGTGCTATCTGGAAAGTCTTAATTTTTTACCATACATAATTATGTAT
>NW_012026793.1:682930-684584 GCF_000956235.1 Wasmannia auropunctata | reverse complement strand
ATAGCAATTTTTCGCAAAAAAACCAATTTTTCAGAAAAAAACCGAAATTTTTCAGGTTTTTTTCCAGCAACTTGAAAAAAGCAGTTTTTTTTAAACTATTTGACATCATCCTCAGAGTCAGACAGGATGAAAGTTTTCTTTGTTTTTTGTACGACCTGTACAATTTAATTATCTAAATTGACATTATTGCAAGTAGTAAAGAAAATTATAAAAATAGCATAGAACCATGACAATATCGACAAGATATCATTCATTTGCTACAACAATAACACAACTTACAATTTTTCACAAATTTTCAATTATTTAAATTTTATAATAAAAATTTTGAAATGTAATTTTGGTGTAATAACTGATTAAACCTCTACAAAAATATCTTCTTTTGGAAGCATTCACATTAGAAGAGAAAAAGCAGAATGTGAAAAACAGAATTGCTGCTTCTTGATTTCTGTCATTCTACTGATTCACACTTATTATTATTATTATTATTATTATTATGTATTATTATAATGAGAGATATAACTTTCTTCACTTTTTTAAATCTCCATTCAAACATTTTTACAGAATCATGGAACTATTGTGGCAACTACCAGTGCAATTTGTAATTGCTTTTAACAAATTCTGCTTTTTCGTTCCTAATTTGAATACTCCCTTAAAACAGAAGTTGTTTTCTTTTTTTTCCTTTATATTTCTATTCCTCTTCTACAAGCAACTTAAGAATGACTTTTTTACTTATGTCCTTAATAAGCGATAATAACATAGATGACAAGGGATAAAACACCTTGGAGCATTTCGTGGATGACTTCGGTTTCTCCTCATCCTCATCTGACAAAATGCAAGTGGCACGCCGCTTCTGCAGGGGCTTCGGGGCAACAACGGGCTCGCTCTTGTCCTTCTGAGAAGTCGCGAACGGCATGAAGTAGGATCTGATGTCCTACGGAAACAAATCAAGTGCGTAAGATTCTCTTCCGAGTCTGCGATCCACTTGACGCTACAAATGCTTTGAGGCATTTGATTGACCAATCGAAAAATGTTCCGAAGCATTTGCAGCATCAGGCGGATTGTAGCCTCGAGAGGAAAATTAAAATAAAAGCAACGCAATTAACCTAACAGCACCGGCTGTACATAACATACCCGCGGCATTGTCGCAGTATTTCAGCTCGATATTCGGTTCGCAATTGTATACCGCTCGCAACTCGCAACTGTTACGCCGGCATAAGCAGGCATAAGGGTGCGTTCCACTTAACGCTCACTGCAATTGCGCGGCCATATTGGATTCGTGACGTCAGAAGCGAGAAACAACGAGAAATGACACGTAAAAGCAATAAAAGTTTGTTGCGTGCCATTTTTAAATTCAAAAAAATTTTTAAAGTCAAACAAAAGGATTTGAATAAAATTAATAAATAGGATCGCTTTAGAAAACTTGTAAAAATGGATGGAAACTATATCCTTTTCCCCCTTGAAAGTCAGTAAATAGCTAGTCGTAAAAGGCACGTAAAGTGAAGTTTAAATTCAAGCAAGAAAACTTACGATTTGACAGCTGTTGAAAGGAACGGAAAAGATACTTTTACGTATAAAATTCGACTATAACTATATAGTTTCCATCCATTTTTACGACTTTGATAAATACGAGACAAGTCACATTTTCACAATTAAG
>NW_012026793.1:682531-682910 GCF_000956235.1 Wasmannia auropunctata | reverse complement strand
TGGACTGTGATGCTTCTTACACTGGCCAAACTAAGAGACAATTACGAACGAGAATTAATGAACATCGTTCGGACATAAAGAAAAAATCTGGTTCGCCTTCTGTAATTTCTGATCACCGTATAATGTGCGATCACGAATTTGATTGGAATGGAGTTAGAATTTTGGATAACGAACCTTCCTATAATAAAAGATTAGTGTTAGAGATGGTATACATAAAAACACAAAGCAGTGGTTTGAATAAACAAAGTGACACAGAGACACTTTCTGACGCATATTCGCCTATTTTACAGTCGCTATCTCCACATTGACACCTTCCTCTTTCCAATTTCCTATTATTTCCAAATCCCCTCTTCCTTCTATTTCCACTTATTTCCCCCTC
>NW_012026793.1:635199-682511 GCF_000956235.1 Wasmannia auropunctata | reverse complement strand
AAAGATATCGGTGGAATAGAAATCACATAAAATTAGAAAGGAAACGGCTATTGTACTCATAAAAAAATATAATTTACATAGTCGGGCACAAAGGGTGAAACGCACGTGCATTTGATATTGCATGGGCATAGGGAATACTGAATTGTCAATTTTACAGTTTATTCTTGGACGGTATCTGTTTGATATTTTTGCACAATATATTAACAATTGTTATTTTGTCAACTTGATAAAAAAATACACAAAATACTGATATATCGTAATAATATTAGGACACTCTGGAGCCCTGCCCAGGTCAAAGTCGATTGCAACAAAAAAATATATATATATTTATATTTATTTATATACTCTTTTATGTATAATAATCTGTGTGGAGGATGGGTCAGCATTGATAATTCTCCTCCCCTAGTTTTCGCGATACGTGTATGTACAACGTGTTCACGTTGATCTCTCAATCTCTTTACCAAGGCACAAATTAAATTATAAATAATATTCTTGTATTCTAGATTGATCATTTTGCCGAGAGCGCTTCTTCTTCAAAATCTATGTGTTTAAATTATTTATTTACAGAATTTAAGACACTTTATTCATAGAATAAAGGACACTTCATTTTGAAATTACGATATAAAATGAAGAAAACCTAAAAAGTCTTGAGGATTGAATTTAATAAATTTATTATTTTCTCAAGACTAGAAGTTGCATTACTGAATTATTAACGATTCAAAGATGTTACATTAATCATAATTTGCACGGAAGAAGAATTACGCTTACTGACCCTGTAAAAAATATATGCATTAAAAGGAATTAACTGACGCTCGATTTACATTGATCATCTCCCTCAGGATTAGAATTAAAATAATTAGTGCTAGCTTAAATACCTTTTAGTTTTAGACTTTTTAGCAAAATCAATAACTTTAATCAATATTTCATTTAAACCAGGGATTAAAAATATATTAAACATATTTTAATGCAAATTAAAATATGTAGATTTCGTTTGTTTGCCATTATTACGTAAGTAGCGGAAGAGAGGAAATCGTTGGAGAAACGCAGTGCTAACTGTCCAGGAATAGTAGGAAGAATAGAAAGGTATGCAAAACTATTGTTATTGAAATAAATCTCTGATTTCGAAGCTCGGGAAGTTAAACTCATAGAACGAATTGTCGTCGATTCCTTTTAATACAGCTATCTTTTGCAGGAGGAGTACCTCACAAAATCTAGAAAAATGTACAATAACGTCGGCCGGGCACAATGTTCCGAAAGCACAATGTTTTCGCTGCGCAGGAGACGTTTCGTTCTGTCGTAAAATCGATTGTGCTCCGTAGTAACATTCGCAAGAATAACATTTAATAACGCTCATGCGTGAAACATATCTGTCTCGCTCCTCGAGCATTGCACGCCTCGACTCATCGTAACAAGAAAAAGGCCACTTTTCAACATAAAAAACTATATAACGCCACGCCTTACAAAAATACTTCCGCTAAGAATACAGCTTTTTTTTTAAACGGACGTACGTGCATCGTTAACGCTCAACTACTGTAGTTTAGTTAGCAGGATCATCTTCAACCCCGAGAACATTTTCTGCCATTGAATTCTCATTAAAATCAATGGCTGTTATAGAGGTAATACTAAATCTCTCATTGCTTTATTTTATAATACACGAAGAGAAGAAGTGTAATGAAGAATATTGAATTAAACTAAATATAATAATAAGATATTGGTCAATATCTTTGAGCTTTACAAACCTCTATCGAAGTCAAATTTGATCCCGTCATATTGCAGTTGAGAATAAATTTCACGCGTACGCTATAAGTGCTCAAATTGTACAGCAAAAACAAGCGAAACGTACTCAAATTGTTAGAGTTATCGAATTTTTACAAATTTTATTTGAGCCTCCTAAAATGTTTTGGACTCGAGTTAAATAAATTGTTTTCTTTTGCAACATAATTTCTCCGTATCGTTACAATGCAAATTGTTAAATGTTTGAAAAACACAGAAATATAAGGCGGGTGTGTGGTGAAAAGAATTATTTACGGACTGAGTGTACCAATTCGAGCACTACACGCACGTGCACGCATACACACACATATACATACACATCCTAGCTATTGAAAGTGTCCCGCTGTTATCGTTACACTTCAAGCAGCAACCTTGAGAAAGAATGGAATGTGTTGCGTCTTTTATGGTACACGGATAACATGAACATTATACTTTGTTAGCAATTATATTTACAAGACTTACAAATCACACACCTAGTAAAAAATGACACGATCGTGCCTATTGCAATTTGCTTTCGCCCTATTCTCTCCCTTTCCCCTTTCCTCGTGAAATCGATACCATCGATTTATCTGGTGACCGTTGTCATCTCGCGGCCGTTCTATACTTTCCGAAATTTTAAGATCCTAAAGCCAGTTCACAATTCCTGGCTGGAAGGAATCTAGAGATTTATGAGAATCTGTGGTCAGAAATTCTCATAGATCTAGAGGATGCAGAAAATTAAAAACCTAAACACGTCGAGCTTCTTAGATTTGAGGATACGCGAAGTTGACTTATGACTGCTACATAAAAATATTTTTTTTTTTATTTTATTTTTTCAAAAATGTCAAAAGGCGATGTCCTAAAATATTCTATTTCCGAATCTAAAGATCTAATTAAAATCTGTGAAATTTTCGTCAAAACTTTTATAAAACCGTGCGTCAAAGACTCTCTCTCTTCTCTTCCTTTATGTCTATATGACAATTTATAATCCTGATATCCTCTTCTTCACAGAAATCCAGAGATCCCGATACTCTTATATTCGTGGATCACTGGATAAGACAAAATCTCGAATTAATTGCCACATGTTAGAAACGTCTCGGTGAATAGCTTAATAAATAACGCACACGAGCAGTTGCGAAGTGTAATCCGCACTGTTTACGTAAAACTGATTAACTAATTTACGTTCGTGTCTCTATGTATTTCTTCGCAGGCTCGTGGAAACGTCTCCACCCTGCATTTTCAAGTTCGAAGCACAACAGATCCGAAGGAGTTCCTAAATGGGAATTGTAATCCTAGCACTCGGACTTGTCCTCCTCGACCAGTTGTTGAGTATCCTTTCCCGAGTCGATGGGCGTGGGGTCCAGTTCTCTCCTCTTCAGATGCAGTTGCGGGGGCTCTTTGTGCTGTATGCTGGAGGGCTTCATCTCCGCCGGCATCTCGTACATACTGCCGGCGCCGGTACCGTTCGTGGTACCGCTCTCCATGTTCACCGCATCGTACATTGGGTTACTAAAGTCTCGGTTCTTATTACTAACATCGTTCAAGTTATACTCCACGTCAAGAGGTTCCTGTAAACACAATAATCGATGATAATTAGGACAGGCATAGAGGCACAATAATATTAGAATAAAGCATATTAATTTATTACACTGATACATAATTTATCTAAAACGATAGATTTAAATCGACGCAAGCGAGGGCCTTACCATTCTTTCGTGAGCTTCTGCACCAAACTCTACATTGCTGCCTTGGCGGAAGGAAACACTCTGGGCACCTGTGAGACTGCCAAGACCACCAGGCTTGCCACTATGAACAACAAAACAAGTTCAATAAAGAAGATCGTCTTTATTCTGCGTTATTGTAAAATTTTGTAAATATCATACTTACAATGGTCGCTTCTTAAGAACCATGAAGATCGCAGCAGCGCAGAACAACACCAACAGGCATATGACTATGGGAATAACTATAGCAGCGGTTGATCCGCCTGCCCGAGCGGCGACCGCCGCTGTTTCGCAGAATTCGCCGTGGAAGTCTTCACGACAGTTACACGCCAGCTTGTCGTCCACCTCTTGACACCGTCCGCCGTTCTGGCAGCGACATACCCTAGGCTCCGGCAGAGGCCTCTCATTCGTGGCATCGCAATGCCTCTCGTTGTCGTCCCTCATCAGACGCTGGAAGGGACCAACGCTGTCCGAGCAGAGACAGCGGTGGCCGCCAGGAATTGTTACGCACAGATGAGTGCACTGATCGTTATGACACGGATCTCTTAGACTGGTGTTGTATCTCAGCTGATGATAGACTCTAACGCCACCAGGACTAGGGAGATTCCTGACGATAGTCTGGGGAACTCCTCGGCCGAATTTGTCCTGACGAACAAGTTCACCCGTTTGCTTAGTGGTCCAATAAAGATTGTTCTCAAAAACGTCCAGTGCTATTGGATTCCTGAGCGGTCTGCCCTTCAAAACAACTCTCCTGTTGGTACCCGCCAAACTGATCGCCTCGATGGTGTCCAACTTGTTGTCGGACCAATAAAGCGTGTGCTCCATAGCATAATCGATGGTAAGCGACGAAGGACTGGCGATTCGTTCCGACACGAGTGATTTGCGCCTAGCTCCGTCCATCCAGGCTATCTCGATTTTCGGTTGATTACCCGAGTCGGCCCATACAACCTCCCCACGCTCGGGATCCACGACCACTGCTGTTGGTTGTTCGAGATTCGTTGTAATTAAGCTACGTCGATACCTGCCGTCCGATTTAGACACCATAATTTGACCGCGAGGAGTAGTTCCCGATTGATCGATTTCACTCCAATACAAATTACCGGAAATCCAATCCACCGCTAAACTCGTTGGCCTGGAGTCAGCTGTAAAAATTAATATTATTAGTAAAACATTAGTAATTAATATTTCATACATAGTTGGGAAAGTTGTATTAAAGTTAACACATTTTATGTGTTCCAAACGGTCCATTCAAATTTTTGTTAATTTAACATAAAATAAATGTGTTAGTGTTGGAAAGTAACATAAACATTATGTAAAAATTAACACAGAACTTTGACACAATTTGGAAACAAATTATGAAAGCGTTTCAGTGAAATTAGCATTCATAATAAGTTATATTAACATGTTCGTCTTTTATTTATTTATTTTAAAATTTACATTTTTAAATTATATTATTATTTTTATGTTATTTATTTACTCATAAATTGTGTTATTTTAACAAAAAATGTTAAATATCAATTTAATACAAAATAACATAATCACATTATATTAAATTAATATTCGGGGGTATGTTAGAAATTGAACACAAACATTTTAACAAGGATCGTTTTTAACACAAGTATAAAATGTTTTCTATTGTATAGATCATCTCGTAAAATAGATAACACATATTTATGTGCTCGTATAAGGGTTAAAAAGAAGCGTTAAAAAGTTGCTTCGTGTGATACAAAAATATAGAAATTTAAAGATTTAAAGTTGCAAAGATCAAAAAATTTATGGTGCTATTGTTGAAAGAATCTAAACCTTAGATAAAGATTAAGGAATTAAATTTTTTAAGAAACTGAGAACACATATTATTTCAATAAAACATAATCAATTGTAGAATTAAATGATACATACTCTTCATATTGAGGTCCTGCGCGTGTCCAATCTTTGCTTCTCCTTCTTTGGCATTTACCATGTAGGACCGTTTAATAGTGTTGTCGTACGAGTCAATCCAAAATACGTATTCTGACCTGGGATCAAAATCAATGGCCTGCACTCTCTTTTCATTGTCTATCACGTCCATCTCTTCCCTGGTGCGCAGGTCGTAGGCTCGCAGTTCGGGCCCGTTTGCAAATAGCACGACAATGTTGTTGTCTTCGGCGCGGCACACGCCACTGTATGTGTCCGACAATTGGAAACCTTCCCGGCAAGAGCAAGCGTATGTGCCGTTTAAGTTCGTGCAGATGTGAGAGCACTGATGGTTACCGGTCTGACACTCATCAACGTCCACGCAGTGTTTCCGATTATCCGGCGAGATTATGTAACCGGGATAACAAGTGCAGATGTAGCCACCGTCAACGAGATTGTGGCAGTCGTGTGCACAACCGCCCCGATTATTGTCCGAACAGTGCTGACTGTGATCTGAAAAACAGTTTGTTCAATAATTTCCGACCGTGGAACGCGAAAGCGAAGAAGACGGGAATAAAAACTCACGGCATCCCAACTCGTCCGACAGATCCCCGCAATCGTCCGCGAGATCGCAAAGTTTCAGATGGTCGATACATTTCTTGTTCGCGCAGGTGTATTCCGTCAGGTCGCACGGACGAGTCTGCTTCACGCACATCGTCATGTTGTTCTCATCGGAACCGTCGCCGCAGTTGTCGATCCCGTCGCACAGTTGGTATCTGGCTATACACTTATGATTGGCGCACTGGAACCGTCTGTGTGTATCACACTGGAAGTTTGCTACGCAAAGATACAACAATGTTATTTATATTATTTTTTATTTTCTCGTTACAACCCGCAGAACATTCCGGCAATATTCCAGCAATATTGCCGAATGTTGCTGGAATGTTCTGTTCTATGTAGGAAAGGAATCAAGATCAAGGCTGGGCAAATTTCAAATACTGTATTTGAAATACAGTATTTGAAATACAATTTGTATTTCAGCGGAGCACATAAAAGTATTTTGTATTTCAAATACAATTTTAATTATAATTTATTTATTATTTATTTTGTATTTGAAATACTAAAGAAATTATTGATAAAAATTCTTGACAAAATTAATACATATAGTAACTTGAATTTTTCTCATATGACAATTAGCGACACTAATTATTTTCGTCAAGTTTCAAGCAATATCAAGTCATCAGAGTCAAATTTCATAATCTCACATTAGTAAATAAGATTTCTCGTGCGGTTGATACAAGACAATAGGACTGTTAAAAAATGCAAGAGAGTAAAACAACTTTTCTTTCTCTCTCTAAAAGTGAAGAGGGGACTGTTGGAGGGGGGCGTTTAACATTATATATTATTGTCATTGAAAGATTAAATTAAAAAGTATTTTGCATTTTAAATCGAAAGATTCAAAGTATTTTATATTTTGTAATTCAAATACTAAGATTGCCAGTATTTTGTATTTCAAATACTTTAATGATATATTTTGCCCAGTCCTGATCAAGATATCAGCAGTAAACTCACCACACATGGTAGGACTTTCGTCAGAATTGTCACCGCAGTCGTCGGTGCCGTCGCAGATGTCGTTCAGCGAGACGCAAAGATTGTTGTTACATTGGAATCGCGATTGTGGGCAGTATCTTCCTCCCGGGTATCTCGGCGGGCAGTTGAGTTCATCGCTCATGTCGCGACAGTCTCGCGCTCCGTCGCAACGCAGGTATGACGCAATGCAATGACCGCTGGCGCATTGGAAGCTCTCGTTCTGCAACAAGTATGGGGATTACATAAAATGTGACATGACAATGCCGTAACAAAACTATAATCAGCCTATTTACAGACCTTGCACACCCATTGATGGCATTGCTCCTCGTCGCTATTGTCGCCGCAATCGTCCTCGCTGTCGCATCTCCATCTGGACGCGATGCACTTGCCATTTTTGCATTTGAACTCGGACTCGGAGCACTGGCGATACTTGCCCTTGCACATCGCCTCTATCTCGTCGCTACCGTCCCCGCAATCGTCGGCGAAATCGCACAGCCACTGCTTCGGTACGCACCGGTTATTGGCACATCTAAAGTCCATGGTGGGATCGCACTTCGGACAGTTCTCCGGACGCTCGTCGGAACCGTCGCGGCAATCGTCCTTGCCGTCGCAAAACAGCCACTTCGGAATGCATCGGTAGTTTGCGTGTCCCGGACACCGCTGCCACCCGGTCGTGCAGTTCCTTTGCCGACACATGTACGCCGGCTCGTCGCTGTCGTCGCCGCAATCGTTATCGGAGTCGCACATCCACAGCTTGGGAATGCACTTGCCGTTCTTGCAACTGAACTCGGTGCTCTGATCGCAGGCACGGTTGCCTGAATAGTAATATAGATTACACAAGTTAAAGTAAATAAAAATACAAATATGTTCAGCTAAAATATATTCAATTCGGCAAAATTCGTATTTTGCGAAGCTGAAGAAAAGCTATACGGATGCGGTAAAAAAAACATCATTGCTAGTGAAAAAAATTTTCATACCTCAAATCAATTTTAAGAATTTTTCATATTTTTAATTTACAAAGATTTCTAAAAAAAATATCTTAAATTTTTAGTTATAAATTATATATAAGTTTCCTTCGGAAATTGTAGAATAAAAAATCTAAGAATATTTTAGAATTCATATATAAAAATAATTCTAAAAAAGATGTACTTTTTCCACATTTTTATAGTGTTTTAATTTGTATAAAGAAAATCTGAGAAATTTTCTAAAAAGTTATTAAATTAACAGAAGAATTTTGAAAAATTCTAAAAAATTATATAAAAAATTCAAACAAAAATTTTTTTAAATAAATATAA
The DNA here is from genome assembly GCF_000956235.1 of Wasmannia auropunctata. Classification (NCBI taxonomy): domain Eukaryota; kingdom Metazoa; phylum Arthropoda; class Insecta; order Hymenoptera; family Formicidae; genus Wasmannia; species Wasmannia auropunctata. The sequence continues at coordinate 674,260 of NW_012026793.1, read as the reverse complement.
ATAGCTACTAGATACTTACGACAAATGGAAGGATCTTCATCGCTGCCGTCTTTACAGTCGGCATCTCCATCACATTTCCAGGAGTCGTGTACGCAGCGGCCGTTGGACTTGCATTTGAACTCGAGCTCTCCGCATTCGAGCGCACACTTGGCTTCGTCGCTTTTGTCACCGCAGTCGTCAATTCCGTCGCAAATCGTCACGCTCGGTGTACAATTTCCGTTTGCGCACTGGAATAGGCTTGGTCGGCAGATCCTCTTCGGGCAACTTGACGACTCGTCAGAACCGTCCTTGCAATCCTTTTCTCCGTCGCATCTGTGCATACAATTTCCATTATAATTCCTTTATCAGTTGTTCGATAAAAGAAAAAATGTTACTCAATCTAAACATATCGTACCTCCAGTACCAAGGGATGCACTTCTCGTCGGGTGGTCCGCAACGATGCTGGCCCGCAGTGCAGTTCGCTATGCATGTCTTGCTGTCCTTGTCCAGAATAAATTGATTCGGGCACGTACATTTGTAGGAGGTGACTCCAGGCTGGCCGTATCCTTCGAGCAAGTACGAACTAGCAGGCGGTGCAATGAGGCAGAGATGCGAGCAACCGCCGTTGTTCTCCGCGCAGGGATTGTTGTAGGGTAACTGCCGAAGAGGGTGATAGGCATGGATGTCGTAGGGTCGGTGAGTGGTGTTGCGTAACACTTGTAGACGCGCTCCGGAGAATTTCTCCGCCCGGCTGATCGCTTTTAGATTCCAATCGGTCCAGTAAATAAAGTCGTCAAATACAGTGATGGCAAAGACATGTGGCACAGTAGCGCCGGACAGGACGATCCGCCGATTGTGGCCCTCGAGATCGGCGAAGGCGATGTAATCCAGATGGGCGTCCGCCCAGAAGATGCGATCGGTGAAGTAATCGATTGTCAGGGCGTTCGGCCAGGCGATGTCATCCTGCCACGTCAGAATTTGAGTGAAGTTGCTACCGTCCATGCCCATCTTACCAATGTACGCCTGGAATTTAGATCCGTGATTCACGATTAAGCCTTCGTAACTTTATAATAATTTTGCTTATACAATACAATTATTCAGGAAGAAACTGCTAGTAATGCTCAATGAAATCCACCTGAAGATGCCAGGACGTAAAGTACAGGTATCCGGTACCGGGATGTACCGCGATCGCACGTGGATCCGATATTCCGGTCAGCAAAGTCTTCCTGTTCGTGCCATCAAGCTCGGCAACGTCCAAATGCTTTGCATGACGATCCAACCAATACAATTTCCGACCAACCCAATCGATAGCAATACCCTCAAGTCCTAAACTGTCGTGACGGATAATTGGTTCCCTCTCGCCGCCGTTCACTGGTGCTCTATAATAGAGAAACAGAGAAATGATAAAATTTAGATAGAGAAATAGAGAATTTAAATCAAATAGCTCCTCCAGTTTACAATTAGAAAGAAAAATATCCCTGTCGAAAAATTTTTTCTTCATTTCAATCTTCATATAATTTTACAGAATTTCTATTCTATTCTAAATTTTAAAGTTTTTCAGAATTCCCGTATACTATAATTTTTTATGACTTTTTAGAAAATTTCTCAGATTTCTCATATAAATTAAAATACTTTTTAGAAATATTGAGAAAGTCATCATTTCCAGAATTCCTTATGCATATATGTGAATCTTGAAATATATTCTAAGACTTCTCATGCTATAGGTTTCAAAGAAAACTTACAAAATCTGAAGAAGTTTAAGGTATTCATCAGAAATCTTCATAAATTTAAGGCAAAAATTCTTAAAAAAATATGTATTATGCAAAGTAATGAGAATTTTGTTTATCAGGAATCAGCATTAAAAAGCACACGTAATATACCTGTATATTGTTTTCGCGGTGACGTCGCAGAAGTATAGCATCTGCTGACCGTAATCCGCATCAAGCGCAACGACGTTGACCAGATCTTGATGCATCAGACTGTAGTTGGACGCGTCAATCGACATGTTCCTAACGTAATACTTGTTCGTGAACACGATCCACGGCTGAATGTTGTCTCGTCGCTTGCACGTATGCTCGTCGGCTTCCCTCTCGTACCAGCGCTCGTTGCACTTGCAGTAATAACCGCCAGGCGTGTTCTCGCATTGTTGGCTGCATACCTGGGGCGTCTCGATGCACTCGTCAATGTCGTCGCAGGCCTTGCCATCGGCCAGCAGCTTGTAGCCGTGGTTGCACTCGCAGTAGAAGCTAGTCGGCGTATCCACGCATTTGTGCCCGCACTGGTTCGTCTCAACACGGGCGCACTCGTCCACGTTGCAGTGCGGCGGCTCGTCGCTCTCGTCGGCGCAGTCCGGCTCCTTGTTGCACACCAGCTGCGAATCAATGCAGTTGCCGTTGGCGCACATGAAGTCCTTCGGATTCGGGCACGTCGTGTTCTTTCCTCTGGACGCTAAAAGAATTAACGTTTTTGTCGATTTCAATAATATTTCATATCGTACCAAGAAAGAGATTGTAAGAACAATTAAATGCATGTTTGGACACACTTAAAATTAAATATTTTCACCTTTCTTCATACAACTTGAATCGGAGGATTAATTATATTTCTCACATATTTTAGTATTTCTAATCTTTCTTAGAATTCTTCATATAATTATTTTTAAACTTTTATGTAAATTTCAGAATTTTTAAAATATCTATATAATTTTATAACTTTTTAGAAAATCTCTCAAATTTTTCATACAAAAACGCTTTTTAGAAATGTTGAGAAAGTTTACATCTTTTTTTAGAATTCTTATGTACTATCTATAAATTCTAAAATATTCTAAAACAAGGAAAGAAACCGAAGTGTTGCCTCCCGATTTTCACAAGCTTGAATATGTTGTTTTTTAAACAAAAATAAGAGACAGATTTTCTTACATATCGTGTCTCTTCACACTTTTAACTCGTGAAACATCCCTTAGAAAAGAAAATTAATTATTTATTTCGGAGCAAATATTATCGAAACTATGAGAGATAAAAAAATGTTTAAAATAAAAGTTGAATAGTTTTAAAAGTATTTCACAATTATAATTTAAAAGGAAATTTTTTAGCGCCAAAACACGACCGTGTTTCTTGATAACAATGGAAGTAAATCTATTTCCGGAATATTCTGCGTACGTATAATCGGTATAATCAAGGAAATTTTTATCACACACTGCAGCTAGCTAACACTTACGAAGCATTTGAATGAAATCAGAGCGTTAATATTGAAAATCAAATTGATGTAAACAAATCTATTTCAGGAACAGTCTGCATGCATGTAATCACGTTTTTACTGCGCACGGCTAGACAACATTTACGAAATATTTGAATGAGATCATAGCAGCAGTATAAAATGCAGTCGCTATGCAAATATATGTTAAATCAGTACATCGTGACATTGTATATACAGGATGTCCCGAAATTCGCGAATCAAAATATCATAGCAAGAAAGTCTTCGAAAAATTAAATAAAAAAGTTATTTAAAGTAAATTTTTATTTTAAGCAGTAGTTTTTGAATTTAATTTAGCAGATCACGGTTAAACGAAAACATGAACACGTTGATAGTGATATTGATAGCGCACTTCACGCGCGTACTAATCTATAATTGGCTAAATTTAAACTCTTATATCTCAAAAACTACTACTTAAAATAAAAGTTTATAAATATTTACTATATTTATAACTTTTTTATTTAATTTTTCGAGGACTTTCTTGTTGTAATATTTTGATTTGCGAATTTCGAGACAATGTTCCTGTATATACAATGTCACGATGTACTGATCTAACATATATTCACATAGCATATGACATTTTATATTGCATTTTATATTACTGCTTATCATTGTCTAATCCCACTCCGATAGTCTTCTATTTGTTTTTTTTACTTTCAATCGTCTTTATAATTTTGACCTTTAATTTTCTTGTGATTTGATCCCTTTCGTTGGCTTTAAACTAAAGCAACACGACATTAAAGAATTTACGAATTTGTAAGATATTAATTCTATTTTTAAAATTAACGAAACAATAAATGTAATTAAGATAAGCGCAATATGTATTTCACACTTTTTGCATTTACATAATGCAACTAACAATATCACAAAAATTGTGCACATTTTCGTTGCACATGCATCCTTCCGCTTTTTCAAACTTGACCCTATGATCTCATTCAAATATTTCATAAATGTTGTCTAGCCATACGCGATAAAAATTTCCGTGATTATGCAGAATGTTCCCGAAATAGATTTGTTTACATCAAATGCTAACAATCAAATGCTTCGTAAGTGTTGTCTACCTGCGCATGATAAAAATTTCCATGATTATATGCACGCAGAATATTCCCCCATACAGCACACTTTATCTGAGGATGTACAAGACGTCCTCTGGATGTTCCTCAGATAAAGTGTGCTATATGGGCCGGAAATAAATTTGTTTTCATCGTTATCTCTTATTACGCAAAAATGCGAGCAGAACGTGCTGCGTGAAGAATTGAGTGTATAAACGAGTACGGATGGTAAGCGTATAGAACATTCATATTCATTTCTCAAAAATGATACTTCGAAAAATAATTTTATCACATATGATTAAATTTGTCTTAAAATAACTTTTTAATTTATCATTAAAAAATTCGAAAAATTAAACAAAAATGTTAAGTAGTGGGAATATACTAAAAAAAAACCATTATTCTAAATCATAGTTATAATGTACTTTTAAAATATTCAATTTTTATTTCAAACATTATTTTATATCTCTCATAGTTTCGACGATATATTCGTCCCAAAATAGAATATAATCGATATTTTTCCTAAGAAATGTTTCATTCTTTAAAAGTGCTAAAGGACACGTATATAAAACAAATTGTCTATTATTTTTGTCTAGAAAATAACATATTCAAAGGGGATCAAAATCGAAGGAGAACGCTTAAATCTCTTTCCTTGTAATACTTTTAAGATTTCTCAGTCTATAATTTCCCAAAAAAAAGTTTATAAAATCTGAAAAAAATTAAGCTATTTTTCCAGAAATCTTCACAATTAATTAAAAATATAAAAAAGTGAAATATTTAAAATATTATGGAAACTTTCATGAGAATGTTTTTTATCAAGAATAACCATTAAATTATACTTACGACATCCTACTTCGTCCGAATGATCACCACAATCGTCTTGACCGTCACAGCGGAACTGCTTGCGTATACACTTGAAATTTTGACATGTAAACTCTTGGGTGCTGCAATGCTTGTATTGGCTGTTACAGAACTTGCCCTCGTCGCTGCCGTCGCCGCAATCGTTATCGTGATCGCACAGCCAGCTGCGGTTCAGACACCGACCATTGTTGCACGTAAACTGACCTTCGGCGCAAGGGGTTGGCGCCGGACAGTGATGCAAAGTTACATTCTCATCGGCCCCGTCAACGCAGTCAGGATCTCCGTCGCACAACCATTTCTTCGGGATGCACTGGGCGCGATTCCACATTTTGTTCGCGATGCAAGTAAACTCGGTTTCTTCGTCGCATTTTCTGTCATCTAGTCAAAATAAATTAATAATAAGTTAAAACTAGATCGTTAAGTGAATAACACAATTAAATCTAGAAACGCCTTCAACAGTTAAAACTGGATCTTGATACCTATATACTTCTATGTAAATTCTAAATACATTTTTTAGTTATTTAAATCGATTAATGTCGGAACTTGCAACGCAATCGCAAACTGAAGATGAAATAGTAAAAAAATTAAATTGATTTTTAATTTTAATAATAACAATGCTAATTAAGTATCTTAAAACACAATGAAAAACTACAAAATAAATTAACTCCTTGATATAATAGGATATAATTTTTGAGACAATAAGAGAAGATAATCTTTGAATTGTAATAATGCGGGAAAAATTATAAATATTAAAGTTCCGAGTGAACGACAATGAAATGTTGTATGGTTGAAGAACTTACTGCACTGATGACGCTCGTCTTCGTCAGAGTTATCCAGACAATCGTTGTCTCCGTCACAAATGTAAATTCTAGGAATGCAGTTACCATTGTCGCATGTAAACAGATCGCCGAAACATGTTCTACCTTCGGATTGGCAGTAACCAGGCGGCTCGTCACTTCCGTCTAGGCAGTCATCGTCTCCATCGCAGTACCAAGTAGCTGGAATGCACCTGAGCAATACGCATGCATTTAAAACTTTCTGTTACAAGATCACAAAATATTACACCGAGAGAAAAATACAGATGGATTAACCATAATTTAACTATAATTTATAGTGAATTTCGAGGCAACTATAAAATTATAATTAATTTAACCATGCAAATTATAACTGCTTTAACAATGCATTACGGTTATACATTATGATTGATATTATTATTTTTTCGTTTACTTATTTTTTAGTTATTGTTACAATATAAATAGTAAGCAAATGTTAAGAAAATACACAGTTACACTTACTATAATTGCAATTGCATTTACTTATATATAAAAATATTTATTTTATTTGTCTTACATAATCTAGATATTTTGTTATATTAATATTTGAAATTATTATAATTTATAATAAAAATCTTTTTATATTTGGTAGGACTATACAAAGGTTATTGTTACTAACATTATAATAATAACCATAAAAATAGTGCTTCTAACCATAATTTTTTTACTATGCAATTATAGTCACAAATACAAAATATTTTTCTTTCAATGTACAACTTTCAAAATAATTTTAAAACCGTATTAGATTATTAAAATTATTTGTCAAACGCAGAACTTTACCTGTGATTGGGGCATCGGAAACTGTTCTGAGGGCAGGTCCTCTGTGCGCAGTGAATCGGATTCTCGTCACTGTTGTCGCCGCAATCATTGTCGCCGTCGCATAGCCAGTAGGGCTCCACGCAGATATTCGTCTTCTCGCACTTGAGATGATTCAACGGACACGTAGTGTTGCGAGGACAACGCTCATGCGTTTCGTCAGACGTAACGTTATCCTTACAGTCATTAATACCGTTGCACACCTGAGATTGCGGGATACAGCGGTGATTGGCGCAGGTAAATTCTCCTGATGCACAAGGCGGATAAACGCAACCCTCCTCATCACTGCCATCCCGACAGTCGTTTTCGTGGTCGCACTTCCATGTTTTGAAGATACACCGGCCGTTGTTGCAACGGAATTCGTTCGGACTGCACGAGTGGTGAGCTGAAACATGAAGATTTATACAAATATTCTAGCTAAACGTACTTTCGAGAATACTTGCTTTGAATTTTATTTATTATGAGCTTTGTAGCACTCACAGCAGTAATCGGTGTCCTCGTCGGAACCGTCGCCGCAATCATCGTCGCCATCGCACGCCCACATTCGGGAGATGCATCTGCCGTTTCTACAAGCGAACTTGTTCCCATCACAAGTGACGTTCTTTGACACGCACATTCTATCTTCGTTCACCAGCCTGCTATTATCGTTGCACTTGCATTCTGAGGTGTAGTTGGCACCCGGATGGCAGGATTGATCGCAGCCGCCGTTATTGTGTGTGCAAGCATTGTTATCAGCACTACATGTCTGTCTGTCTCCGGAGAAAACGTGAAGATCTCGCGGGGAGTCCTCCAATCGCTTCACCAGCTCGATCTTATCGGCTCCAGTGTGCTTCTCCGCTCGGTAAACTCCACGAAGCTGGAGATCTGTCCAATAGATATGCTGCTTGTGGACGGTGATAGCGAAGGGATAGATGGTGGCGCTGACCAGAATTTCTCTATTCTTCCCCTCGAGATCAGACCGCTCGATCTTCTCGCGCACGGCATCGGTCCAATATAGCATCCGATCTTCGTAATCGATCGCCAGACCACTCGGTTGCGAAAGATCTTTGTCAATAATAGCACGTTTCAGCGATCCCGCCATGGTCGCTTTGAAAATCTTCCCGGACGTTCCAAAACGACCCCAATCGGTGAAGTAGAGTGAACCGTTGCAAGGATCAACGACGATGGCGCGTGGACGGTCCACGCGTGCGATCATCACCAAGTTAGATCCGTCGAGGTCCATTGCGTAGATACTGTTGTTCGACGAATCCGTCCAGTATACCTTCTTCTGAGTCCAGTCGTACGAAATGCCCTCGGGATTAATTCCTTTACTGATCAGCGTGTGCAGTTCGGAAGAGGACGGATGATCCGACGACATATACGCGATTTTCGCCCAAGGACGAATTTGAGTAAACAACAGCCTCTTGTCCTGATAATCAAAGTCCACTCCGACTACATTCGTCAGGTTTCCAACGGATGCGAAGGGTACGTTAGTGTTGTGCGGATCTAAATGAATGGCGCGGATCTCAGTTCGCGTGGCGAATACTAGATATTCGCTAACGGTATCACAGCTACGATTGTCGGCTGCGAGTTTACCCACTGCGCAATCGCAAGTGAACGTTCTATTATAGTCTTTCGGGAAAGCGAAACACAGTTGAGCGCATCCGCCATTTGTTACCTGAAGAAATAAGAATTATTTACCTTTTCAAGTTTGTTTAAAAATTATTCTTTGCTAATTATTACTTCAAAAAGTTTAAAAATTCTTTTAAAAATAATTTTAAGCTTCTTTCAAAAGTAGTTTTATCTTCTTAAGTAAAAAGATAATGCATATCTCAATTCATACCTGAGAGCAAGGATTTGTGGCATCCGGCGGTTGACTGTTTTGATCAAAGATAGCAATGTCTCTGAGCTTTTGCAGATTTGTTCTAACGGGGATAGGAAGGCTAGTATTGCCCTTTAATTTGCTCGCTTTAAAAACGGTGGCCAAATTTCGATCTACCCAGTAGACGTCTCCGCCAAAGATAGCAACGCCCATTGGATTTGGCAGATTCCTACGTATAATTTCTCGACTTCCACCGTTGAAAGACATTTTCTGGATGATGTCTAATTTTGAGTCCACCCAATAAACGTCGTGCGTTGCAAGATCGATCGTTAGATCGCGCGGTGTGCTAATACCAGACGTCACAATAGGGAACCAATTGGTACCGTCGAGGAAGGCTTTGCCTATTCGAGGATATTGTCCGTAATCGATCCAATACAAGTATCGTTTGATAGGATTTACAGCCAGCTCTCGAGGAGCGTCCGTCGTCGTCTTCACCAGCACCTTTCGGTTGGAACCGTCCAACCAGCAGACTTCTACGTAGTTATCATGAGGAAAAACATTAGCGAAATATAAGTTTCCTGCAATCCAGTCTACGGCTAGGCCACGAATTCCATTGGAACCAATTCCCTGTTTAACTACCTGTTGCAATTCCGTGCCGTTGGGTCGTATTCTAAAATATAAATAAAAATTAATAATATTTGTCGCTATATTAATTTCGCGAAGAAATCATAGAGCCAAAGAACTTTAACGTTTGTAGAAGCAGTCAATAGTACTTATCTTACCTGAAAATGCCATTCCAAATGCCTCGATTGAATTCCACCCAATATATCCAGTTACCCGCGTAATGTACATCGACATGAAGGATATGATGGCCAACTCCAGTAATGGGTACCATGGCTTCCTTGGAATCTTTGAGACTGTAACCTCTGGCAACATCCAGCTGAGTTACCACCGCGAAAGTCTTGTACGGTTCACATCCAGTCTCCGTGACTTTTTTATATTCCATTCCGCAAGCGCAAACGCGCGTGCCTCCGGACGCAGGCAGACAAAGCTGTTCGCAACCACCGTTGTTTATAAGACAAGGATGAGATCCGGTTGCACGTTTTTTATAAATGGTTAAAGTACGAAGCTCAGAATCGTTATCAATGATTTTGGTTGGGTTGTCACCACTAGGCAAATCAACACGTTCAATCTTGTCGTAAAGCGGATCCAGGTAGTACAGACGAGACTCATGGACAGCTATTGCCTTAGGCAATGCTATGTTGTTTGCCGCAGAAAGAATGGTGCGAACATTCAGACCGTCCGTTGACATGGCTTTAACATAAGCCGGATTCTGAGAAGAGACGTATAGCGTCTTGCTAGGTATATCGATGGTAATTGCTTCGGGACGTTCTATATTGTTTGCGAGAACTAGCGGATTGGTACCGTCCATATTCACACGTCCAATCTTCTGAGGCACTCCGAAACCTCCATCATCCACCCAAAATACTTGCCCGTCAATAGGATCAACGCACATCGCCTTCGGTTTAGATACCGACGTGAGATTTCCATCGTTTGACAAAACGATTGTGCGGTATCGCGTTTTGCCATCCAATTTGATAGCTTCAATATTGGATGCGAATTTGTTGCCGATAAACATATTACGTCCAAGCCAATCCAGCGCCATAGTGGATGGTGAACCGACGATGCCGGTATCGCCCGCAGGATTCGGAAACTCCGTTCGGTTGCCGCCGTTATAGGGAATAGAATAAATCGTACCATTCTCATTGTCGCCATCTTTGCCTGATGTAAATAATAAAATTAATAAATAATTAAATTCTCTTTTAAAACTTGAAGAATCTAGAATCTTGAAAAGACTTTGAAAAACAAAAAGTATACTTAAAAAATAAATATTTTACCTTGCAACCAGTAAATAATACGGTCCCTTCTGTCATACTCGATAAATCTTCCACCTTCCACACCTACGATAGGCGTGATGTATCCAGTCTTTGTTTCTTTAGGCGTCAAAGAAACATCAACGATTTGAGAACCTCGAAGAACCATTAAATATGGCGTTTCCTCTTCCATGCAACGTCCATCAGACAATAATTTAAATCCAACCTGGGATCAAACACGAAAAAAAAATTATTCAATCTAGACAAATAGAATTCCCGATATGTTTGTAATGTATAAAATCACTTACCTGGCATTTGCAATTGTATCCTTTTGGATTACTGGGCGATAGGAGACATAGATGTTCACAGGAAGTGTTAGCGCAAGGATTCGCAGTGATTGGTTGTAGTACTGCGTGATGTACGTGTATGGAAAGAGGCTGCGAAATTAGATGCGACACCACCGTCTGATTAGAACCCTTGAACTTGTGTGCGGATAGTACGCGATTGAGCTGCCGATCAGTCCAATACATAGTGTCCTCGAAGAGAGTAAGCGAATGGGGATGCAGGAGATAGTGCGAGCTGGCTAGAACCTGAAGTCTCTTGCTGCCGTCATAGAGACAAGTATCGATGAAGTCTAGCTTGCTATCTGCAAAATATATCCTACGAGTTGCGATATCTAGCGCTAGACCGTTAGGCCAATAAATCTTTGTACTGATGATAGTCGATCGATTGGTGCCGTCCATTCCAATTCTTTCGATTCTAGGATTTTCACCCCAGTCAGTCCAGAAAAGCCATCTCGCACCTGGACTGGGATCCAAACACATTCCACGTGGCTGCGTAATATTCTCCTTGACGAGAATCATTCTGCCAACCCCAGTCTCCTTAGCCACTTCGATTGTATTTAGCTTTGAGTCTAACCAATACAGATTCTGGCCTATCCAGTCGTAGGCTAGACCTTCCACCAGGTCTAAACCGGTACTGATAATATCTTGAGGATCACTACCGCGATCTAACCGCGAGATTCGCTTCAGCTTCATGTCCGACCAAAAGATAGTGCCTGTGTGCATATTACTGGCGGTTGCCACAACGTTTTCCACGTTGATAGGAACTCGTTCCAGCGCCTGATCCTGAAGATCAGCCACTAGAATGGTATGCCTGTTAGAGATAATCAAAAACGCAGCGCTGTGATTGAATGCCTTGCACGTATGCTTATCCGCGTCTAACGTATAACCATCCACGCAGCCACAATAATAGCTGCCCTTCGTGTTCACGCATGTCTGCGAGCATCTTCCCTGCGGTTCGCATTCGTTCAGGTCTTGACATGTCAAGCTGTCGCTGCTGAGTTCCTCGCCAGCCGGACAGGTGCATTGCGCACCGTACGGAGTTTGGATACAACCGTTGGTACATAATCCACCTTGATGGCTGCATTCGGCGGAATCACAAGCGGGTCCCTCGTCCGCTCCATTGGGACAATCTGACTTGCCGTCGCATACGCTGGTCGTATTCACGCAACGATTCGTTATGCCCGGACACTTCCATTGTTGGGAATCGCACTTGAACGCGGGAGGACCGCATGCGTGCAGTTCGGTGTCTTCGTCGGATCCATCTCCGCAATCGTCTTTTCCGTCACAGATGTATGCCTTGAACACGCATCTCTCGTTTCGGCATCTGAGGAACACATCAAATTAGATATCAATGAATTGAACGAGAATAAGATGTATGTATGTACATCTCTATCGCCTATGCTTCCTTAAGAAACGCATGCAAGAAAGTTTAATTAAAGAATACAGGAAACCTGAAAAATCCAGTCTGGCAGTCGACCTTTCCGCATGATTCCGGTTCATCGGACTTGTCCGGACAATCCGCGGTACCGTCGCAGTACCAGCTTCTCGGTATGCAGATAGCGGAACTGACACATTGGAACTGTTTGTCAGTGTTACACTGATCCGGCGCCAATGACGGGCAGCCCACTTCGTCTGACCCGTCATTGCAATCACTGATGCCATCGCACTTATACGATGCTAAGACACACATCTTTTGATCCGCGCACGTGAATTGCGTGCTGAGGCAAGTAACCGGCGGGCAATCCATCTCATCCTGTTGATCGAAGCAATCGCTGTCGCCATCGCATACCCAGGATTGTGGTATACAGTGACCGGAGCGCGGACAAGTAAATTGGAAGTACGAGCAAGTTTTTGCTGCGCAAAACTCGCCCTCGTCGGAACTGTCGCCGCAGTCGTTCTCGGAATCGCACTTCCATGTTGCGGGGATGCAGCGATTATTGGCGCAAGCGAACTGATTTGCGCTGCAGGTGACGTTCGGGCAACCCATCTCATCACTGTAATCGCCACAATCGTTCTCAGAATCGCAATGGAACGTCATCGGTACGCAACGACCTGATTTGCATTGGAACTCGTTTGCGCTGCACGTTGGTTTTGTGCAGTTTTGCATTTCGTCACTGTTGTCGAGACAATCATTTTCACCGTCGCATACCCAGGATTTCGGGACACATCTGAAAATAGATCGATTAAGAAATAAAATATTTAAATTTTAAGCAAATTTGCAAAAATCTAATTTTATTTAATAATAAATACTTTTTTAAGTTTGTCTAGGAGACGAGACTTCCCCTTAATCCTAGACTACCACACCTGGGTAAAATTTACCCGGACCATTTTTGAAGTACGTGCCATTCCGACAGGGTTGAAGAAGTAGGGTCACGATGTGGGGGGGGGGGACTTACAAGTGTCTTCTACAACCTTCCATCATAAGCCGCGTAAAATTCGATAATCGGTCTAGTTCACTCGGTCAAATAAATGTTTTTTAAAGTGAAGCCATATGAGGTATTTTTCTTTGGAAAATACCACTCATGTTCTTTTAGAAACTATGCTTTACTTTTTTTATTCGCCTCTGAAGAGAATTGCGATGTAAAAGAAAAATCAGCTTTTTTCAGAAAAGATATAAAAACTGATTTACATTTTTGCAAATTGTTCATATCTTTAAGATCTTTAAATGTTACTATCTATTCAGTCACCTTTCTTACTGTCTAGCGTATAGATTTAAAAAAAAAGTTCTAAATCGATGCGTTTGAACCGAAGTTACGAAACAAAATAAGTAGACCGAGTAAATTTTACCCAGTATGGTAGATTTGGGTGGCAAATATGGTGTAGTAGTCTAGGGTTAATCGAATATGAAATATGTTGACCAAAAAATCGTGTTAGTTTTTTATTTCTAGAATGAACTGTGTGCTATTCGAAATATATAATACCTAGTACTAAATTATAATCGATATATTTATAAATTAAATTTGTATAGCTTCTGAATCTTTTTGAAAAATTTTGTTACAAATGTTGATCGTAAATCATTAGCTTCAATTATCATGAAAAAGTCAAGTTAACACATACCGCTGATTTGCGCAAGTGAAATCCCAAGTATGTGGACACGCTTGCAAAGGCGGTTCTCCATCAGGATCCGCTGCGCAGCTCCTACCATTACTCTGAAGACGTTCTCCATAAGGACATCCACATACTTGAGTGAGCTTCGGTGTGGGTTGCATACCCGGAAACATGATGTCGGAGCGTGAGGAGTTATCCGGAATAGCAAAGCAAAGTTTTTCGCAGTCGCCATTATTAATGGTACAAGGATGATTGCTTGTCGTTTTCTGAATATCACGGCTGAAGACTTTCACGCCGTAAAGTCTGTTGGTAGCGGGTTCACGGACCAGAATAGCTTCCTGCTCACCAGTCTCTTTATGCAACCGAATAATGGCGTCAAGACGCCAATCAGTGATATACATCCAGCTCTCGTGGATTGCGATGGAAAACGGATGTCGTATCAGTCGGGAGTTCACCGTTCGCACATCCGTGCCGTCCAGGTTCGAATGCTGCACGTGATCCAACAGAGCGTCACACCAGTACAATCGATCTTCGATAAAATCGATCGCCAGTCCATTTGGCCAACCTAGAGTTAGATTTCTGAAGACGACCAGGTTGGAACCGTCAGCGTGAGCCCTGCTAATGTTGGCCGGACGATCCCATTCAGAGAAAAAGATGTAACCCTGGTTCGGATGGATTACGATCGCGCGAGGACGCTTCAGATTCTTCAATAATGTCCGCCGATATGTGACATTCCGAGTGCTGAGCACGTTTAATGTACCTGAGAAAACAGACAAATTTTATTTTTTGGACTAGACAGACCTTGCTGTTTATTTTTTTGAAACTTATAATTTTCAATTCATTTCTTCTTTATTAATCAAAAAATTAATAAAACTCATACGAATCAATTTGAATTAAAGATTAATGGTTTAAAAAAAGTCAATGAGACTTCGCCATCAACGAACCTTTACGCGAATCGATGTAGTACAAGTTCTTCGCGGCCCAATCAACCGCGAGCCCTTCCACCCCTTCATTCTGACTAGCCAGGACGATTTCGCGTCCGGTCGCGTTCTGATGTACCCTGTATATAACGTCCTGAAGAACGTCGCTGTAATAGATATATTGGTCGTGTGCGTCGTAATCAAGTCCAACGAATCGTGCCCGTCTAGATACTACCGGTAGGATAGCATCGCTAAAGCCTTCCATTACAGGATTGAGTACGCGGCCTTTAATGAACCTCTGCTGCGAATACATGAGAAACTCTTGAACCAAGTTGCAGTTCCTCATGTCGCTTGCCAATCGCCATCCAATGTGGCAAGCGCAGCGATAGCCTAATCGATTGTTTTGATCGCTGGAAGCTGTGACGATGCACATGTGTTGACAGCCGCCGTTATTATTGCCACAAGGATTTGAGACGCTAGGTTGCACGAGTGGATGCAAGGCTTTTATAGCTTTGGCGTCGCGTACCTTAAAGAAGAATTACAAACATCACGATATGAACCTAATGAAAATTCTTCATCTCATAAATTTGCTCAAAGCTGTTTAGAAAAATGTTTTGTATTAAACAACATGGTATAATATCATTAATTAATTGAAGAAAAATATATCAATTGATCAAATTATTGTAATAGAAATTGATCAGGTTGACTTTCGTTTCTGTTCCACAGCTCTGAAACGTAAATATCTTCACGAAATTGAAATACTTGGTTGTCGTATTCGATACCTTAAATACACTTTGGATGGAATAATCTCCCTGAGTCTTGTCGACGCTCATGACGGCTTGTTTTGTGCCGTCCGTCCAGAATATCCTGTTCTCGAAAAGAGTAAGTCTGATTGCGGATGGCACTTGAGGGGAACCTCTGAGAATCATCACCCTGTTGTGACCTCTGTAGTCCGCCGTTTCGATGTAGTCCAACAGTGAGTCACACCAGTAGATCCGCTTGACGATGATGTCAACAGCCACGCCGGAGACCTTGTAGGCTGCTTCGGAGACGACGGGGAACGCGTTAGTGCCGTCCATGTTGGTGCGTAGGACCTGCTTGCTGTCGGCAATGAACATGATGCCCCGCGTGGGATCCAGCGCGATGTCGGTCGGGCTGGTGAGATTCGAACCCACCACGATCCCGTGATAACGTCCATCCAGTTCGAATACGTCCACTTTTTGCACGATGGAGTCCGCCACGTAGAGCTTGTCACCGATCCAATCTATCGCGATCGACACGGGTCCCCAGGAGCCCGCCATACTGATGTCAACCTTGGCTGGCGTATCGCTACCGACGTTGAGGGATTCCGAGTGAACCTTCCGCGTCTTCATGTCGCTCCAGAAGATCAGATTTCGCGAATACAGATAATCCACTCCGCTCGCGCCCGTGGTGTTCGCGATTATCTTCCGGTCCTCGCCGGTCGCGCTCAAACGCCATATCGCGCGATCCTGCGCGAGTAGAAGCTCCAGGACCGAGATGTTCTGGGCGCGACACTTGTTGTGACCATGAAGAATGTAGCCGGGCGCGCAGTGACACGTGTACCAGCCGTCAGTGTTCTCACACAGCTGTTCGCAAAAGCCGAATTCGGAGCACTCGTCTCGATCTGCAAAAAGAAAAGTCTGATGAACGACGCGGGAGAAACGATATAAAAAATGAATTTTATTTATTTCTTTTAGTAATAAAGATTACCGCTCGTATTTTTAAAAATAGGTAAATTAATTTAGGCTAATAAACGAGCAAAAAATTTTTGATTTAATATATTAACTTATAAGATGACTGAAGAGAACCAAGTCAGGTCGAAACGTCTTGCGAATTTTTGTTAAACTTAAAGTATATTGACTTATATGAATCAAAAATTTTTTGCTCGTTTATTAGCCTAAATCAATTTATCGGTTTTTTAGTAAATTTTTTTAATTTTTTTAATTTAGGATTCTGCAATTGTTGCATTATTAGACATGAGAAATCATTGTGCATTGGACACCAAATTTTTTAAATTTAGGATTCTGCAATTGTTGCATTATTAGACATGAGAAATCATTGTACATTGGACACTAAAAATTTCAGTTTACAAGTCGAATAACTTACCAACGCAGGTTCGCGAATCATTAGCAAGGATTCTTCCTTCGGGGCAATAACAGGTCCCTCCAGTGGGAGATGCTTGACATTTATGTTGGCAACCAAGTGAGCCGCACATGCTCGTCGCTATATGATAAAGAAATTTCATCTCTTTATACATATAAACATCTTCTAATCTGAATCTGAATCTATAAATCTATATTCTATATTCTACATTTAGTATATAAATTAAAACATGAAATCTATATTTTAAATTATCTAGACATTTATATTCCAAAACATTAACTAGCAATAGGTCATTATTGCTCGATGGAATTTTTGACACGCCATGTTTTTGTTTGTTTTGTTGTGTATATTAATTAAATTACTTCATAATTGCTACAAATTAAGCTTATATAACCACTAATGATCATTGTTATGTAAGCTCACGAAATATTTTACGTAACGATGTTATTGATGCTCTAATGTTATTTTAAGAAAAAAGACGTAACAATTAAATATACGATCGTATAAACTTTTTGCGTTTACTGTTGCAATTAAGCATATGATATTAAATTGCACTTACAACACGCGGCTTCCTCGTCCGCCCCGTCCTCGCAATCCTGTTTTTCATCACACAGCTGAGATCGATTGATGCATAATGGCTTTCCATCCGATGCACCTTTCGGACACATAAACTTGTTGCCTGGACAGACTGTCATTGTGCAGGACTTCTCGTCGGAACCATCGTGGCAGTCTTTATAACCATCGCATTGATATGCTATGGGAACGCAGAGAGCATTGGCGCATCGGAACTGTTCACTAGTGCAAGGTGGAAAACCTGGACAAGAAAATCCCTCATTAACTTAATTTTATTTGTACGAACTTTGTCACGATTTATGTTTTAATTTTGTATGTACATCAGATCGCCAAAAATATTTTTTGATAACTTGATATAATTAAAATTAGGGAAATCAATGGAAGGAAATAAAATAAAATTTTAATCTATGCATCATCAAGAAAATTATTAACATTATTTTTGTAAAAACTATTTGCGACTTAAGCGATTTACTTTATTTTCATGAATAATAACGTCGTACCTGTTAAAAGACGCTTCCTAATATCGTATTGATATACAGAGAAAAAGAGGTAAGATTGTCACAACAGAATAATAATAATTGTAGAAGAATACAGTCCACGGCACTTTTAGTTAACAAAAGTAATATATTTAAAATATTTAAGGCAAAAAAAAAATTGTAATACTGCTTTCAACGGTTGCACGCTCGCTCAAAAACAATCATTCTAGAAGCAGAGCGCTGGACTGCGTTCAGGAATTTATGGTATATCATGTTATCCTTGTTATTCACCGAATGTTAAACAAGGATAAAATGATATCTAGATGTACCTGGGCGAAGTTTCTGAACGCAACCTTGAAGACGCTTATTAATAGATGCTTAAGGTATCTATACTCATGGGCGCGTCATTTGAGAAATAACTAGATTAATGTATACCAAGGCACAAATAATCGGTCCATAGATGTCTACAAATATCGAATCAATGTTAAGTAGAAACATCGAATCGAGGTCTACAGACCGATCATTTCTACCTGGGTAGTGACTTCTAGCACTGTCGCGTTTGACGTGTTTACAGTTGAATTTATCCAACTGCAAAAGCGTGTCATCGCATTTGTCGCCAAATTTTTTGTTTAAAAAAAATTTTGTTCAAAAGTTCATACCCTAGTGAGGACCAAAAATTGTAACTGCTTCCGACAAAAAAAAATTGTTATAAATTATGACGCGTGACGCGCGCATCAATTAATAACGCGCCCATGAGTCTAGGTACCTTTACGGATAGGGATTAGGAACTGCGCTTTTTAAAAGAATCAAACAACCGTATAAATAAAATATAAGTATGAGAAATAAAAAGATAAAACTCCTACATGATATTTTTCACTCATCTAACAAAATAGGAACCATAATACTCTGGAAGTGGCCTATATATTTGCCTCAATCTTAATGAGGGTATAGTTTCTATATGTGTTATATATGGATTACAAACGTAATTATTATCTCTAAAAATTGTGTCTGCAACTATATACATGTTATATGCATGTTATATACATTAGTTATATACATGTTATGATGTTATCCTATCTTAGATGGCACTTACAATATCTTTATCTGTATGAAAACTATATATTACGGAGTTATTCCTTAGCGTTGATAAACATCTACAAGAATTTGAAAGTGTCAGATATCGATCAAATTTTACAATGCACTTTTCAGTCGATTATTATAGTTGATACTGCCTTATCTAATAACGAGATAATTAAGATAAGGACGTATATCTTAGATTGTTCAGCAATTCCCCGCTAATAAATATAATACACTTGCTTGTAACATGCACTCGTTGCTTTTGTGTGTGTGTGTGTGTGTGTAACACAATTTATTTGTTCTTCGCAAGTATAGGTAATATATGTGGTACAGGTAATACTGCTGCAATGGAACTGACTTCTCAGTTATTACCAGCTGTATCATGCAACTGCACCGCATATATCCTACATGGCTATCATCTACTATTTGTTCTGCAAACCATGTTAACGAGACAACAATAATCTTTCGGTTGAGGCAACCATATATGAGGATATTCTAACCAAATGTTATTTGTCCTAACAATAAAAACTATGGTTGTAAAAACCATAATGATGGACAATCTTAACAGATGTATTCGATCCAACATCAATATCACTTTTAAATTTACATACATTTCTTTTTCAAATATAGGAAATATTGTTGTAACAATCATAACAATTTTTTTCAGGTAGAGAAAATTAACGAAAACGAAACGAAAAAACACATAGAAAGAAAAAGTAAAGAATGATAGTTTCAAATAAAATAGGTCGATTACTGCCTAAAAAATGTGTTATAAATTATACATGTGATCTTATAATTTTGATTCGCTGAATACAATAGTATCAATTTTGTTTATCTAAACACGTGGGAAAGTGATCAAAATTAGTCTTAAAGAAGTCGAAATAAGTTTTCTCTATATAATATATATTATTCTCTAATAATATAATATATTAAGTTAGTAATATTTTGTTCAAATTATTTAATAATTTATATTATAGTTTGTTTCTATAACTTTTTTGTTAAAAATTAAAAACATTAAATTACACATTACTTTAGAAACATATCTCGATGACAGTTCGGCCGATCGCGCGTGTAACGTTCTGCGTTAAGAACTTTCATTCATATATATCAGAAATATGCTAGAATCGAATACTTATATATCTTTCGCCAAACCGCCATTAAAATATTTTTCTTAAATAATTTTAAAAAGTTATAGAAATAAATTACAATACAAATAATTGCATAATTGGAACAAAATATCACTAACTATATTTACTATGAGTAAAGAACTTATTTCATGTTTTTTTGAAAATTTTGACTATTTTCTCACGAAAATTCAGACAAAACTGTAAACTTTACGAGTCAGAAACTGTAAGATTACATCAATAGTTTATGTTACACATTTTAGGCAGAAATCAGCCTATTTTACCCATGTCCTTTCAATCACTTGAAATGTACATACATCGAGAAAATCTTATTCACATTATTTGTAGGAACTATCGCGATTTAAGCTTTATTTTTATAAATACACGGAAAAAATTGCTATGGATGTTACAACAACATTCTCTATGCTTGGAAAAGAAATGCACGTGAATTTAAGTTATATTGATGTTACATGGCATACATCTGTTAAGATATGCTCATCAGTACAGTTCTCACAATCATAGTGCTTAGGATAAATAATATTCCGTTTGAATATCTTCATATATGTATATGGTTGCCTCAACCGAACCATTATTGTTATTTCTCTAATGTGGTTTGCACAACAAATAGTCTGATTGAGAGATATATATGATATAGTTGCACGTCACAACATTGAGACTGAGAGTTCAGTTAACTATATAAGTCACTTCCAA
The DNA here is from genome assembly GCF_000956235.1 of Wasmannia auropunctata. Classification (NCBI taxonomy): domain Eukaryota; kingdom Metazoa; phylum Arthropoda; class Insecta; order Hymenoptera; family Formicidae; genus Wasmannia; species Wasmannia auropunctata. The sequence continues at coordinate 653,401 of NW_012026793.1, read as the reverse complement.
AGTATTTTAGTTCCTATAACTCTTTTAAATTGATTGGCAAAAATTATCACAATTATTACGTTGTGGCAACAATAATTTTTTTCCGTGTAATACATGCATCCATAAAAAATCTTCTAATAACTTGGCATAGTATAAATGAGAGTAATTAATGAAAGGAAGAAAAAGTTAAATTGTATTAACAGAAAATGGAGGATGCCCTTTGGCAAACGCAGTAATTGAAGCGAGTAGACAAATTTCTTTTGTAAATATTTAAAAAACATTAAAATCGCATACGTTTCGACCGTAGGTTTGGATCCATTTCAGTGCGGAATGATTCGGTGATATGGATTACATCGCTCAGTGTAAACAGTTACAATAATCGCATGCTTCGTGAGTCATATTCGCTCCCTCATTCTTGGTAGTAATAGATATGTAATATTTCTTTATATAGTTAAACAGATTAAAGAAGAACGTGAAGAGCGAACAATCGAATGAATTTTGGTATGGATGGTCTTCATTTTAACATTCAAATGAGCTCCAAAGGGCGTTCTTCATTTTCTGTTAATTGTTTTACCAACTCGGAGCATAACTCTCTTATTTATGTATTTTAAATTGTATTCATTTGAATGTAATGATAGCCAAAGGGATAAACCGTAAAGCATCGAATGGACACATTGCAAAATCGCGAACTTACTGCAGTGTTCCTCGTCGCTGTTGTCACCACAGTCGTCCCAATAATTGCACCTCGCACTCTGCTCGACGCAGCGTTGCGTGGTATTGCACCTGAATTGATCCAATCGGCAGGCCGGCTTCATATTATTTTCGCATCTCTCCTCATCCCTGCCGTTCCGGCAGTCCAGATAACCGTCGCACTTCTTTTCTTTGGGTATGCAAAGTTCCGGTGTGGTTCCAACGCACCTGAAGTCATCTGGTTGGCACTTCCTGTATGCTGCAACACACGAGTTGAGTCCCTTATGTTCCATCGCTCTTGCAAATTTTTTTTCTCACGATACGTTACATAATAAAATCGATACGAAGTTGATCTTCAGTATATTTAGATTCGTAAGAAATTATTTCATAATGCGACGATCATTATTAAATCTGCAAAGGATTGAAGCGTTTAAACGTATATATTGTATGCGTGTATAATGTGTATATGTACGCCTTTTTACAATAAATTTCCGAGAAAAACATTTCCAGTCCGCGCTTGCAAACGGAAAACGTGACAAATGAAACAGCATACGTCGCTTTTACATAACGTGCATCAAAAGGCGATCCGGAGTTGAACACGCTTTTGGTGGCCAAATGACTTCGCGTAATAACTCGAACGCATTAGCTGCACATAATAATGTGCGACCGTATCTTGACGATCGCCTATAGTGCAACACGTTCGTGCCGTTGATAAATACGCGGAATGAGCCCGATATGGTAATCCGGAACGTGATTTTTCTCGCTTGGTTCGTGCGATATTAAGATAAGAGAGGTAGCGAAGAAGAAGCGAGACGAGGGACCGAGTGGACTTTTTTTTTAAGTCACACTCAATTTAACTACGAAATGTTTTAATAAGGTACAATTTGTTTTAATCTAAAATATTTTTCTTTTCCGTGTTCTTTTGAAATAAATTGGAGGATACGAAAAATACTAATAATAAAATTATAATCACTTACATGTTCGAATAAATATAAATTTCACGAGTTTAATAATATTCAACTCTTAGAAATCTTCTAATTACGATATTGATTATCAGGACAAGATAATCAATTGAAATATTTTCCAAGAATTTATTAAATGGGATATTACGATTCAAAAAGTCATAGGAAAAAGATAGTGATGGCAACTATAATGGTGACAACTGTACAAGTTTTATATATATTTTATAGTTGTTGCAATTAAATAATAAGTAATAGTAAATAAAAATATAATAATAAAACAGTTTATTCATTCATACATACATTTAGTTTATTCAACTAACGTTAATTTTATACATAAAACTTGTCCAGTATAGCTGTCATCTTTATAATTGCTATCATTATGTTTTTCTCTGAATACAGTGATTATAAATGACATAAAAGTTTTGACAGCAGAAAGGCCGCAGTATAAAAGAAAGGAAAACGTTATCGGTTTGTTTACAAATATCATCTTTTTATAACTTCAGCCAGCGTAATGTCGCTGATTTAACAATGTGCAACGCGTGTTATCGTGACAGCGCGATAATTTAGTGAATCCTAGCGTGAAGAATGCCTAATCGCTGCGCAGCTGCTACTTAGCCATGCTCTTATGCGAGCGGCCTTGTCACTGACGAGATAAAGTTATCACTTTAGTGTCTTTTGGTACAGTCTATCCGCAAAAATTAATATACCATTTAAATGATATACGCAGTTGATATTCCTGAAGTCACTTACATTTACTACTAACATTTACTTTTCGTGCATTATTCGTGAAAGGGAAAGGGAAAAAGAGAGAAATATAACTGTAAAATTATTCAAAACTGTTAGTTTCACGCGAAATAATATAATTGCAATGAATCTTCTGTATTCTTGATCCAAAGATTAGTTTTTAATTGATACAGACTGATATAGTAATTTACTGAGTAAAGAAAACAATAATACTTATAAATCAGCAAGATAAAGTTTTTAACAAAAGTAGATGAAGATTCCTGATAAAAATGTTTCTTTTAAATCTTCATATATAATTTTTCAGAATTTTTCACAATTTCTGCATAATTTATTTCATAATTTTTTCATAAGAATTAGAACACTTCAGAAATGTTGAGAAAATCTACAACTTTTCTAAAATTCTTTATACTTATATGTGAATACTAAAATATGCCATAATATTTCTATGACTTGTCTTTCTATAATTTTTTCGAAGCAAATTTATAACATTTGAATGAAGTTTAAGATATTTTTCAGAAATCTTCATAAATTTAAAATATAAATCTTCATAAATCTAAAATATGAAGAAATTATAGGTATTATGTGACACTAAGAAATATTATGAGGACTTTTTTCACCAAAGAGCGCATGTAAAAAGCACTGATGTGCCTTCGGAAGGTAGGCATTAGTATAAATTACGCTACGTGAGAATATATAATTTTTCTACGTCTGACGTCATACGCGATACGAGATAGAGGCAAACAGAAAAGGTTGACGTTGACAAAGATGATTGCAATTTGTACTCACTACAGCCGTCTTCATCAGTACCATCGACGCAATCGACGGTCATATCACATCGTTGATGCGGTGGTATACAGTACGTTTTGTTGAAACTGTACTGACCACACGTGATCTGGCCGATGTCGCAATCGGGCGGCGCTGAAATCCAATTTAAAAAAATTAATAAATTATATATTATAAATTAAACTATATATACATATATATGTATTTATACAAATTAATAAAAAATTAAATTAAAATTTTACGTCGGTAAAAATATTGAGATAGGATAGAAACTTAATCATTTATGCGTTAAAATTATCTTAAATAGCTTCCTGATAAAAATGTCCCGCTGTTTGATCAAAAAACTATTCATCGCGTTAGAGATGATAAATCTTTGACCAGGATGCAATAAAAACATCTAGATGATCTAAATAATTGGTAAAGAGCTAAAATTGTACGAGGAGCAAGTGTCGATTGACCTCTACACCCAATGATCGTATCAATCATGATAATAATCTGTCAAAGATTTGACTCATGAATTATTTAAATGCATACAAAACATTTTCAGATCTGAAAACTATCTTCAACCGATTCTATTGTCAAGAACACTTAGCGGAATACTTTAAACACGAGAAGCACCCCTCTTTAAATATTTATCGAGCATTCTTTCGTTCGGGAACCAATACAAAGAGGAACTCGGAGATGCCGTGCTGAATTTCTGAAGAGATCGCCGGCGACAACGGCCTGCGCGACGTGCAACACGCGAAAAACCGTTCGTGGAACGCGCGAGAACGCAGATTGCACGCTATAATTGCGCGCGAGTATAATCGGCCGGTCGTCGATTCGCCGGGCGATCTCGAGGGAGGCACCCTCGATCGTTTAATACCGGATGGCACGGCAATCAGCGCTGCCGCGCCGAGCTTTAACACTGTCTTTCCCTAAATAACATATACACGATCGACAATTTATATTAAGACACTTCATTCCAGAGATAGAATTTCGTTGGCGTTGACAAATTATTTAGCAGAGCTTCATTCATTCCCGCTTTCAACGGCTCCAGTAAGATAATGTAGGTATCCATTAAGTCAATTTCGAGATGTTAGAGTTAAACTGGACTCGGAAACAAGATTAGTTGTAATAGATGCCTACGAAGAAGTAATTGGCGGGATGGAGAGGGATAAATATTGGAGGAGAAAGTTGTCCAGTGCGGAATTGGGACCGATTCCACGCAAAGCGAGATACAATCGTGCCAGTGGATCCGTTTCATCGAATGACACGCGATGACTCCTCGCTGCACACTGTCCTCGAAAGAGGGTCACAGCCTTGCTTCCGGTTTTGCATTGTCACCCGCATAACAAACGACCGTCACTCTTCGCGATGGCCTAGGCAAATGGCGAATCCTGAAGAGGAACGTCAATCGCGCTCACAGGACATTAAATGCAACTTGGATCATACTCTGGTTTCTTACAACAATCAACATCGTTCTATAAATTGGCAGCTAGAGATGAAATTTTTTTATCTCTAATAAAAGTTTTATACGTACGTACAATAATGTGTAAATTTGTGCGTATATATTCAAAAAATTGTAATGTATCGCACTCAGAAAAAATCATAGTGGTGACAATTATAAGGGTATAATAACTATACAGAGTGTCCAGTAAATCGCCTGCAATACTTCGGGAGGTGTTCAGGAGGCAAAAAGAAAAAAAAATGTTTATATATATAAAACGTAGGTCCGGAAATAAGTCGTTTCCGAGTTATAACCACTTTTATGTTAAAAAAATTGTAATTTATTTTTTATAATTTATAATAATGTATGATCATAATTAGTCATAATAATTCTTTTTTTTTTTAACATTTACTATGTGAAGGTATAGTTCGTATGGCATCCCTCCTTTTAAATTTTAAAAAATTTTTTTCCAATTTCTCGATATTTATAAATACGATTTCATTATTTTTAGAATAAATAAATATAAACATAAACAGGTATTTAAATCAAATCAAATAAGATGTTCAAAATGCCCACCATCAACACGAATGCTAGCCCTTATTCTTCTATCAAAGAAATTCTAAACTCTTTAAAAAACACTTGAATTCTTCCAAACTATTACAATTAATATTCAATCGATCAAACTTGATTTAAATACCTGTTTATGTATATCCTTCATTCTAAAGATAATGTAATCGCATTTACAAATATTGAAAAATTTAAAAAAAAATAAAAACAAGGATGCCTCCACGTGGTGAATCCTGGGTACAAAAATGAATTATTATAACTGATTATGATTATTATTATAAATTATAATTGTTATTATAATTATGATTATAGAAAATAAATTACATTTTTTAAACATAAAAGTGGTTATAACTTGGAAACGATTTATTTCCGGATCTATGTTTATATCTTTTTTTTCTTCCTTTTAAAATCACCTCCCGAAGTATTGCAGGCAATTTACTGGACACCCTGTATACTAATTTTGTACATGTAGAATTAATCTACAAGTGAATAAACTAGTACATGTATATGTTAAATCAACTTTTATAGTTGCATAATATTATAACTATAAAATAATTTATTCAACTATGGTACATTAATTTTATATACCGGGTGTGCAAGATAACATGTTATACATTTTTATGTCAGAAACACGGCAGTTTTTAGAAAAATTATCAGACAAAAGTTGTATGGTCTAGAGGAGGACAAATAATGATAAAATTAAATAGTATTGCTATTATTTTTAATAAAATTATATGACTTTTTTTAATCTAATATAATTTTTTTTGTTCTGTGTATAAAGGTCTTAAGATAGAATTTTCGAAAAATCAAGTTTATTAATGAATAATTTACAAGATATTTTATATTTTATTTCGACATATAAAATATTTCGTAAATACTCATTTTTTGACAATTGTACTTTAATACTTTTATACACAGAATAATAAGATAAATCAATTGATGTAGATTCAAAAAAGTTGCAATGCATTGTTAAAAAGTAATTTGGTATCATGATGCGTACACAAAATTTTTGGCGAAAAAAGCTTTAGAATTTATTTTTTCTTTTAAATTTTAAAATATTGAATCTTAAAACAAGATTCACAAGAATGATTTTATTTATTTATAAAATCGCATTTTTATGGAGATCTGACGTTATAATTGTAAACGATTTTAAAAACGATTCCCAAAGAGATATTTTAAATACTAAAATTTTCTCTGCTTCACAAATCTGACAGGTTCTTCCCTTTCGCTTCTCAAATAAACATTAATCGTCCTTGCTTGCATGGAAAAATAACGCGAGACATGAATTACATTACACTTCCTGTAATGTAAATCCAACGATAAGAAGCGATCACAAAAGCGGTCACGTAATCAGCCGCATAGAAAAAAAATGCTGGACAAAGAGACTAAGCACTTCCGAGAGGAAGCCTCGGATTTTCGTCGTGTACTTCCGGCATGGGATTTGTAAACCATATATAGTTCGCGACAATCCATTCCTCGTTCGTAAACAGGAAACGCGCATCAAAAATCGGTTGCTTCAAGGCCGCACTGCCTCATAATTCGCTTCGAGTGAATTCGAATCGCGTGGATTGGTCGAAATTCGAGCAGTCCCAGAAAAAAGTTCGACCTAAAACTATCGATAAGCGTTTTCTTCCACCAGAATTTACGTTGACCTAAAGTTCGAGACTCGTTTCCCGAATTTCTTTCTGACGGTTAATACATCAATTTTCAAAACGACACAGTCGGATACTGTGGCGCTATTACGTGACAAAATTAATCTTTATACACGTGTATATGTCTCGGGGTCTTCGCAACCGTAAATCCACGCCTGCCGGCCAGGAGAACTGAATGAAGACGATGGCTCCATTCTGAAAGTTCTTTCACCGCGAGCCGTAATGGGGGCAGCGGGCGCGATTGCGGATTATACACGCATCCCTCTTTATTATTACTTAACGAAGCACTTCGTCATTAATTATTCATCAGCACGAACAGTGGAGCATATTTTTCCGATTAAGTTTCATATTCCAGGACGTGCTCCAATTTCACCGAAATTTTGATTGTTCTGCGAAATATATTCATCACGCAAAAAGATAATGCGTCAATAAAATTATTTCAATAAATATAATAATGAAAAAATAAAAAAATCTTTTATATATGATAAAGATCTCGAGCTTCTTGTGAGCTCTCTCTGTATATTCAATCAAAGTGTGCGGCCAAATGACAATTTATAAAACGTCTCTCTTAATATTTCTGGATACTACAGATATAATTGTACTTAAAGTACTATCTTTTTTGAAGCATTTTTTTTTAAACAAGACTCATTATATAATATCAATATATTACATAAAACAATATTACATAAATAGCAGTTTCTGAATCGATCTTAATCAAATAGAGACGTAATTTAAGACTAGTTTTCTCTCAAATTTTCACGTTTGTGATTATATTTTATACATAAGCATCTTTAATTGAGATTACATAATGGTTAATCGTATTGGTATTGTAAGTAAAAATGACAATATATTGTACGTATAGTTATTTGTTCACATTAAAAAATCATTTAGAGCTACTCGAGAGACACAACAACGTGCAAACTTTGTGTTGGGTATATATTTTTAAAGCTGGACAGATAAAGAAAGAAACCCAATACTCACGACACGATTGCATTTCGTCGCTGTTGTCGTCGCAGTCTCCACGATAATCACACACCAGAATCGACTGTATACATTTGCCGTCGTTGCACCTGAACATGTTATTCCCGCAGCCATCGCCTGTAACAGAAAGCATAGAGCATGAAGGGATCGGCCGGGAAGCGATATTGCTGCCGTGATAGGTGAAAGGTTCAATGCCTGCCGCCGGGGAACTGCCGTTTCTAGGTGTAACCGTTGCAGACGATAGGATTCTTCTGGGCCTTTTTTTCCCCCCTCCCCCCGAGCGAATCCTCATCCTATGAACTTTCGCGCGGCGATTATTTCGTCACCTCGCCCGCGGTGCGTCCGAGATATTCCGAGGGGAGGTACAATTGAACGTGATTGTGCAGCAAGAAACCAGCCAACTTTCCAGACTTGGAATTTTAGATTTGTGTAGCAAAATGTGTTGCCAAACGCGTGCGTTACGCGTAGAATTATACAATCAGACACTGACTCTCAGCGCCGTTAGAGAATGATTATTTTAATTCATTCTTAAAGATATTTTGGCTATACTGACAATATAGAAGCTATCAGAAATTATTAAAATGTAAAACGATTAAAAAAATCAACGAGAAATGACAAAAAATGTTGGCTGAAACTATTGCAAAAAAATAAAACAACAAATAGTTTGGGTTATAATGGCTCGTGCGAAATGATTATATTTTGCTGCAGGTAAAATTGCTTTTAGGTAAATAATAAATGAGTAAGTAGATCCAAATAAACATTTTCATAAATATTTATTAAAGTTTTATTAGTATATGTAAAATATTTGATTTAACTCATAATGCTACTTCCTTATCAAAATTGCAAACAAAATACTATAAAATTACACGAGATAAGAATCAATACAAATAGAAAATTGAATAATTTCTAAACCAAACTAACAATAAATAAGAGATTGTGTAAATAATTAAATTGTAAACAGATATTCAGACGTAATAATAAAACAATCTGTTTTATATTTATGGCGTTGTTTTGTGATGTTAATATCTATTATCAATAATTATCCTTAATGTTCTTTTGAAATGGCTGTATTAATAATGGCCGAAAAAAACTATATTTAGAATCGATTCTTTTAAACGTCCAATTAAAAAAAATTTAGTATATGCGTCTCGAATATCCACACTCTCAGTTTGTGACTCCATGAACTTTTCAATTCTTCGGTTATGAATATAAATTTATTTTGGAATACAAATCACTTTATTTCAAAAACATTTATACAATTGGAATTTTTCTTTCATTAAGACATCGTGTTAACAAACAGACTAACAATATTTAAATTTTCCATCGGAATAAATAAAACCCCAGAAACAATTTAATTTTTCCTTCAATTGGATATAAAAACAAAAATAATAACACGTTGGTAAAAAGATTTGATCACGTTCTTTAAATATATCGTATACGCCTCGACAAGAATATTACGATGTAATTTCTTCCTCTAATTATCAGTGTAAATCAATGTCTTTTAATTCTTAATGAAAGGTTGTTTTTTTTATCCTTAATGAAAGGCAATCGATCAATTGTTTTCCGTTAAAAAATATACGTATCGTGAACTATTATTAAAGCTTAGTATGTCAGTTGCAAAAGTGCTTGCATTAATACATATTGATTAATTATACAATAACATGCTTACGTGATCGGTAACACAATGAAGTCGATCGATATAAGAGGAATAAATCAATGTAGTGGCATTTCCGACTACAAGGCAAAAGTTTCTCTTGTCTTTACCCAGTCTAAAGTAAACGGGAGAACGGAAATGCCCGAAAGTGTCATTACGGCGACACCAAACGTACGTGGGTGGAAATTAAGATCACGGCGAGCCGTCCCTGTCATCGCGGTAATCTCCACTCTTATAATTACCAAGAATAGGTATAATTAGAAAAGTACGCAGATTATAAGTGAATTTATACACATTGCGCTTATAAATAATTTAAATGATTTAAAGTCAAGTATTACGTTTTTTTCATAAACATATAATGTCCAAGTGGCAAAACACAATATTTATTGACTTTAAATCATTTATAAAAATGTATATCCAAATAGATAAAAAGTGCTTTGAAAAGAAGTTAAAGTTTAAGTTTGCTGCGCAGCATCCGCGAGACGAGATAAGAAAAGGCGCGATAAAACCGTTTCTTGTCTCGGTTATTGTTTGCAGGTGACTTTTGTTCATCGACCAAAGTAGAGAGAGGGGGGGGAGCGGAAGGGGAAGGGGGAAAATTTGCATAACGACGCGGAATTTTTCACAAGTGTCGTTATGCAAATGCGTATCTATTGATATTCGAATATCGCGTCGTCATCGCGCAACCGCAACGGCGATGATGCGTTGTTTGAATTATCGGCGATAATGAGGATAATAATAAACCTCGGCCTCTACCAAGATGTCAATCGTTTAAAGAGAGAAACCCGGATTTATGATAATACATTTACATTTTCCTGAGAATATTCGTTGATACGCGACGCGACGCGACACATTGCCATTTCCTGAGCAATAACAGGAATGCGAGTCGATCACTCTAATTGCGAAATATTATTGAGGTTGAATCAGCTGTAATCTGGAATGGTGTTTGGTAAGATACTTGAAATAGTTGTCGAAATAAACATAATTAATACGCTAAGTTGACGTTTTATATATTCTGAAGAATATCCTAGAAAACCTTATAATAATTAAATAATAACTAACAGTCTTGGCTATAAGAATACCTTCAATTTATTGTATTTTCTTGAAAAAGGCGATAATAAAAAAAATTAAAAGAAAGCTCACAAAATAATACAATTTACTAAATTGAGTAATAAAGGCTAACAAAATATAAAAATAAATATTATTTTTCAATAAAACTGTCTTTAATTTATTTTTTCTTAGATACAGAATATTTACGTCAATTTGTGAGGATGCTTTGATCAAGGTTATATATATTTAATAACCGTTATAATAGCTATGATAATTCAAATAGCTGTGATAAATAAATAATTATAACAACAAGAGAACATCGATAAAAACTTTCTAATATCTTTATGTAAAAAAACTGAATTCTGAGAAACTTATATAGTTATAAGTTTAAATCTCGTTAACGTGCCGAATAGAAAAGAATAATCTCCGATTGTCCTATTTCGAGCTAATGAGCTTCTCACGACGGAATATCTATCTATTTTCCAAGTTTATTCCGCGTTATGAAAGGAAAACTGATCTCCTCGCGTAAAAGGACCTATCGCGCGGCGATGGCAATCGAGGCCCGTTTACGGAGACTTTCCCATCGCGGGAGGATCCTTGATACATTGTCCTTGGACGAGAAAGCGATCCTGCGACAGCTGTGCAATCGGCTCTGACAACGTTGTGATTAATGTATTAAAAAAGAAAAAAATCGGTCACGCTTAGATGAAGCGTGTGATATGTATGTAAAATAGAAAATGTCGCGTTGAACACAAAGATTTACCATCGAGAAACGGAAATACCTTTCGGATATTCGTTAACGCAAACGCGCGTGTTTAAATATTATTGAAATTTCTCACAAGTATAATTACTGTACGAGGTTTCAAGACGATATTCGTTAATTTACGGTTACTCGTTAATTTATATAGTTAGTTCATTTCACCGTAACATTACTCCAACGAGGAATCTATAGATCGCTGAAGCTAATAGAGAAAGTGACGGAATAGAGCGCCGTTTCTAAAACCTCTCAGAAGTGAACAATCGATTTTTGAAATAGCATTCACGATATTGCAGCCTCTTCGTAAATAAGCGATCGGCATTTGTGAGATCATGTGTATGTATGTCGATCGATCATTTTCCACGACGACATTCGTTCAGAAACGTACCGCAGATCGTTGGATCCGCGAAGGAAAGTGAGGAGAGCAAACGGAGGAGGTGAGAGAGCTTAAGGTGTATAAGTAAGCCATGCTCTGTGTATGTGGGTGCCTCATCATCGTAAGAGGAGAGGCTACCAGAGAGAGAAAGAGAAAGAGAAAGAGACGGGGAGAAGGAAAAAGAGAGACAGAGAAGAGAGAGAGAGAGAGAGAGAGAGAGAGAACCTGCGAGAGATGAGGAGAGCGGCTTACTCGATTAGGGAGAGGGAGACAATGAGAGTAGGAGAGAGAGACGCTGATGGCACTAGAGAGGAGAGCAGAGGAGAGGAAGTGGCCCCGGCTTGGAAGTGCAGCGTTCGTGCCAGGCTGTGCGGCCTGGTACGAGCAGAGCACCGACGGCAGTCGGGAGGGAATGTGCATTGCCGAGTAGGAATGCAAATATCGAAGACGGATAGCCGTCCGTGATATATGCGTGCTCGAGATTTTTTTTTGCGATATTTTTCGTATTGTATCAGATCCGGTCGGCGGATCGTTAGATCCGCCAAGAGAGAAACCGGGAAAACATCGCCGTATTCACGCAATCAATATTGAAGATCATATATTCTGCAATTTATTACACCGCTTCTCTCTCTCTCTCTCTCTCTCTCTCTCTCTCTCTCTCTCTCTCTCTCTCTATAATTCATTCAGAAATGACCTGTGAATCTCGTTGAGAAGTGAAACAATGCATCAAATCTTATAATGCGTATCCAAGCGACCTCATGAAGTAGGCCTTTTCTGCACGATAAACAAAGCATACGTACAAAATTCTGTGAAAAAGAAATTATAAACTTTATTATCATCTTTTAAATTTTTAATATTTTAAGTTAAGATAATATGATCATTTCAAAATATTGTGCACCAATTTGAAAAAATTGATAAACAAACAAAATGTACATAAATATCGTTTTAGCTCATTGTAGAAAAATATACAAAAATATTTAGTTCTGCTTATTAGAATCTTCATTATTTTTATTGTATTCTAACATTATTTTTTAATCGAGAGCAATCTTGCAAAATAAGCCTTTTCTTCATGAAGATTTTTCAAGTGTAAAAAATACAACAAATTATAAATTTTATTATCAAGTTTAAATATAATTATTTTAAAATATTTTACAATAACTTAAGAAAATTGGTAAATAAATAAATAAGAGCTATATAAATATCACGTTATAAACAAAAAAACCCTTTAGACCTATAATTATAAAGTTTTTTATATTTTTTTTATTTCGATTGTTTTTTATATTTTTATATTAATTATTATATATTTTTTATTTTTTATTATTTTTATATTTCTTTATTATTATTGTTAATTGTATGTGAGCTAATAGCTTATATTCTGCTCACCGTTGTAATTTATTTAAGATAAAAATGTAATAATAAGATCAGTTTATTTCGTTTTTATTTTGCTATTCAGTTCACATTCTACTCACCGTTGAATTTTATTCATACGAGCCTCAACTCACGATATGTTAAAATTAAATAAATTAACTTCATTTATCCGTTTAATATTTTACTTTACACGGAAAGAATTTCTTTTTAAAATTTACCCAGAAAATTATGTTAATCATGGGACAACATAGTATTTCGCCAAATTTTACTATGCACTACAATAAATTTATTGTAGTATATATTGAAAAATATAGTGAAAATCACATAAAATTCGTCGAAATACTGTGTTGTGTTACGATTAACATGATTTTCAGGGTAAATTTTAAAATAAAATTCTCTTCGTGTACAGTACCATTTTATTTCACACATTACATATATTGTCCTATTATTTGTATGATTAAATTAACAATAATAAACTATTAATTCCATTAAATAATCATTTTAATTTATAATATAATAATCATGAATTAATGGCATCAGCTGCAAGTGCAAGAGTATAAATTACCGTATAACGACATCAAAAGATCATCCAGAAGCGAGCGCAAATTCATTGATTATTTATTATCGGTCACTCAAGGCACAATCTGCCTCGCTACAGGCACAGGTGTGCAACAGGCTTTAGCAATGATATAATGTATTGTTAAGTAATGTATCAAGCATGCCGTACGCTCGTCCTATGACATCGGCACGCAGCGCGCGCGCGCGCGCGCGCGCGCGGCGTTCACCTTCGCGCTCGCGTGAGAGGCGGATGCTCTTTTCAGCGGCGTCGTTCGTACCAGACGGTGCAATAGTCAGCCGCGTGTACCGCTGCATCGACACGTCGCAACGATGCAACGTTGTGCATACGACGCGACGGGGTCGCGCACCAGGGGCCCCCGCGTGAGGCGCGGGGTGTGGCGGGACCACGTCGGGAAAGAGAGAGAGAGAGAGAGAGAGAGTGAGGAGAGAGAGAGAGAGAGATTAAAAGTACTTTAAGTACGCGCCGACCTTAGTCCGCGTATCAGCGGAAAATAGTTTATATTGACCTCGAGTATCATCAGGCGGGTCGTTTGCGAGCCGAAGATAGCGCGGTTTTGCTTATCGGCCGGTGCCGATCGTTATAGCGTAACGGGGTTTGCCCCTCGCCGGGGCGGATGAGGCGCAAACTCGACGATTAAATCATCGGCGAAAGGCCGCCACATTCCCGCGTCATTATCAATGCAATTATTTATTGGGAACTAAGGCACACAGCCGCGTGCGCTCGGCGCCAAGTGCAGCAAATAAGTATTCGCGTGAACAAGCGAGACGCGGTGGGAGAGGAGAGCAGCAAAGAGAAAGAGAGAGAGAGAGAGAGAGAGAGAAGAGAGATCGACCGTCTCGTACGTATCACGTATACATACGTATTTACATGAAGCAACTAGTGCAAAGAAGAATAATCGTTTATCGTATCGTAGTATACGGCTGGACGACTGATTGGATTCTTAGTGGGCTCAATCAGTATCTCGAGGTCTTGTTGCGTAAGAAAAATCACTTTATCTTTGCTCCGTATGCAAGATGAGCAAGGATTATATTGCAACGCGCGGACGTCGGGGAATTCGATGACGAGCACCTTCATTCAAGTATAATTTTCTTTATATTAGTTTCTTGCGCTAGATATAGAGCCCCCATATCAGCTTGTATCAGATTGAAGATTGAGGATTACGAATTGAAGATTAGATTAGAATTCGATCAATTAGAGTAATTTTCATTTTAATCCGTTCTATTCTGATTTATTGAATTCTAATTTCCAATTCGCAATCTCCAATACGGCGTCTGATGGAAACTTAAGGAGAAACGTGCCACAACTGTACACTAATAATTATACATAAATAATGTACATTTTATATAGCATGTACATAAATATATTATGCGTTTTATATATACAATTAAACTTTTTATATATTTCTATATTTTAATACAGAAATATAATTTAATATTATACATTCTATGTTATGATCACATAATAATCACTAAAAATATATTTATAGTATAATAATTAAATAATATAAAAATATTATATATATATATGTAATATATATGTAATATATATGTATTATATATATATGTAATATAACATGTATGTAATACATATTATACATATATGAATACATATATACATGTATATATTTTTCCTAATATATATATTTAATATTACATTTACATATGTATAATATTTATTATATATAATATAATCTATGTAATATTATATTATTAATATAATATTATATTTGATATATTATATGTATATTGAGAGAAAACAAGATATATAAAGTGTAAAGAAAGAAATAACAGATGTAAATTTTTCAGCATGTAAAATAAATGCGGCTTTTAAATATGCATTCTTATCGATATGCATCTTTCTAGTATCGTTTTCTAATAATAATCGAAGAGATATTAAAAGATGGCGTGATCAGTTACAATTGTAGGAGTCGTCGACTAAAGGAACGTCCGAAGAATTGGTACAGCGCGGCCTGGATAGCTAATTGGATCACTCAGATCAACGAACGCCGTGCGACACATATATCACCGGCAGTCCAGTGTCATTCAGCCACCCGAGCGTATATTGCAATCGTAGTACGTAGTATGTACAAGGCCATGGCAGACGAATGCTCGATTGATATTCTGGTGAAGAGAAATCTTTCGAGGCCTCTGCGTCATGATGCCTATTCTCTCTTTCCACGATTAGAGAACACGCGTTATATGGAACTATTCAGAATGGATTTCGTTCGAAATTATTCCGTTTTTTCTAAAAAAAACACAATAGAAATCTAAGTAACAATTGAACAATTTCGAACAAATCCGAACAAGTTCCACAATGTGTATCTAGGTCATTGATGAAAAGTATATAGAGTTATCCAAATCCAAATTATCCAAAAGTTCAATAAAGTTGAAAAGAAAGTACAAGGGGGAGAGAGAGAGAGAGAGAGAGAGAGAGAGAGAGAGAGAGAGAAATCCAGATTAAGTTACATTTATCATATCTTTTTTCATTCGTGAAATCGCGAATTAATTAGGATTAACGCTTTAAAAATATATGTCTTACATAATTATAATTAATATAATATATGTATAAATACATACATATATACATATATACATATATTATTTATATTTACAAATATATAAAAATGCATATTTTTACATAGTTATAATATAATTAACATGTACACAGCTAAAAATGATACAAAAGTATTCATGTTTAAATTAAATTTTCATTAAGACTCGTAAGCTAATAAGAATGACATATCAACTGTATAACTGTATTCTTTATCAGAAAAGATAAATATAATGTACCGTAATTATTCTACATCTGTTATTTAAAAAAACTGAACAAATCATTCAATTTTCCGTTTACTTTTCAATTATAGTAGAGTTTCCTTAAATTTTGTTTCCTCTAATCTTGGTATTCTGTCACACGTATTTTCAAAGACATTTCTGTCGCGCCCCTTTCATAATAGGTGACTTGTTAGGTGATACATTATCATATGCGTGTGCTATAGTTTGACAGCTTAATGTGTACAACTGCGTTCGTGCAAAGTACACAAGTACTGGACAGGCTCGTGCTGCGATAAGGGATAAGGATATTCCATAATTTTAGTTTTCCCATTTTTATCACCCTACAAGACGATAATCAAACTTAGGAAGACTCTACCTGTAAATGGAAAGATTCGTTGCGATATAAAAAAAACATCCATTAACTGCATTCTGTAGCCGATTATCGTATCTGTTATTTCCCTTGTCCTGCTGAATCAAAATAGAAAATCGAAATATACGTATATTTTTTAATCTGTTAAAAGATAGTAAGCGTCGTAAATGGATGTTAAAACTGAACCACCTATCTGTGGTCTTTAAAATCTCTCGAAATTATAGAAAATTCTTTCTACATGCGTGTTTAGATGTGTCTAGATGTGTCTATAGATGTGAACGGGAATGATAAAATTAATAATATAGAATCATTTATTCCACGAAATAATACAAAAGCTACTAAAAATAACAAAGGCTATTTTGAGAATGGCTGTTCGCTGAGAGAAAAATAATTTGAATTTGTGACTATAATTGCATGGTAAAAAAATTATGGTTAGGAGCGCTATTTTTATAATTATTATTACTATAATGTTAGTAATAATAACCTTATATGAGTTATATGTATAATCCTATCAAATATGAAAAAATGTTACTATAAATGATAATAATTTCAAATATTAATATAGTAAAATATCAAGATATGTATAAGACGAATAAAATAAATATTTTTATGTAGTAAATGTAACTGCAGTTATATAGTAAGTATAATAAGTATAACTATTTTTTTGACATTTGTTTACTATTTATATTGTAATAATAACTAAAATATAAGTAAATGAAAAAAATAATAATATCAATCATAATGTATAACCATAATACATTATTAAAGCAGTTATAATTTGCATAGTTAAATTAATTAATTATAATTTTATAGTTGTCCCCAAAATTAACTATAAATTATAGTTAAATTATGATTATTTCAACTATATTTTTCTCTCGATGTTTTCAAATTGCTTTATATCGAAAACATAAAATTATACTAATACAAAACAAGATGCATTTTAAAGCTAAAAGTTGATTTTGCGTGGCAAAACTTAGAAAAAAATTGTGCTGCCGATGCTACAGAGTCATTAAAACCGTGGTATTAAACTATTTGATGCCATTTTTTATTAAAATTATGATGTGATAGCCAAGCCAGTTTGAACAACGTGTTTAGCACTCGAAAATATCTACATTAAAATCAGCTAAAAATGGTTAAAAAAGTTTTTATATCGTAGTTTTTTACTGTAAGTCTGTACAATTTAATTAAGTATCAAGGATGCAGCCGCGGCATGCAAAACTTGACGTGGGCTTAACGCGCGATGAGTGGCTAAGGGTACATCGACACGCGAGGTACAATCTCTAAGCCGATTGTGATACACAGAGGCGAATTAGCGAAACGTTTAAGGTAATTAACGCTTGGCGTGCTAACGCACGAACGTCTGGCTCGTTACATGTCAGTGAACGCGAACGGCATTTTTCTTTCGAATACACTTTCCTCTGACAGAAATCGATGTGTGTGTGTGTGTGTGTGTGTGTGTGTGTGTGTGTGTGTGTGTGTGTGTGTGTGT